>NC_059073.1:230804092-231118219 GCF_020497125.1 Mauremys mutica
TGAAGTCTCCCACTCTGAATGGGAGTTTTGCCGTTGACTTGAATGAAGCCTGTATTTTACCCCCGGACTCTCATTTCCAGCTTCACCATTGAAATGCTTAAGCCCTGATTTGCAAAGGTGCTTAGGACTAGTAGCTGCTTTTGGCTTGCTGCGGAATGAAAGGTGCACTGCGCTTCTGAAAATGAAGACTTAGTTGTCTCAGGTTGGGCACCCAAAATTAGTGGCCACTCTTCAAAATTTGTACACTAAACATGCTGTGACGCATCCTCCTCCTCATTCTGTGAAAAAGGGAGGGTAATATTTACCAACTGGCAAAGGTGTATTGGGGTTTAATTCAGTATTGATTGTAAAGGAGCTTTGATGTTCTCCAACAGAAGGAACAAGAGAAGTCCCAAGTTTAATAATGTGTTAATTTTTATACTAAAAGTACTTTAAAAAAAAAGTTAATGCTGTAATGTTTTCACATTACTGTTCTGGAGAGGCAATAGTGGGAAGATGTGTATTTTATTATTGCTCCTATTTTACTTCCCACTTGGAAAACAAGCATCACAATGCAACCTGCTTTTAGATAAAACTTTCCTAAATTTCTCTGACCTTGTATAAGAGTTTTCCAATATTTTTACCTTCTTTGGTGCTCTATATGAGGGTCAGGATAGAAGGAATTACCTTCTTTGTAATGTCTAAATACTGATCAAAATGTCCTACCTGCTTTTGAACAGGCTGAAATGCAGTGGAGAGCAGCCAAAATGTTATCCATATGTATTTGCTTTATTTGTTTGATAGAGCTAATTAGAAAACACTTCAGAAAAAACTACTGTGAAATTAGTATATATTTAAAAGGAACGTTGGTTTTAAAAACTTCTGTCAGCAGATGTGTTTTGATGCTCTTATTCTGCACTTATTTCCTTTTCATTAAGTATGTGTGCATGATGTATGTGGTGCAGATGTATTTTAGTTTGTTGGCAATATTTTCTACAACCTGTGTTTATTAATTAATTTAAATTTGCTGCTTCAAATATTGGCATTGGTCAACTGTATTCATTTTGAAGGTTAAAAAATGTGGTATTTCTACAGTTCGTCACCAGAGGGCAGTACAAGTTAGTATATTGTTGGTCTGTCAGGTTTCTGGACAGGATTTGTTAAGACATGGTATTATTTAGTAACTCTTTGCTACCAGGTTGAAAATGGGGTTTGTTGCTGCATTCTCAAAAACAAATACTCCCCTACCAAAACTCCAAAAACACAGACTATCAAACTATTTGGCTTTCACATTACTATGCTCCTTACAAATAGGATATATACTTTATTAATAATTTTTATTAAATTTGACTAAGCAATGTGATATTTAGTTTTTCTACAAATATATACAGAATGTTTCAAAATCAGAAGGGGTTGATTTGTGTTCTCAAAATCAATTTTCTGAATTCTAAATGTAATTTGCTATATAGTTATGATTTTTATTACAATGTCTCTGATTTGATAGAATTCTAATTTTGGTGAATTACTCAAGTATAATAACTAAGATAAATTTGGATATTATGTCATGATTCACCTGATTCATAGAAAGATAGCTGTTTAAAATAAATCAATAAATTAGGCTGACAACTTAACACTAGAATCATCATCAAGAAATTCTGAGATATATAAACATTATAATTAAGAGCCTGCTCCTGTTGTTAAGTCAGTTAACTTGTGAGGAAGCAAGCTAGTTCCCTACCTCAGTATCCAACAGATTTTGTCATGACATTTGACTGCTATATATCAAAATAACAGTGTATGTCTTCTTTGAAACTTAGGCTCCATTTCAGGAAAGCATCTTTTTCAGGACAGCAATGAAGCATATGCTTAATATTAAACTTATGTTTAAATTCATGCTTCATTGTCATCCTAATCAGGCCTACAGTCAGTTGAAAAATACACATGAAAGCAGAGAACTACTGAGCTCCTTGCATATGGATTTGTACAGATTTCAGTAGTATTTTATCATGTTTGGAATAGTTACTGCTGCAGAATAAGACTTCAGTTTGGTTTTGCCATAGGCTTGTTATTTCTGTAAACTGGAATTAACACTGACCTGTTGAAATATAAATCGTAGGAGCCTATCTTATGCTGGATTCTAGCAGATGTTCTAATAAACTTGTTTCTTGTCCCCATTCATTTAAAATAAATAAATAAAGGTTGGTTTATGGCCAAATCCTTTTAATCTTGGTCAAAACTCCCAGCAAAATCCATAGGAAGTTTTGGCTAAAGGCTCTTGTAAGTAGGCGCGACTCTCCCCTGCCGCACCTCCTGCTGGCCATCCATGGGCATTAGCTCACCAGCCCCCTGGAGCGCCCTCTGCCAGCCAGTGATCCGCTACCGCTTGGCCCCTGTGTTCCTCCTGGACCTGGTGCCTTGTTGTCTGGGGTGCTGCCTCCTCCCAGGGGAACCCCCACCCACTATCCCCACTTCGCCTCAGTCTAGGCTACTGCCCAGTCTCCATCTAGCCCCTGTTCACTGGGGCAGACTGCAGTATAAGCCACTCATCACAGGCAAAGGGGTTTGGACCTGCTGCTTCTGGCTACCCGTGGGCTGCCCCTGCAACCCATTACCTTATAGGCCTTACCAGGCCTGCAGCCTGGGACTTTCCTAGGCTGGAGCTCCCCAGCTCCCGTGGCCTTTCCCCAGCCCTGCTCCACTCCAGATAACTGGTTAACCTCCCTACAGCCCAGCCCTTCTCTCTCAGCATTCAGAGAGAGACTGTTGAGCTCCTGGCTCCCATCCTCTTATATAGGGCCAGCTGAGGCCTCATTGGGGTGTGGCCCAGATGTGGCTGCTTCCCCAATCAGCCTAGTAGCTGCTTTCCCTGCCACAGCCCTCTCCCAGGACTGTTTTAAGCCCTTAAGGGCAGGAGCGGGGTAACCACCCCGCTACACCTCTATATTCAGCTCCCTTCTGAGGCTTGAAGAGGAGCTAAGAGTGGGAATCAGTCTCCAGAGGGAGTGGAAGACCCAATGTTACATGTTCATCTCATTGCCCAAGCTTGCAAAAATCTTTCTGAATGTACTCCACATTGTGAAAGCACCGGGAGATTTTGTGAGGTGCAATGTGATGTTGGAGGGGTGGAATTCTGGATCAGATACACTGCACAGGATGCTCTCCCCAGGGAATAAATAGGTGCAATCACTGGTGTGCCTGAGGGAAACATAGATCTCTCAGCATTTAACTGTCCTGTTGATTTCCCACTCAATGGAGCTACCAGAGTAATTATTCTCAGTCTTGTTTCTCTCCCAAGCTCTATTTAATGTGGTCTCACCACTACAAAGAAGCTCCCTTCCATGATGGAATTAATGCTTCACATAGTATTATGAACTTCAGCAGAGATCTATCCACAGCTTCTATACCTATCTGCAGGAGATGAGGGTTCCCATGGAGGTGTGCTGCTTGGATCTAGAGATTCACACAAAAGCAACAAAGAGGTTCATGGCCCTCTATAGAATTGGGAATAGAAAGCCTCTGCTGTTTTAGAGGGCCCCATTTTCAATCCCTGCCAGAACCCTCCCTACCTCTTATGCCCTCCATTCAACCCACAAGAAGAATAAGGAAAGAACTCTGTAGGGGGAGTTACAGTGTTTCCTAACACCACCGCCCTCCTCCCAACCCCCACCTTCACCCTCTGCAATAGAATCTGAGGTGAAGAGACAGGGAGAAGGTACATTATGACCTTCAGGATGGGTCCTCTCGTGTAAGTGCTGCACATAAAGTTGTGTGTGTGCACACAGAAAAATCAATGTTTTGTACTAGTGTAACACCAAGGAAAATCTGATCCTGTGTTTTTATATTGGATGTATCAACTTTTTTGGCTCTATTTAGGATGCAGATTTAAAATGTAGTTTTTGTTTAAATTCAGTATAAATAGTGTAAACAAACAGCCAGCTGGAATCCAGAGGAAAATAATGACCAAAACCATTATTTAATATGCTCAATATCTTTCTCAGATTAAGCCAAATGAATTTGTGTACTCTGATTAATAAGTATATAATTTACACTAGATTTTTTGTTTTGTCTTGCCCTTTCTATAAAAGCAGAATAAGAACAGTTAAAGACTCAAAAAGCTTTTTTCTAAAAGAGAGTTACACTACAAGTAATTGCATACTTGTAAATGTCTGTTTGTTTTCAGCCTGTGTTTATATATTTTCTCCATTTTCAACTGTAATTCTTTTCTGTACGTCTATATTCTTTAATATTTGCAGTTCTTTTAAGAAAGAAATTAGTAAAGGGCAAGAATATATCTTACTGCATTTAAGATACAGTACATGCATTTTTGATGCCACATACATTTTCCCTACTTGTATTAGATTCCCAATGAAAAATGCTTTTTACAGCATGAGTACAGTCTTTTTAAACCACTTTTGTTACTTGATTTTTCACATATAAGTTCTAAGATGAAGGTGCTGCTGTAGTACCTGAGTGAGTGTGTGCATTTTTCTGTTTTCTAGCTTTATAATGATTACAGTAACCACTCTCTCACGCTGTGAAACGTGGATACTAGTCATTGGAACTCAGTCCTCAGATCACAGGTACATGTGGGGAAGGGGAAAAAAAACAAAACAAAAAAACCCTGAAGGGGTTATCGGTAATGGTCAAAACATGGAACAGCTGAAAACATGGAAACAATTTCCTCCCTAATTTGGGCAGTTTGGAATGCACCCCCAAAATCTAAACGGAAATAGTAAAAATTAAAAACTTTTTATTAGTACCCAGCCCAGCTGCACCTGGCTGGCCTAATTGCCTTCAACCTAGTCATTACTCAAAGGCATGAAGTTTAGCCACCAACAGCACTTATTAATGTATAATAGGAATTTACTTGTAAAACAGAATTATTGGAATGGTGTGATATCATAAAGACTGAGGTGCTGACATTTTAGATTTTTATATAGGGATGTTGAGTTATAATTTAGGAGTTGGATATTGTTTGGGTGATTAATCACTATTAGGGTATAATCTAAATATAGGTCGGATGCACATAGAATTAATGTTTATAATGATCCCCTATTGAAGCGTGTTTGTGCAAATAAGGTCAGGTTGGTTTCTAATTTTCTTCTCTAGTAGTTTACAAAAAATTGGCAAAATCTAGAAATGCAGAGGCAGCAGATTAATGAAATGTTTCAGTAAGACTGCACTCACTGATTTCTGTAAAGATGTCAAAGCCCAAGACCATAAAAGTGCTTGCAAATTCTCTCCTAAGTATCAATGGTGTGATAAACTGAATACATTAATTTTGTTGGACCTCAAACTTTGAATCTGTCAATATGATTCTGGTGATTAATGGTTACAGACTTTTACCTACCTCATAAATATAATGTGCCTTGATTACAGAGGCACCGTTCGTGCTGCTATAGTTAGTTATGTCAGCACTTCCATTATAAACCCCATTTTTTAGTGGTTTATAACTCTGTCATAAAAATTCACTCTGGGATGAAATTTAGACTATAGGCTCCCAGACTGGAAGTAAATATTTTTAAATTTGAACGTTACGAGTGCCAAATAATTCAGATTTGCCCTTTTTTTTAATCTTTGCTTGCTATTCCTATAACTCAATAATGGCTTTGTTCTTTTTGAAATAAAACGTTGCTACCTCTTATAGGCCAGCTGCTTTTGTAATACGTATTTTTAAAAACTGCAGTGTCATAAATATTTTATAACTGCTCAATACAACTGTGCAATAACTATTTCAAAATATACTTTCAGTGTAATGCCATGATGTTTTTATCCATAGTGTAAGCCCACACTAAACACCAGCTGACAGATAAAGTATAATGGCTCCAGTGGAGTGTGAAGGTCATTTCTTCTGCATTTTAAAATGTATTTTGTTAAATACAGGGATCTGGACTGGATTCTCAACTGGTGTAAATCAGCATAGCAAAGTTGACTTTGGTGGAGCTATACTGATTTACTCAAGCCAAAGAACTGAACCCCCAAGAACATTTTGCCACATACTTCATTTGAAAAAAAAAAGTAGAAAAAAGGGGTTTTAAACAGTTTCTGTAGTGTTAAAAGATTTTATAAATATATGAAATGTTAGAAGGCTCTGTTAGTTATACTCTGTTGAATAAAGTACTGTATTATTTTAAAGCTTCTTGTCCAGATAAAACTATCTGTATTGTCTGTATCAGACCACTCTGTCTTTCTTTATCTCATCCATTTGTTTCCTGCATTTCCCTCCTCCCCCGCTATTAAGCAAGAGTGTTTAGTATTTGTGTCGCAGCTTTACTAAATACTCTGTTTAAATGTTTATATTTAAGGCATTATGTTTCATAGTATTGTAATATTACAGTAATGTCTTTCTAAACAGTGGATGTATTTACAAAACAGGTAACTCTTTTGGCCCATTATTATGCAATTACTTAATGTATTACGTTAATCAGGTTTTTACTTAAACATGTCAGTTGACTTTTCTTCACCATTCATGATGCTAAGATACTGATTAAATAGGGACCTTTTATTTTTATTAAAGCTGAATGAAATCTGTGAGGAAGGGGATTTTCACTACAGCTTATGCAGTTTTAGGCCCATACATAATCAAAATTTTGTAACATTCCAACCATCTCTGTTTTTATGAAGGGTCAGATTTTGAAAGGGATGTGGGCACCTAAAGATTCACTTAAGCACCTGGTAAGATTATCAAAAGTGCCTAGGCAATGAGAGTTAGGTACCTATGTGGTTTTGAAAATCTCACTAGGTTCCTATCTTCACCTTTAGGCACCTAAGTGCCTTTGAAAATCTGGCCCTAAATCTTTGAGCCTCCACCAGTAGTTTAACCTTTTTTTTTTTTTTTTTTTTTCCAGTCTCAGAGCTTCTGATAAGGAAGTCAAAATAATTTTTATTTATCAAGTGCTTGTATTTAAAGGCTTTCCTTTCTAAAATATGTTTTATAGTTTAGTATCCAAGAGAACTTCCTTTGATAAAGGGAACGTTTTTCACTCATTTTATTCTTTTAAGTAACAGGAGTTAGAAATTGGTGTGCAGCACATAAAATAATTTCTGGAGTTTCAGTGTTTTTCAGAATTCTAAAAATTCCGTACTTGAGAATGTCATTTGAAGAACCTTTAATAACTTTTATTGTTGTTTGTTTATTTATCTATTTATTTATTTTACTATTATTTGCAGTGTTTCTTGAGGTTTCATGTTGCTAAGCAGGCGCATGGAAACCTGAATAACTATATAACTATATATATATATATATATATTTTTAAAAGCTTGCATTAAAGCTAAAGGGCATCCAGTGCTCACAGTTTACTTGGCTGGGTGGATAGCTTGAAAGCCTTAATTTAAAAGTCATCTTACAACCCTCTTTAATTGGCCCCAAAGTCAGTAGTTGAGCATTTGGCCTGATAAGAAGGCTTTTGGCTCTACATGTGCCATAAAATCAGCAAAGAGAGGCATCTGTTTAATGCAACAGTGATGCTGGGATTTTTGTTACTGGGGTTTGCTGTAAACAGGATTTACCCCTTAAGGCAGCAGTAACACACCATAAAAAGGCCATTCTTGTACACCACAGCAGCAAAGCTTTAACATTTGGGTTTTCAGATTTTTAATAGGCAGCTGATTGTATTGCTGCATACCAACAACAAGACTTGCATAGGGTCACTTGTATAAATACTGTACATCTAAGATCAGAATACATCTTCTACACATTTTATTGCTTCTGGTTTATATAGGCCTGGGAAAGAGCATCCAACAAACTTCAAGGTTCAGCTCTTGTTTCTGGAAAGTTGTTTTTAGTGTGGAGACTATTGGTAGGCGGTATGAAGACGCAGCCCAGTTTTTTGATGGCGTTATCCTGACAAACATTATTTCAAAATTCCCAAACAAAAACTGTTAAAAAAGGAGTGAAGGTCGAGTCACATCAGTTACTTCAAAGTAAAAATCCCTAAACATTCTGTATAGTTTATTTATATAACAACCAAAAACCAAGCATGAAGAGCCAGGACATTCATGAAATGTAAAAGAAACACAGACTTCTGAAAGCATGGAAATTCACACCTAAGGTCACCCAAACACTCTTAACTGTGCTTCTGTAGAGATGCCAGCCTTTTATTTTCCTTTCTTTGTCTCTTCCCCTGCAACCCCGCTCCCCCATCTGAGTGTTTTTGGATCTGTTAATTTTTCAAAGGGATTGAAATTCAGTTTATGGCTATGAAGAGCTTAACTTTGGAAAAGACCCTGTATTTGACCATCCTCCCATCTTCCTCTACAATCTTTTTCTATTCCTTTCCTCCCAAGAGGTTTCAAAAGTCTGAAGTCTGTGGGTTGTAGGCCATCTGCTTGCACAGATACCAACTGTGACGCTATCTCATCATACTAAACTGTACTCTTTTGTGTAAGTGCTATAATGTCCTAATTGAGAATTAGAAGGTTCACATATGTAAGTACATTAGCTGTGTTTAACAATGCTTATCTACTGGAGGCCTATGGAATTTTAATGACAGGTGAGTAAAGACTGCCTTCATTATGCTATGTGTCCTATCCAAAATTAGTAAAATAAATCTTTCTGTGAGCTCACTATGGTTGGCAAAGATGGCTGGAGTCTATGCACTTAACTCTGAATTCCTTGGTTTTCTAATATGATATTCTTGTACATAGTATGTCGTTTTTGGATTTTGGTTTAATCCTGAAGCCACTGATATGTACAATCAAACTTAATTCCATTTTCATGCAGATGGTTTTATTTTTATTTTTTGGAATTTCCCTAGATTAAAAAAAATCTGTAAGAATTACTCAATGACAGGGGTACTAGCAGAGCTTGAGCCATAACTTCCCCATGTTCCATACTCCCTTCCCCTTGGAGTTCTCCTACCTCATGCTCCCCTGTTTCTACTTCCCTGTGAAATCTGTTAGCTACACAGGCTATATGCATTCCTCCTATACTCCATTCCACACTCATCCACTCCAGATACTCACTGGCGATCCCACTTCTTATCTATTCCATATGCATCTGATGAAGTGGGTTCTAGCTCATGAAAGCTTACGCCCAAATAAATTTGTTAGTCTCTATGGTGCCACAAGGACTCCTCACTGCATATGCACTTAGTGATTCGAATGGCCTGGAGAGCTTCTAAATTCTGCAGGCTACTCCTGGCCCCAGGGCTGCTGTTGCTGTGCAGAGCTGCTAAGCTCTACAGCGCCTGCCCCAGAACTGGGATGGCAGGACAGAAACCCTGTAGAGTTTACAGGAGTTCTGGAGTGGCTAGGACCACAAAAGAGCAGTAGAGATCCATCCTTGGAATTCTATAGCAATCTCTTAGCTCTGCAGCAATCCTTAGGAAGTCCATGTGCTCTTTCAGAATTTCTAAACTCCATGCCTTCCCCATTGTTTAGTAGCTCTACTTGTGATGCTTATAGGGTTCATGAGATGAAGAGCCAGTGAACCAGGTCTCCATGTTCTTTTGGACCTTCTAAGGTCCACAGGAGGAGTGCTGTGTTGCTGGAATAATCACAAACTCATAATGCCTGCATGTTCCATGTGGCCTTGCTTAAGTCAGCCTTCCTTCCCTCCACTCCCCCTTATGGATAGGGCATGATAGGCAGGATTTACTTAGTTTCCTCCCCTCTTGTTCCTCGTGGGTTCCTTCTGCTCCCATTAATGTGAGCATTTCAAAGGCTGCATGATTCTGAGCTCCAGGGATCCTGGGAGTGCCTAGCCTTCTCAGTAGTGCAGACCTTTTAAAGTCTATATGCCTATGTGGGGAAGCTTACTAGAGGAAGTGGCTACCCTGCAGAGTTCCTAGCTCCATCAGAGTGGGCCTTCTTCTTTGGCAGAGATCAGAGGCTCTGCAAGGCAGGCGCCTTCCTTAGCTATGGTCTTCAGGAGCAGGTCTCTTGTTCAGTAGAACTTAGGAGCTCTGTAGGACAGTGGTCTCCTGCAACTAGACTTCTCCTCCCAGATTCTCCATGATCTTCATTTTGCTGGGTTTTTGCAGGCCTCCTTGTTTCTGTTAAGGTCCCTAACTAGCCACACTATCCCCTCCTGCAGATTTTCTAAGGAAGGAGATACCTGCAGTGGTGGAGAGTAAATCGGTAGGAAGGAAGCCCCATGTCTTCCGTGGCACATTGAGCATGCCCTCACCCGTCAGATGTCAGACAGGTCAAGCCTCATTCAGGGTTTGTTCCCTCAGGTGCTTTGTTCTTCCCTGCTTTGGTCGCTTAAACACCGATTCATCCCCAGCTCTGAAGCAAAGGGAAATGTTGTGGTAAATATTCCCTCACAACGCAGGCACATATTGGAAGTCTGACATAGTGCATGACCTAATTCTGCTGTGATGTGTTGGGGAATCACTCAGACCTATTATTTCTAGGAGGAAACAGACTGTTCAGAGATCAGGTGCCAAAGCATCCCTGGAAGCTGGAAACAGAGTGCTCCAGTTCAGTGGGCTTAGATAAATCTGGTCTCTCCAAAAGAAGCAGAGGCAGGTCTGGCATCTAGACAGAGGACAGGAGTTCCAGCTTCAAGCACTAATGCATCCTGGCTGCCTGTTATCCCAGTTAACTTCATTCCCCAGAAGTGCTTGAATCTGCTTCCTCTTCTATGCAGGTAGAGACCCCATATTTCTGATAGGTACATCTACCCTTACAAGGCCCTGGCTTCCCAAGGCCTTGTGTGTACTGACAAACCCCCACGGCAACAATGCACCTGACTGCTGGATACTTTTTTTTCTTACGTTTTGTTGCCATAGCAGTTTTATTGCAGTATTTATGCTACAAAACAGCTTGTCAGAATGACTTCAGTTGACATTTTATTTTAAAATTCTTGGTGACATTTGGCACACAGTACCAAATATGACATGTTGAAGAGCATATTTAAAAGGTTATACAGTGTTGAATTCGGAATTCAAGAAAACATGTCAGAATCAAGTGACTTTCCTGAGACTCCTGTGAGGCTCCTGCATTCCTTACGAAAGTGATCAGGGTGCTGATGAGCTTTAAAAAGTGTCTACCGTGCCCTAGTTAACCTCCACACACTTCCCATACGTAGCAAGGTATGTAAGGAAGGCACTTGAACACTGACAAAGTACCACGACAAACTTCCTTAGATTTTGACGCCTTTCTTTGAAAATGAAAGGGCTGGAGACTAATTTGTTAAAAAAAATTAAGCTACAGGCTCCATAATAATCTGACATTCTTAATTAATCAGTATATACCTTTCCCATATACATGTTCCCTAAGTCAAAAATTAGGCTTTGCTTCATATGCCCTAGTTCTCACCAAGGCTTTTCAAATAACCTTCGTTTGAAGTTCCCAGGATACGGTATTTTTTAGATAAGGCATGGCAAATGGGTTAGAATCATTTTCAGAGCATGGCTGATACCTCTTTTTTTGGTCTCAAAATCTGCTTGTCTTGATTGTTTGGAATGTGGGCAAAAAAAACCCCACAATTGCCTGCAAACTGCACATGAAAAAATTGAAGTGGAAAGATTGTTTTGATTTGTTTTAGGATTTAAAGGAGAGCTGGGTCTCTATTCTAACACAAACAAAACCGAAACATTAGGGCTAGTTACGTTTTTTCAATTTTTTTTTAAACAAGGAGAGTACAAATTTGCCACACACAAAAAAAAAAATCCCATTTTTTGATCAGATCTACTACACGTTTCCCCAAGTCAAAATTTAGGTACAAATCTGTATAAAAATAACTCCCATTGCATTTGGCTATAAATGTTTTCTTTTGAACTGATATAGTTTAGTATTTTCAAGGATGTCATAGAAGTTGTAGAGGAGATTTATTACTATGATTGCTTGGACCTCAATTCCCAGCAGTTTCCCAAAGAGCAGTGTTGTTGATGATTAAATTAACTTGTTACATTCACTCACTCAAAAGGAAATTAAATGTAGTCTCTCTACTTTTATTTTTTTACAAACTTTCTTTATATTGCCATTATATCCTGTTTTCTTGTAATTTCAGCAAGTCTCTTAGTTGTTCAGAAACTGCAGCTAGCAACATATTGTGTATTTAATAGCCTAATCTAGACCAACCAAAGATTGGAATAACTGTATGTTTTCTACATAAAAGGAAGAAAGGGAGAGAGAATGATTGTTTTGTTGGTAAACCAAGGGATAGAGTTTATTTGGAACATTTCTGGAACATTTTAAGCTCTGCTAGACATTGTTCCGTATACCAAAAGCTCTGTCTATCATCATTTTCTAAAGATCCTGTCACAGTACTATGTTGGCACTAAACTAAGAAGCAAACCGATGAAAACAGTCTCAAAGGGCATTTGGTGTTTCCATCCTACTCTATGTTTAATCATGTGCTTTTGCTTTTTGAGTGCAATGTTGGATTTTTCTACTGCTATGGTGAAGAGGGGCATGGCAAGGTGTGATCAGAAGGTGGCATGATTCTTCATGGTCTGCCCAGGGAGAAGGCTGTTCTTCTAGCTACCTTGGCTCTGTACTTAAGTAATTTGCTGGATATTCAGAACTGCCACGGTGGGTCCCGAAAGGAGAGAGGGTCTCTATGATAGAGTGGGCTTTTAAATCAGTACTAGAATTCTCAAGTGGACTTGTCAGTCAATAGAGTCAGTGCAGGCTGTGAAGCAGCGGTGCAACATGATTTCTGTGGCCTGTGATGTTTAAGACAAGGGCTGTCTCATTGTATATGAACTATTCTATCTAGGGCCTGGCAGAGTTAAAATAATCCAACTTGGGGTGAAAATGCAATAATCTTTACAAATACATATTTTAAGAAAAAATGAATACTTTCATCAAAAAGGGATTTCAAACATTCTAGAATTATACTGCAAGAATTTGTCAATATATTGATTCAGGTACTGTGGACTATAAGCATGTTCCTTGAAATACTAGAAAAAAGCATTGCTGTTCATGGCACTAGCTACTTAACCAGGATAATAATTTACAATGCCAAAAGGCTAGTGTATGTTCTCAGAATTTCCATTTGGCATTATTATACTCTTTTAATAGTACTTTATAGTCCCCAGCCTTACCTCAATTAGCACTACTGACAGATGCTAGTTCAGCATTTTACCTCCAGCTAGCAGGGCTTTCTTTAGAATAAATGTCAGTGATTTTTATGTTACTAATTTGAGGTGATATACCTACATGCAAAATTACAATTTATCTTTCATGTTACACTTGCAATGAGAGATGGCAGCAAAAGGAAATACAAGAGAAGGGGCCTTGAAGATTGTTCAGGGTTGGAAGGTTCCTTATGGAACTTTTATTGCTAAGTGGAGGTGTGCTATTTCCCACCCCCAAAAAACAAAACCAAAGCTTCCTATCCTTTTGACTTTTGAAGGGAGCTATAAATTTCTTTAAATGCTAATAGTTTTACCTCTACATACCAAACATTGCTTGCTAAGTGTAGAGTAACATTAATCTATTTTAATAGTCTGCTAAAATGATTTCTGAAAATCTTGGATATAAACATTGCTAAACTAAAGCATTCCATGTAGGTCAAATCAGGAAACATATTGTTACTTGCAGCTCTTCTGCTATTGAGCATAGTTTTAAGGAAATTTGAGAGAGAGAAAGCAGGAGGAAAAGATTTGGGGGTGTATGCTGCTGACCAAGCACAACAGCCATAAAA
Organism: Mauremys mutica; assembly: GCF_020497125.1. Classification (NCBI taxonomy): domain Eukaryota; kingdom Metazoa; phylum Chordata; order Testudines; family Geoemydidae; genus Mauremys; species Mauremys mutica. The sequence continues at coordinate 230,817,672 of NC_059073.1, forward strand.
TAATGATTGATATCAGTAGGCTCCACTCAAAACAAGGCTGCACTGTGGTTTGTTGCATATTACCTATCTGTCTGCCCACTATACAGATTAGCAGGGAGAAAGCAAAGATGCATTTTAAGATAAAAAATTGGAGCATTAAATATTCCATAAGTTCTGTGCTTCATTTTTACAGTTTCTGTATTTCTATCTGCACAGATCACATATTTGAAGTCCAATCTTGAACAAGTCTTTTTCTACCTCTACTTGTTTATCTTATAATTCAGATTCTATCTGCTACTAAATTATACTTTTATGTATTTGACAGGGGGGAGAAAAGCCACACACAGAGAAAAGATAATAGCTTTATACAGTGCACAGTGATGCCTGGAATCAGTGTAGATCTTAAAGTAAGCTAATCATAGCTAATTATAGAAAATAGATGTTGCTTAATTGAATTATTTAAAAGAATAAATTGGGTAGAGCTTTTATTTCACATGGGCATAGATATATGTTTAAAGAAATTTTCTATAAAAGATAAAACCAAAATACTAAAGAAAAATAATAAAATTCTACAAAAAGAATGGGTGGATAATTCTTTTGCTTTTCATCTTTTAGGAATATATATTCAAAATTGCTTCTAAATATCATTATTGTAAAGAGTTAATTGACATTTTCAGTTTAACTGCCTGGTGTTGCAAGTTTCTGTGTAGCTTTTTCTTTTATTCTGTGGTTTTATATCGATAAAACAATAAAATGATTAATAACTTTTAAAAATAGGTTTAGTGCACTGGCTGGTGTTTCTGCAGCCACATTAATATCCATTTACAAGAGGTCTCCTATCAATTTACATCACTTGTGTTAATGTCTACCTAGGAGCTGTTGAGTTGTAGCTGGGGGGAAAAAAATGTGGCCCTGATTCTGGGAGATTCCTACACCCCATATAGAGCCCCACTGACAATAGCGATGGCTTTCTCCAACAAAACATGATCGTAGCCTAGGTTAAAAACAATACAAGCAAACAACCCTTAACATACTTTTTTTTTTAAATACACAATATTTATTTACCCAACTTATTATGGATATATGAGTTTTAAAATCTTGGCCTGCATGCATTTCGGTCAGGAGTTCGAGTTTGTTTAAGCCTATGCTACATGGGGATAAAAGAAAATAGGTTAAAATAATACTAAAAAGTCTGACATAAGTGGAAAATGCCCCTGTATTTTAGTGTTAATGCTGAAATGTGCCTCAATTCACTTTTTTATGTGTGATTTAATGTTACTACCCATTTCAGTAGTCACCTAGCATAGAATCAAATTCAATGCATCATGTCCAGTAAAAGGTCAATATTTCTTTCTTTAAAAATATTCACAGTGGTTTTAAGACATATATGTAAGGATTTTGTTTTTCTTTTGCCTGCACTGAACTTTTGGCCTGGTCCCCTAGAGTTTGGGTGGTATATGTTTTAAAATTGATATATTAATGTTGAATTTTTATTGTCACAGTTTCTGTTCGTGCTCCTTTCAAACCCTTCATTTGTTTGTTTCTGAACTTTGGATATCTCGTAAAAATGTCACCATTGTGGTTGAACATTAAGCACCTTCCCATTTTGCTCTGGGCCGTTGAAATAAATTTGGACCAGGTGCTCCTCTCATAATAGAATCCCTTGATGTGCTCTGATAGTGAGCTGGAGAGCGGAAGCTGTCAGCCTTCAGCTGGCTTGAAGAATGCAATTAGAGTAGTTTTAATACTGCTAAGGGACCTCTGTTCAATCAAAGCCATTTGAGTTAAGCCAAGTCTAGAATCCTAAACATGTACTTTTAAGCATATCAGCTTTGTCTTTTTAGCTGGAATGTGGATCTGTCATTCCCACTGTTGCTTTTATACTGGCGAACTCCCCCCATCCCCACCCCCACCACCGCCCGCCTGCTAAATACTGATTGTACTCTGTCTTTTGACTCTCCTATCATTATAGCATTATTAATATTTATGGTCCAATGTAGGGTTCAAGTCATCTACTGTCAAATTAGGTATTAAAATAAATCTTAAAATTCTAGTGATGGCCACGCCTGGCTTTTAAATGAACCTGGTGTAGGGTAATTGATAAGCAATTCATCACCAGGTGCTCAGGCTTTGTACTGTAGAAAGCACAGGGAGCATCATAGTTAGTCTGACAACTTATTTTGTGAAATCTAACGTTATTCTTTGGCTTCTGTTAATTATAGTCTCTCTTTCTGTATGTGAAAAGGATGAAACTGGACTGTGTAAATGATCTTTTTGTTGCATTATTTATTAAAACTGGGTAAAAATACAATATAAAGTGTTAAAATGACTAGCTTCTTAAAATATGCACACATTTATAGGCTCCAATCCTGCAAACACATTGAGCATATGCTTAACTAAAAGCACCAAGTTGTGTGCAGTTAAATCAGTGGCACTGCTCACATAAGTAAAGTTATGCATGCTTTAGTGTTTCTAGGACTGGAGCCATGTTTAGAATTTATTTAATTTAGAATACAGTGAAATTGCAGCAAATATATGGAATTATAATGGGTTATTTAAATTAAAATGTTGTTTGAAGGTTTCAGAAATTTGCATGTGATCCATCAATGAGCAAAAGGAAGGATATATAAATATTTTAATAGCAAGGATCATCCACCCCTTCCCTTTTTTAACTAATAGTATTTTTAAGTTAGGTAATGATTAAAACTCTTTTCTATTTCTCCCTCCACTTCCTAGTTCCTGAATTGGCCTTTTTGGAAGTGGTTCTTCTCCATGAGTGACTGTGTTCAGTGGGATACATTTTCTTTTTCTTCCTGTTTTTATCTACTTTTTCTGTTTATTTTTTCTCGTTATCCCTTCTAATATCTGTCTCCCTCATTCACTCCACATTTACCTTCCTACTTTCGTCTTATCCCCATCTGTCATGGTGACTGGGTGAACTGTGCTTTAGACCTCTTGTAGTCCTCCTTGATTACACCCTTCAGGTGACAAGTTAGGCTTCCTTCACCTCCCTGAAGAATGGAACAGGGCTGTCCAACCACTTTAGGACTGGATCTCTCGGTGGCAGCTCCTCTGTTTCCCCAACTGTTTGGTACCTGTAAGTCTTTTTTCTTTCAGGACTCTGTGATAGCACCTGATTAAAGTGACTCAAAAACAGCTTCTTCAAAACAAAGCTTTATTTATTCACCCAAAATATATTAGCAAGCAGAGAAAAGCATTAAACAATACATGCTTATACATCAGGCCATGTCTACACTATGGGGACTATAATGGCATGGTGCCATAGCTATGATGGCATAACTGCATAGGAGAGATGCAGCTGTAAGGACCCCATCTCCCCGAAAGACAGTAGTGTGCTTGATGGAAACATTCTTCCATCAATCTAGATGTGTCTACATCAGGAGTTAAGTTGACATAGCTATGGCACTCAGGGTTATAGATTTTTTCATACCCTTGAGCTCCATAGCTATGTCAGCCTGAGTTTTTTAAGTGTGGACCCGGCCTAACTCTTTCCTTGTAAGCTTTGGTAAATTCTGCTCAGCCCAATTACCTCCATCTCTGTCTGGGAGAGAGACAGACAGACTGACAGGCAGAGAGTGAGAGAAGGCTCCAGGAATAGAGTCTACCCTCCAGCAGCTGCTGACAACCCACTCACCCCCACCCCCTTCCTCTCTATGCAGGCATCTTTAATTGGTTAGCATCTCTTTGATCCCAGGCCCCAGCCTGGGAAGAATAAACTTTGCTACCTGGCTAGAGCCAGGCAGGGGGCATTTCCTAATAATAATTCCACCACTGATCCTTTAAAGACCCTTGCTATCTCTCTGAAGGCACCTTATCTCTGTCATTATTTTGTTTCCTGTTGGTTCCCCCCTTTGATTTAACTCCATGCAGACAAGCAGGCTAATATCAATCAGGCAAACGAAGGCACATAATATTCATAACAAATAATACAAGTAACTATTTTTACTCCACCTCTTGTCCCTTTGGCCAATTGTCTTTTAGCTCCTATTCCTTAACTACTTTAACTCAAGTGCTTCTGGTTTTAGATATTAGCTGATCTCTAGTGCTAGAGTGTCTGATTTCTTATTGTAGTTGCACAGTAAAATAGGTTTCTTTACTGTACTAATAGCCAATGCCATTGGCACAGGTTATTTCTAAGATTTAGATATTTTATATGGCAGATTGGAAGGCAAAGAACTTACCTGTGAGAGAAGGCACTGAAACTACTCCAGTCACTCTCCCATTTCTTGCAGAAATTTGTAATTTAAAATATTAAGACTAGTCATCGATTGTGGATAAGACACCAATAGGTTGAGTCTCCCCTACTTTGCACCTTGTGTAGTCATTTATGCCTGTCCAAAGTGAGTGAGGAGTTGATGTCTAAATCTACTGCATCATAATGGTAGCATTGTACACCTGTTTTACACTGGTATAAATGACTACATGTGGTATAGGGCAGCGGAGAATCAGTATAATTTGGTGCATTATTTTATTTATTTAGAGCATAAGCTCTTTGAGACAGGAACTTTCCTTTCTGTTTTCTGCATCTGTGGTTCATCTACAAATTGAGGTACATTTTATTAAATATGCTGGAATATCTGCCTACCAAAGTACATAAAATAACAAACTACTTTGCAAATGGGCATGTAACATTCTACCTCTGTCACTCTTGGAGAGCTCATATTTTTACAGGGTAGCTAAGTTGATTACTTCGATTCTATGTCTACATTGCATCTGGAAGGTGTAATTTCCAGCTCAGTTAGATGTACACATGCTACCTCCGTTTATGCTAAAAAGAGCAGTGGGGCTGCGGTGGCACGGGAGAATACTATCACTACTGTCCTGTCCAAGATCTTAGGTATGTACTATGGTGGCTAGCCTGAGCTACCGCCTGTGCAGCTACAGCAACACTGCTGTTTTTAAGGTATGTCTTCACTTTGAGCTGGAACTATGATTTCCAGCACAAGGAGACATGCCTGTGCTAGCTGTCATCAAGCTAGCAAGCTAAAAATAGAGTGTAGTCGTGGCGCTGCAAGCGGCAGGTGAGGCTAGCTGCCCTGGGCACATGCCTCGCGTCTTGGATGGGTAGCGTCTTGGGTGGCTAGCTGCTCGTGCCACTGGGACGGCGCTCTACTTTTAGTACATATGTGAGCTAGCACGGGGTATGTCACTTTGAGCTGTGAACAAATGGGCCCAAAGAGTGAAAGACGTTAACACGACCCTGTTTAATGTTAAACAGTTTTAAAGAAGGTTCAGGGTTTGGAATATAGAACAGCCTGTTTAGTGCCAAGGGAAACACACCATTAAAAATCTTTTTAATCTCTTAATAAAGATACAGAAAAGAATGAAAAAAGGTCCAAGCATTTGCAATGTAAAGTATATTAAGTAAGGCTTTCATTTTAACCATAACCTTGTTCCCTTTCCCTGTAGCTGGAGCGAGTTTTTAAAAGGAAACACCACTTGTCTGACAGTCTCCTAGATTATATTAAAGGCGGTAATAACTATCCATTTGGGGAAAAGAAAATAAGTTAGTTGAAATGGGCTGGTGTTGTCGCTGCTGCTGTTAAAATCCAATCCCATTTCTTAGAAGAGAAAACAAGACAAACACACAAAAATTGAAAGAAGAGAATGGCAAAGCTGAATATGCAGCTTCTGTCTCTGGTGGTGACTCTCACTTGCAACCTCACTGCTGGAAAAACACAAGCAGACCACGCTGTCTTATTAGCTGCTCCAAGACCTGGCATTGCTTTTAGCTGCCTTTCAGGTCACAGGCTTACAGCAGTATTGCACAATATGCAGTTTCAGTTAAGCTGGACTCTTGTGAAAAAGGAAAGAAATAGGAAAAAGAAGAAATAAGGTAGGGAAGGAAAATGACACATTTTGGGGAGGGTGGAGACAGAGTCTCATGTCCCAGGTGATGTTCAGGATTTAGCCGGATCTGGTGGAAGTGGTGGTGTCATCTGAGGTCTCTCTCTCTGGCCTGGTCTAGTTAGGACATCCGTCAGGGTAGATCGTAGGGTTCCAGGAGATGATGGGGTGGCAGACATGATGATGAAGTTACTCTCTCTCTCTCCAGTCAGTAGTTTTTCCCCCTTTGCTTTGCCTCTGCCATTTTTTCCTCTCAAAGTCTCTTAAGGACCCCAAAAGAAAGAGAGGGTGAAATAACGCATCCCCTCGTTATTTTATCCACCATCAGGCATAATTTCTGACACACCAATTTCTAGCCCCACACTTTTCTGTTTACTGGACATGATATTAACCGTCCTTGAATTATATCAGTAAGCCATTTTGTTTGAACTAATTCACTCTGTCTCCCTTTTGTACCTTTTCCTATCAACATTGGTTGTTACAGATTACTGTGACATCTTGTGAACTTTTCATTCACTTTTCACAACTGCGATCACAACTAGGGTAAATTTGTGGGTCCAATTATCACAACACCATCCCCATCTCAAAGTGTAGACATCCCACTAGCTCCAGTTGAGCTAGCATGTATATGTCTATCTGAGCTGGGAATTACATCTCCCAGCTGAAGTGTAGGTGTACTGTGAGGGCATGTACTGCTTTTGAGAGACAGAGAGAACCCATCTTCTGCAAGAAACTGTAGTGAAAATATAGACACATACTCTTGATAACTGAAACATGCACCATGTCTAAAATAAATGAGTAAAACGGGATGTAAATTGTTCTAGATTTTGTATTTATTGTGAGAAGATATTTACTATAGAACATTTGAGGGGGAGAGAAGAGGTGCATCTATCTACAGTGCTTTAAAATTGAAGTTTTGGATCCTTGCAATGCAGTTAAGCATCATACAGTGTGTTACAGGATTAAATTTTGGACCCAATCTTTTAGGCCTTTCTTGGCTAACACCGCAGTTGAAATTAATAGGCCAGATTCTGATTTCACTCCTAGTTTCTCAGGATCTGGAACCTGCCTGGCATGATGCCTGATAAGTGTCTGTGGCAGCTGCAGAATTACAGAGCTATTTGTTGATGCCAGTGCCTTGCCCCAGGCACTGTGCCTGGATCTAAACAGTGCCATCAACCTCTTTTTTTTTTAGTATGCATTAAAAGTTAATTATATTTTCCTAAAGCAATTATTTTTAAAAAATATGGGACTTAAACTTTTTGTAAGAAAAAATATTTGCAAAAATATAAAATTAAAACATGGGCTGAATTCTGTAGAAAAGAATATTTTGTTCATATTTAGTTCCTGTGAAATAGAGACAGGATAACTTACTGCATCAGTCTCTCCTCATCCACAACAATAAATGAATATTAAATATGTTATATTATGTTAATACTATACCCCATCTTTAATTATAATGGTTTATTGATAAATTGAGGTGATTTGCCTTCAAATCAAAACCAGATTTTGTCATGAATGTTTTCATTTTCTTCAGTTACAGATGTACCCTTGCAAACTGCCTTCTCTTTAAAAGTGAACATATTTTTGTCATCACCTGTAGTAACACTTTAATTGCTACAAGTAGTGTCATTATGGATGAGAAGCCAATTTGTGTAAATTGACTGTGATGTGTGGGAGTTTAAACAGGAAAAAAGAGATTGCAAGGAAAATCTTTGGAAGCAACAGCGAAGTAAAAATAACATTGCATGGTCAAATTACCAGCCCTCCAGAGCACAGAATGAGATGAAGTTGTGTGGTCTTAGGAGGCCTCCACAGTCACAAAACCCAATGAGATCCTGAGGACATAACTCTTCCTCAGGGACAGCTGCATAACTGCTACCTGGCTGCTAAATCCCAGCATCCTTCTTGGGCAGAACGTAAGACGCTTTCCTTAGCAGCAGGTAGGATGATGTTGGCAGAGGCAGGACGGGATTTCCAATTAGGCACAGTAGGCACATGCTCAGGGGCACCATATCTCTCTAACACTCTGTGCCACACAAAGGTCATCTGTACGCAGGGAGGGGCACTGAAGTTCTGCCTACGGGCGCAGAAGGTGTAAATCCAGCCCTGGGCAGGGGAGGTGTCCTAATAGGGTAAGGATGAGAAAGTGGGATGCACAGTATGGAGCAAGTGTTTGACTGACGTTAGTCAGGAGATGAGCATTGGGGCAAATATTCTTTCCTCCTATATAATTGGGAAAGTTTATGTGGGGCATACATCTCTTTGTGAAGTGGATCTTTGTGTCAGACTGTCTGTCTCTTTCCCTCCCCTTTAGCACTTGATAGGAATAACTACAGCCTAAGCAGGGGGACCTTAATTTATGGAGGACATCTGAGTGAAGTCTTCATTTATGGCTCTGTCCCTTTTTTTTGGCATCAGGTCTGACCATCCACTTGGCTTGTTGAAGAGGCTACTTACACAGCATTAAGGAACTTTTGTGTAGTTGGACCTAAGCATCTGGCCTGCATAAAGTACTAATACTTGTCTTTCAGAAATTTGGGAGTCTTCTCTTTAATACTGCCATGAGTTGTATTGCTGAAGCCATCTCTCCCAAAACTGGGAACTTTCTTCATATTGCTCTTGAGAGAATATTGGCATTGAAAGTTCAGTGTTGTGATAACTGTATAAAAACTGGAGGCTATTGAAAGACTGGAAATTTTAAATTAAATATTGTAATACGTTACAATCTGTATTTTCTCAGGATTCAATTATTTTACATAATACTTTTCTTTATCTACAAATATTCGTATTATGTATCCTTGTATCTACCAAACACTGAGACTGCATTGTTGTAATTTGATTAATAATGACCTACAAAGTAAGTATTGCTTGGGGCAGTTATTGACCCTAATAAGATAAATGTATGCTGGAAAGGGTTAAATTTCATCATGAAGACATGGTTACAACTACACTGCATACATATCAGGAGGTTTAACATTACTATCTTGTAGGACAAGATATAGTGCTGATCCCAGCCTCTCTCACACAGACAGGAACCAGTTGCAGAGGCTGAGAGGGAGAACACAGTCAAGGTAGATTACAGCAGTATCCTTAATGAACTTACACTAGAAGTCACTTGTGGTTGTCAGGCTTTAAAATAATGTTTATTTAGCTTTCAGAAGGGTAACCCTGTTAGTCTGTATCAGTAAAAACAAGGAGGAGTCTTTGTGCCGCCTTAGAGACTAACAAATTTATTTGGGCATAAGCTGGGAATGGGCCACATCCTCCCTAACTGAATTGGCCTCATTAGCATTGACCTGCCACTTGGTAAGGCATGTCGCATCTTTTCATGTGCTGTATATTTATACCTGCTCCTGTATTTTCCACTCCATGCATCTGATGAAGTGGGTTATATCCCACAAAAGCGTATGCCCAAATACATTTGTTAGTCTCTGAAGTGCCACAAGGACTCCTCGTTGTTTATTTAGCTGTTTCAGCCATCATTGAAATATTATATTTGGGAGCCAACATGAGAGAACCTTCAGATTTCAAGTCCATGGCACTAATTTGCCATTTTGAGACTACTAAATTATACTCTCAGTGATGACCCACTGTATTGAGCAAGCCTGTATATAGGATCCTGTGGTACAGTGTAGCTAACTGGGTTGTATTAGGGATCAACTTTTACTGGGAAAGTGCCTGTTTTTCCATCCCATTTCCTTAAATAATAGGTAACCTGATTTCAGCCACCTTAGCCTCTGTCTAGTTTTCAATAGCAAACACAGCTCTCAACATAGCACAGCAAGAATGTGGGAAATAGTGTAATGAAAAATCAAAAATAAAAAAGCAAGAAAATTATTGTTACAAGAATCTTAACATAATATTTCAGCCATTAAACCTATATAGTTTCCATTGAAGTCAAAGGTAAAACTCCCCTGACTTCAGTGCAGCCAGGATTATTATATTGTTGTTTTCTGATATAAATTGTTAGCAGTAATAAAAGTGAGAGGATACAACTTGTATGGGACAGAGTGAACTAAATTTGAATGGAGGGGTACCTCTTCTCAGAGATCTGATGGCAAAATTGTATACTATAGCAACTTTTACACAAGTTATTCTGTCACAGCATTTTTTCCTGTAGCAGCTGCTGTCATCTGAGACCCACAGTTCCGTGAAAGTAATTGTTTGATCACTTCCCAAAAGTGTGATTTGTACAATAGGAGACTGCACCAAATCTGACCAGTGTAAATTCCAAAAATGAACAGAAAATAAAGAGGGGGAGGAACGGGAAGCTAAAAATAGACATTAAAGCCAGCAGCGGCAACTACAGCCAAGAACTGGACAGCAGAATACTAAAACACAAACATTTCATTTCACTTCTTGACTCTTTTTCACATTTACAAGGAGCCAGAGGTGCCCACGATTCTTTGCCACTCCTTCCAGTTCATAGCAAAGGTTTGTAGGTCTTGGAGTTCCGGTCCTTTTTGTCTTCAAACTTCTCTTGACATAGTATTTCCATTGTACCCTCAGTCTTCATGAGTCTTTCCTCCCATGTTTTCTTTTCTAGTTGTTCTTCTTCTCTCATTCTTATCACGTGTCCAGCCCACCTCAAACATGCGCTTTTCACCCTATCACTGAGAGTCCAAAGTTAATCTTTCCCCTAATTTCTTCCAGGCACACTTTGCCTACCCTGTGTTATCCTGCCATTCTCCTCAGTATTTTATTTTCTACAACCTGTGTCTGCTTTTCCTCCATCTCCATAAGACCCACTGTTTCTAAACCACAGACCACATATTTTTCTTTTTGGTTAATTGCCTGTCCAATAGTATTCCTGACATCTTTTTTACTGCAGCCCATGCACATTGGGTTCATCTTTTCAGTTCTCCCGATCTCTCTCCAATGGCACTAAGGGCATGTCTACTGCTCCACAGTTTGGGTTCTTGGGGTGTGAATAGCAGCAAACGTCAAAGTGCAGCACTTTAACTCCTCCGTGTGGATACCGCCAGTATGAACTAAAAGGTTCTTAGTTTATATTAATAGTAGGGACCTTTTAGTTTGTTCTGACAGCATCCACATGGGGGAGTTTTAGTGTCGCACCTTGGTGCACATAGCTTATTCACACCCCGTAGTCCGAACTGCATGGTAGTGGAGGAAAGTCCTCCGAATACTTCCCAAGTACACAAATTCTTTCTTTTGCTTCAGCTTTTCTCTCCTGAAACATCAGTCAACAGCTCTTCTGCCTTCTCTACTTGCATAACTTCAGTTTTCTTTGTGTTTACCTTCAAACCATGGTCTTCAAACATGCCCATTTTGCTACCATAGTTCCAATTCCTTTTTGCTGCCATCCAAAAGGGCCAGCTCATCAGAGCGGAATACACATAGGGACCAGCATTTGAACATGGAGTATGCATACACTCCATGCGCCTGAGAGTGGAGAATTCTAGCAAGTAGTGTCCGTTGTCTGTGCCTGCGCCCTTGCTCTCCTTATGCACTACGCAGCGAGTCTGAGGGTCAGAGCGGAACAATGCCTCTCCAGTTCCTTCTGACCTCCACATGACCTGAGTAGTAATCTCCAGTATGTGGAACTTATGTTCTGTCTGTTACTACTTGGAACCACTTAAATCCTACTTTCTGTATTAATAAAATAACTTTTTGCTTATTAATTAACCCAGAGTATGCATTAATACCTGGTGGGGGTAAGGCAAACAGCTGTGCATCTCTCTCTATCAGTGTTATAGAGGGCGAACAATTTATGAGTTTGATTTTTGCGGGGTTTCGACCCCATTGGGTGTTGGGCATCTGAGTGTTAAAGACAGGAACACTTCTTGACCTGCTTACAATTAAGCCTACAGCTGTTAGGGGACGTGGTTCAGACAGGGGTCTGGGTCTGCAGCAAGCTAGCAGGTCCGGCTCAAACCAGGCAGGGCACTGATGTTCCAAGCTGGTAGGGCAGGGAAAGCAGGGGCAGAAGTAGTCTTGGCACATCAGTTGGCAGTCCTCAAGGGGGTTTCTGTGATCCAACCGGTCACAATTCCCACTACTGAGTCAGACCTCAAGCTAGGAGGCACGCTCCTCAAGGTCTCAGCCCAACATATGTGGGGGGAGGGATCTCACTGCCATGCATCTGACTGAGCCTCATGGAACATTCCATTAGGTGCTTCCAAAGCCAGAGTTCTTGTGCCTGCCATGTTCAACTGAGGAAGGAGTGGCAGATACTGCACTTAGTGGTTAGATGAGTTTCTCAGAGGCAGTAGAGGCAGCTCCAGTGGTCATCACTGACTGAAGCCCAGAAGTCTGGGCATACTTTAAGACCTGCTCTAGGGGACTGGAGGAATACCTAGGGTAAGGATTCTAACTACTAAGAATAGCAACTCACTATATAAATAACTTTTAAATATTTACAGGAAAAAACATCAGAGAACAAAGTGAATTACCAAGTAAAATAAAATAAAACATGCAAGTCTGAGTCTAATACAGTAAGAAAACCATACAGACAAAATCTCACCCTCAGTGGTGTTCCAGTAAGCTTCCTTTTACAGACTAGTCTCCTTCAAGTCTGGGTCCAGCAATCACTCACACCCCCTGTAGTTACTGTCCTTTGTTCCAGTTTCTTTCAGGTATCCTTGGGGGTGGAGAGGCTACCTCTTGAGCCAGCTGAAGACAAAATGGAGGGGTCTCCGTGGGGTTTAAGTAGACTTTCTCTTGTGGGTGGAGATCCCCTCCTCTCTCCTATGCAAAGTCCAGCTCCAAGATGGAGTTTTGGAGTCACATGGGCAAGTCACATGTCCATGCATGACTCAGTTTTTACAGGCAGCCGCCATTGTTAACATGCTAACCTGAACATCCTCAGGTAGACTTCTTATGTGGATTGGAGCCTTCCAAGATTGTCCTTTAAGTGTTTCTTGATTGGGCACTTAATTTGCACATTCCTTTCTCAAGAAGCTGACCAAATGCTTTACTAAGGCTAGTTAGAAATCAAGCAAGTACACAGCCAATATTCATAACTTCAATGCAACAATGACACATGCATACAAATAGGATGAATAGATTCAGTAGATCATAACCTTCACAGAGATATGTTACATGGTACATGTAGCATAAAACATATTCCAGTTATGTCATGTGTGTATGTATTTTATATATAAGCATATTTCCATAAAGCCTTATCGGGTGCACTGTCACAGGAATGACTGTAGTGAAGGACCCTTTTTGTCTGGGCCTTCTTGTAAGCATAAAAGCAGATCCCCTCCTAGCTCTACTAAGAGAAGAGATTCCCTCCCCAACCCTGTCTAAGTTAGACAAGTCTTTGCACCCAGGACACAAGGACTTAAGTCCTCCTAAGGTGCATAGCTATAACAACCCTTCAGAACTTCGATACCAGTTCAGACAAAGCACCAGGAGCTGAAGGACCGTGGATCGCCGGTACCAATGATGATCATGTGGGTGAAGGCTCCTTTACCAGCGCTACTGTTGTAGCGCTATATGGAACCCTCAATTACTGATTCCAGCAGCATCAGTCAAGAAGATGCAACCTCCAAGGCTCCAGTATCCTACAGTACTCCAGGGGTATTTTCATCCTCCTGGACCTGCAATCTCAGTGGGATCGACTCTCACTAGGGATATTCTGACACCAGGAAGAAGCACATCTCCCATTCCATCCACTAGCCATGGCTTCCTGTCATAGGTACCAACAGCATTGCCGATTGGAACCAGACCTGACCTGCTCATCATTGGGAGAGTCAGACATACCAGTGGTCCTCCACTGAGGTAGCTCAGCCCAGACATGGGATTGAGAATCCTCTTGTACCAATCTTGTCTGTCCATGTGAGGACCCCCTTCCTTGGGACCGATGGTACGCAATGCCTTGGAGATCACAACAACCTATTTTGAACCCCTCATATTTGTCTTTATTGGATCATGGGACCTGTATGCACAGCATCTGTAGTCTATGCAGTCTAGTAGGGAATCTTACCATCCTTCCTTGCTAACAGACCAACAAAAGCCTTTTGAACCTATGGAGAAGGAGGAACATGAACCAGATCCACTGGTACAGACAGGTATTCCATCTTCCTTGCCTGATGAGGTGGTTGCTTTAGTGTTGCCATGTCCTCCAGATGACCACAAACTGGCGAGAACTGTATGGCACATGCCATCCACCTGTGCCCCACCCTAAGAGGGCAGAAAATTAGCATTTTGTCCTGGCTAAGGGAGTGGAGTTTTGATCTCCCACCCTGTCGAACTCCCTCATTATCCACGCAGCCACAGAAAAGTCCAGATGACAGTACCCAAGGCCCATCCCTGTGGAGAAGAAGGCCAAGCATTTAGACCTTAGTGGGAGAAAAGTGTTTATTTCCATCAGTCTCCAGATAAGAATTTCCAACTATCAGGCCCTCTTGGCAAAATAATTGTTTTTTAAAATTATTCTAAGTTCCTGGACTTCAAAGACAAGTTAGTTCTGATCTTTACATGGCAATGATTTGTAAAGCTGTTAAAACTTCCAAAGTAAATAAATAGTTATAAGAATGAACAGCTACTTCATTCACTGTGCATCATACAACCTACACGTATTCTGATTCAGGGAAGCCTCTCTATTCAGGACGACAGCTGAGCATGTACTTACATCCCATTGAATTCAAGTAATTAACAGTATTATAATGTATACACGAGGGAAGAACTAAAATTGCACAGTCATCCTTAATTTAGTAATTACCGATATTAGTATGTTTCACTGTGCAACCTTACTATTTTTTTAAGCTAGTATTTTCTATGAAATTTACCAATTAGGAGTCATTGACAGCAAAGAAGTTCTGTCTTACCCTATTTGTAACAGATGAATTTGGGTGAATAGAACCTTTGTCATATCTGTCCAATATCATCTGTTCTCTGTTTGCATAAGAAACAAGGGATAGGGAGGATCTTGGGTTTGTTTTGTTAGTTTTAAAGAGAGAGATTATTTTAATCAGATGAAAATTATCCATGAGGTTTATGGAAATGTTGTCAGGAAGGAAAGGTCCTGTCGATAGTTATAATTTTTATTTAGATATGGGCATATTGTGTGATCACCAGGGGATATTCTGGGGGGTTAGGTATTTCACCAATATCTAACACTTAAAGGCATTTATACAAATATCTGAAGCCACAATCCTTTTTGATATATTACTGGAAGTACCATTCCCCGAAGTGGTGCTCCGAAAGATTATCTTTGCTATCAGTTACAGTTGTCTAATGCCAAAACATCACTTCCAGTGGTACTGCTAGAGTGATGCCCTATTGTTATTTGGACAGGAGGTTGGTGGTGAAGGACTTCCATTTTTTGTGGGCACAGCTCTGCACCTGAAGTGAATTGTACTGGGACTCATTCATGCTCCTTCTTGGCAATTTATTGGAGAGTAATTCATTGCAGGTGCAAAACTTCAGCCACCAACTTGGAGTAAAAATATGCTGCTATTCTCTCCTGTTAACATTCACCTAATTGAGGCACATGGGAATATGCAGAAATCACTAGTCACAGTTTCCCAAGTAATGGGATTCATAAACAAACATCTCTATGCAGATAAGAGCTTAACAGAAATCCATCTCTTGGAGGATAGCTTAGTATGTAATTCCCTGTTGCAAGGATTTATCTCAGTAGCATATAAAATGCTGCAAAATACACACAAAAAATACCTCCTAAGTACTTAAAGGCATATATCATCTGGCAGTGGGATTTAGGATTATAGAATCGGGCAAGGGAGAATGGTTAAGAGTCTTAAAACCCCCCAGAATATCTAGAGAAAAGATTATATACATTCAGACTTGTGTTGTGTACACAGAGCCTGATTTTCAGGGGTGATGGGTACATGCAACTTCAATTAACTTCAGCAGCAGTTGTGGGTGCTCAGTCCTTCTCAGAATCAGATTTTATTTAATCAAAATATGACCCAACTTGTAAGAACAAGTTTGAAGTGTTGCACAGAGTGCTAATTCTTTAGTAGTATTCTGACATGCAATATGGAGCTAAGTACAAATTTTTCGGAATGAAATGCTTGAAACAAGAAGCACATTGCTTTAAATATAATTTTTCATTTAATCCTAAACTGTGTATATAGGCTATTAAAACAGACCATTGCCAGATCATTATCATTGCCAAAGAAGTAACATCTTAAGTCAAGAGTCACTAGAGAACTTGGGTGAACCTCTCAGGGAAAAAATGAATAGTGGAACAGATCACAATGCAATGTTTCTTTGCAAAACTCTGGCTTCATGGAAAAATGGGCAACTCTCCCCTGACTAAACTCTGAGTCAATGGACATTATGAAAACTGATTCTTTCATTAACCAAAATATTGAACCACTGTTCACCTCTCCAGCATTTATATACCAAAAGCTAATATTGTAACCATGCTTCTGCTGGTAACTAGAAAAGAATCTTGATATGTGGGAGGGGAACGATGAGGAGATTGTGGTGTAGCTTGTGGGAATCTGTGCACCCCTAGGAAGCAAAAGGATTTTTTTTTCAAAATGAGGGAAGAGGGCCTCAAAAGGGTAGAATGAGACAGAAGAAGGGGCAGAGAGACAGTAATGAGGAGAATTATTGTAATAATTGTGCTAATTTTCTGTTAAAGTGAGCAAATACACGATGCATGTTAGCTCTCATGCTTCTTATCTAATGTACTCAAATCTGTGTAAACATGTAATATTTTAATAGCTATTATATATCTTTACAGGTAGGGGTGTATGTGTGTGACATTTTTCCATGACAGAAAAACAGAACAAAATCTCCCTCTTCTCTAAGAGGATTACTATAGAAATTCAGTCTTATTTTGAACTAAAAACTTGCCACTCTGCCAGTTCTTTGCTTGGGTTGGTGGTAACGCTCAAGAACAAGTAGGAACATAAGCTATTTTTAATGTTTTCAGCCTCATGCAAATAAAATTTCAAGCTCATCCTTGCTATTACTGATATTTTTCAAGTAGGCATCCCTTACTGAGTACCCTCAACAATGTCTTTGTGTTGTAATCATTCATGTAATGTAATAGCCATAAAAATAAGAGACCCATTTACAAAAAATGAATCAAGGAAAAATTAAATTTAACAAATGGAAGTGCATTTGCATTGAAAGCAAGTTCGGCTCTCTGTTAGGAAGTTATCCAGATAATGGTAAATTCTGTCTTTGGCTACTAACTGAAGAAAATAGTAACCTTTACAGAAATTAGTATTGCTCAAAAAATTGCTAAATATTTTAAAAAGTATTTGCATGTCCAAAATTCCAGATGTGCTTTCCTTGATGTTTTTTTTTATTTTATTTCATTTCACTTTGGTTTCCTGCTGGCTGGTACAAGCAGCAGACACTACAAATTTTTGATATATGGCCTTTCAGTTAGACAAAAATAAATTAGCTAAAATACATAAATAGTTTTTCTTGGCATTATTTGGGGCTAGTTCCACATTTTTTGATTTTCTGTGCTTGGTCTGTCTCAGATCCCCTACACCAACCAAGTAAGGAGAAAGCTTGTGCTTTTAATGTTATATATTTTTTTCAATAATAATACATTTCTTTGGCCTGGAGAAGAATTTTTTCTCACAGCAAGCCAAAACTTTGCAAGAATTGCAAACCTCTTCTGAGTGAGTCTTCCGAAATTACTCCTACATTATTTTCTCAGTCTTATTAGCTATGATGAATGGATCAGGAGGCTACATCTGATGATACCATTAAAATGATATGAAAAAGAGATGAGTACAATTATAAAGCATGTAATTATAAAGATTATAAAATTATTTGCAGATTATATCCTGGCTTGTATTTTTATACAGATTTTGAGTTTGTTTGTTTTTCTTTTGTGATGATTTTAAAATTTAAATTATTTGCCAACTGAGCATATTGTTTCAGTACATAAATAAAACTTTGTACAGAAATTCTAAATTTGTGAAATTTTGGGTTTGGGTTTGTGCAGTATTTGCATATATGGCAGATGTTAATACAACACCCAAAATACAATACAAAATGAAGTTTTAAAAAAATAGTACTCCTGGTAATTGTAATTGTTTCTCTGTCACTTGAGTAATGTATATTTACAACATTACATTTAAGTGAATTTTGAGGTTAAATTGATAGTAGCAGATGTTTGCATTGCACCTGCTTCTGCTGCATTCAAATCAAACTTTCCCTCTGAGTGCCACCTCTGCACCTGGAGCTAGCAAAACACCCCTCCCCTTCTGTAATCTTGGATTTTTCCTGAGAAGACGCTGCCAAATAGTTCAAATTCTTACTTAGTTTAACTTTGTATGTAAACTCAGTACAACAGTGTTTCAGTGCTACAGGCAGGAAAGGAAATTCCCCTCCCTTCCTGCTCTCCTCTGGAGACTCTGAAGGTGCAGAGAGACTACAGCCTCCAGTAGTTACTCCCAGGCTGCTCTCATACGCAGTAGACCCTACCTCCCCGTGAACCAGCAGCTGAGTTGCAGAACAGGGGGACATCACTCCCACCTGCATCTTATGAACCAGAGGAGAACTGATTAAACAGGCAATCCCACTTCTAACCTTAATTATTAATTTACAACATAAAGCAAAGGCACCATCAGAAGCTCGGTTTAATTCTCTTACACGGAGTAGCAGTACTAGTACCTGGGGAAGGGCAGGTCAGGGCTCCCTACTGTTATCTCAGCGCTATGAACACAGATCACAGTAGTACCTTGTTTATAGAGGGAACATATCTGACATTTCCTCGTACTGGGAGAGTTTTCCCTTTGCAATCATTGTATGCAATTCAAAGCTGAATCTTTTAGTAGATCCCTCTTGTCATAAGGGCTGTCCGTCTAGAATCCCCCTACTTAATGTTGTGAAGGAAAATTTGGGTTTGAGGTGAGAGATATGTTCCTTGTATAGTTAGCAAAGTAGTGAAGTGCATGTTATATTTCAGTATTTACCAAATATTGCACTCTGATAGTTGCAATTAATATAGTAATTTAATATTTTAATTTCTAGCTTTCTGGATTTAAATCAAAAGTTTGGGCATAGTTTGAAAAAAATCAGGCCTGTCTAGAATGGGACACATATATTTTGTATTGTACTTTAAAAACTGATGTATGCCAGGTTTAATAGATTTTCTATTTAAACACCAATTTCCCAAATTTTACTGATTTCAGATTTCCTTTGAACTGATCAGGAACACAAACTACTCTTTGTTGTGGTCCAGTAACACTTATCTTTTAGGTGCTTTCTTTCACATGAAGGATTCAGGATTTCAGAAATATAAGTGAATGAGTAACCATTTGATACTGAGCTACCTCAAAAAGGGCTACACATGTACAGTAACTCCTCGCTTAACGTTATAGTTATGTTCTTGAAAAATGCGACTTTAAGTGGAACGATGTTAAGCAAATCCAATTTCCCCATAAGAATTAATGTAAATGCGGGGCGGGGAGGGGCGGGTTAGGTTCCAGGGAAAATTTTTTCACCAAACAATTTAATACTGGTACAGAGCAATGATGATTGTAAAGCTTGGTTGAGGTGGTGAAGTCAGAGGGTGGGATATTTCCCAGGAAATGCCTTACTGCTAAATGATGAACTAGCAATTGGCTTAGCCCTCAAGGATTAACTCGTTGTGGTTAATGTAGCCTCACACTCTACAAAGCAGCATGACTGAAGGGAGGGGAGACAGCATGGCAGACAGAGACAGAGACACACACTGGGTGTGTGAGAGAGAGAGGCGCATTGCTCCTTTAAGAACGCTGACCACATTCTACACTGCCTTTTTAAGTAGATCAGCAAGCTGAGATGGCAGCTGCTGCCAGGTAGCTCCCTCTGTCCTGAGCTCTGTCGTGTGTCCCCACTGCTCTATGTAAGATGGGTTAAGCGGGGGACAGGAGCAGGGGGGAGGCGGACACCCTGACATTAGCTCCCCTCTTTCCCGGGGAGCAGCTCCAAGGCAGATGGCAGGAGCAGCACATGGCAGTGTGGGAAGGGACAGCTGAACTGCCGGCAATTGATATCCTGCTGGGTGACTGTTGCACAGGGAATTTAGGAGAGTGGGGAGCTGATAGGGGGGCTGTCGGTCCATGCTGGTTCCAACCCCCCACCAGCACTGGGCTGCTCTTCCTGCAAGCAGTGGACAAAGCAGGCGGCTGTGAAACAACAATGCATAAGGGAGCATTGTGCAACTTTAAATGAGCATGTTCTCTAATTGATCAGCAACGTAACAATGAAACAACGTTAACCGGGATGACTTTAAGTGAGGAGTTACTGAACTACTAATAACATAGCAATTTATGAGTACAACACACTAATAATCCAAATGCTTGTTTTTTATTTGAGGTGTATTGGGTATCCCACAGATTAAGGTAAGAAGTATATCAAGATTCTGTTCTGATCTTTATGTAAATAAATGAATTGATGCTAACTGATATTTAGGGCCAGATTCTGCCAGCTTTGCTCATACTGAATGGTAATTTACTTCATGAGTAGTCCCACTGCAGTTGGTTGCACCATTTGCAGAGTCATGTTCAATGTGAAGAAAGGTGACAGAATCTGGGCTTTAGTGTTCACTTCACTACAGTGGTGAATGATAGAATATCCTCTTGATTTATAACCTAAACACATGTAAATCCATAGGACACCAGGCTTGAAGTCCTGACGTGGCCCCACTGAAGTTAATGGGACTTGCGCCATTGACTTCAGTGGAGCCGGGATTTTAGTTCAGGTGTATTATCTAAAACTAGTTTTGTTTTGTTTTTGGTTTCTGGTGGGCCTTAACTCAATCCTAAGCGAACCACTAAGCAAATAAACATGGTGTAATTTAGGGAGGTTCATACCTTTCTTTTTATCTTAAAAACAATTCAGTTTCTTCTTTTTAATTTTACTAAAACATGAGCATAACTTGTATGATGTGTTTTAACTTGCAATATCGTTTTCCACTCCCTCCAGAAAATTATAAACTTCTCATAATAAAGTATTATTGTGAAATCTGCATTAGGGGACCTGGCCCTTCTCCTGGCTGTGAGTTGTACCCAATTATGCAAAGACTTTACTGCCATTGACACATCTGAAACCTAGGAACCACTAGCCCTTGTAATTTTATTTTAGCTAGTGTAACTTCACATGCAACGTCCAGTTCTTCATTCTGAAATGTGTTGCCTTTTGATTTTATGACATGCCCGCCTCCGCCAACGTGTCCTCATACAGTGTCTGTGGGAGCACGCCGCTTTCTCTCTCACGTTCATTATTCTCACTTGTCTCTCTTTTGGTCACTAATTACTACTAATACATGATTGGAAGGAAAATTAACATAAAATTATATACAGATGCTTGATTTTATTCTATTACAAATTGCACTAGTACAAAATTCTTGATGTGCTTTTTAACTTTTGGCAAGGCAAATCGGTATTAGAAACACTAATGCCGTATAACATTATATTAGAAAATTATCATGTCACGATTAATACATATTGATGTTTTTCCTAGAATAATACATTTCTCGGAAACGCTTTGGTGTTCTAAAAATGGTCTGTTTGCACCATCTGCTGCATTATCAAGTTACTTTTTGAAAGCTTGCTTTTAAATAAGTTGTGCCTCCTAATCAAATATCTGTCTGACTCTTTAACAGCATATGTAAACCTCTTAATTTTTTATAAAAAAGATCTCATAACCCTGGTGCTTTGCTTTATTATGAACTCATTAACAAAAAACACTTGATGAAGATGGTTTACAAGTATAAAATGTTAAATGTTCTTCAGTATTGAACTGAAATTCCCTGTGCATAATTATAATCAACTTCTAGAGGCTAATTTTGCATTATAGAGTTTAATGTGGTAATATTTTTAAATTTCGGTAATGGTGGTTTCTTCCTTCCAAATAACATTGTATAGAATGATTTTCAAAGGTATTGATGCCAGGTAGGTGCCTACCTCCCATTGAGGTTTTTATCAGAGGTAAGTACCTAACTGCCAATTTTGCCTTGGAAGAACTCCATTACAATAAACATTTTTCTCATTTGTATATGCCCTATGAAAAAGAATGTAAAGTAAAATATAAGGACAGCAGTGTAATCGGGTGTAATATGTTTTATATTAAACATACTCTATCGGGGGACTTAGTTTCATTAGGTCTCCACCATCTCTTAGCTATAGTAGAACTTTAATAATTCACATTTATGCTTGGGAAGTCCACTGCTGACTAGTTTTGCAGATACACTAATCCCTTTAACCTGCAAACACTTAACTGGGGTTGCTCTAAATTGCAAAAAGAGCACTATTCAGGTTCAGAAAGGTGGCTTTATGCCACCTTTGCTGAGCCCTCACCTTCCTTCTTGCGTCCGTTTCAGGAAAGAAACAAAAGAATCTGTCCCTTAACATGAACTGGGTGTAATTCCTGTTCTAACTGAAACTTCATTTCCTTGACACTTACTTGCTGAAAATTTTAATGGGGTATATTTCAGCCACTGTTCAGGCTAACCTTGAATATTTTGTCTCTTGTTGTGCTTTGTATTTCCAGATGTTCAGAACTGTGCCTTTCTATAATGCTATACTACTACTACTGCAGTATTGCCTAAGCCCAAATATTAAGATTGGAGTAGAAATCATGAGATTTTTATAAAATATTGGGTGTTATATTTGTCTTCTGGCTTTTGAGACTTTGGTAACACTCAAGTCATATTTTCAAACTTTAATCTGTAATTGCTAGGGTTAGAAATTTACTCCTTCTCCCCCCCTCCCCCCCCCCCCAAAAGCTGAGATTTTCATATAATATCAAGTCTCACTGGGATAGGGGCTATAAACAAAATGCAAATATCTAGTGAAGATTACCCTCAAACAATTTTTTTGATCATTGGGGATGTTAATAAATTACAAGATCTATTTTTTAACATTTTTTGTGTTTATTTGCATACACTTTTAGGAGATTAAATTACATTCTTGTTGCTATTACAGCTGTAGGAATCACAGATTCTCTTGCTAGATCATTTAAGGTATCAGTACTGTGAATACAAGTGGAGATGTTTCACTTTACTACTGTGAGTAGTCCCAAGTTAAGTGAATGTATAACTGTTGGTATCTAAGAGAATGAAGTAAATTTGGATGCTATCATTATAATAGTTTGATCTTATGGCCTCTTAAGTATTGATGTCAAAGAAGAAACTTGAAAGCATAGGGTCTAAAACCTTACCTAGAGGATTATCAGAATTAAGTTAATGTGAATATGATGAAAATTACAGAAAGTTTTTCTTTAGTTGATCTAAAGGCCATAAAATGTTACCATTGTAAATTGTATTTGACAGCAGTCCTCCAGTGCTGATCTAACTTGTAACATTGAGACTAAATCCCTCATTATATTGATATGGATGACAGATTAGTTTCTAATTAGGGTATTTTCATCTGATATGCTAGAGATATGTTATATTGTTCCTTTGCCCCCTTAATTGTGTAGCACAGTAAAGCAGATCATATTTATCAATAGCAGACAAATAGTTCTTAATTACTGGTAAGAGAGAGATGACTTACACAGTATAAGAATATAAACCATGACAAAAGCTTTAAAATAAGTGAATCCTTTGAATATAGAGCAACATACCTTGGAAATATTGGCAAATTAGCGATTGATGTAAATTACCAAATCCAGTGTGCACCTAATCCATAAATTCTACTGGTGCACTGAACAAGATTAAAAGAGTCTAATAATGAAATTACCTCTTTATCAGGCTATATATCAGTATTAAATAACCCTCCTCACTTCCACTTCTCCTGAAGTTAAAATTAAAAAAGGTTTAACATTTTCATTTATGAACAGCTAAATTATGGTGGATTACTGTAAAGGTTTGATTTCAGGCCAAGATTCATTTTTACTTGGTGTCTAGTCTCTAAGAACAAGGGATGTCTGATGGGGTACCTACTATGACTTGAGTGCCTGCCAAATCTTGTATGTCAGCATTCCCTCTGATCTTTTAATGGGGGTTAAAAGGAAAAAACCAAGGTTTTGTTAGAAGTGGAAAGTAGTTTGCAATAGAGATTTAGGTTTTTTTAAGTTATTGTAATGACGGTAGTGCATCAAATACCATTCTATTTTGCGATAGCTTTTTAGACTTACGGGAGTATTGTAGAAAACAGTGAGAGGGAACTCCTTTAGGAGAATACTAAAGGATGAAACATTTACAAAAATGTTTTTTAGAGTGGTAATTAAAGTGTCAGAATAAGCACTAGACATCTATGAGCTTGAGAGCTGTTGTGGTATGTAGTGGAAAGTTGCATTTAGGCACCTTGAAAAACAAAACAAAAATCTCATTGGCTGGTGTGGGTGTAGTTGCCTGATATCTGAACATGGGATGAACTCACTGATCCTGGCTATGGAATGTGCCACGGAACAGGGAACCAAACTAAAATGCAGATTTCCAGGGCTTCCCCCGTTCTTTTTCTTATGGACTCTGACACAAATTATTAGGGAACGGTAATCATTGTATAGTTATTTGAATCTTCCTGTAGTATATAGGAAGTTTTTAAAACAAAAAACCACAAACTATAAAAGTGTGTCACACTCTGATAACTTCTATTTCTGTAGAACCATATTGTTTTCATTCCTGTTAAATTCTATGGGCCTTGTCTATAAGGGTTCATTCAGGGCTACCTTTCCATTGTACGATCCCATCTTTCTTACATCACCCTACTTCACAACAGCCTCAGTTGCAACACAAACTATGCAGTGAGGCAAGAAAGCCGACTACAAGTTTGCAACTCTTCCTAGTTCAGCTATTGAGATGCAATGCATGGTGCACTCTCTGACCAAAGGGCCTGAATTGTGAGAGATCCCAAGTTGCTTCTCAACATGCAGAACAAAAGCCAAACTTTGAAAAAGTTTGTGACAGGCTCCAATAAGTACTATGGGATTGTATTACATGTACAGTAGTTTATTAATATGAACATAGTGGCTCTCATTATGTCAGAAGGGCTATTCTACATATGAACTAAGGCCAGTATTTTCAATCTTAGGTACCTAACTTCAGGTTCCAAAAATCCATATATAACCACCTAAATATGCCGCTTAGGTGCCTATTTTAGATTCCCAAGTTTGACAATTTTGGCATAAATCCCCCTCTGCCTTCATGGAGCGGTGTGCAAAGTGAGGGCTGCAGAAAGCAAGAATTTGCTGTTTATTTTTTGTTTCCCACCAAAACTCTTCAAAGAAAAAAGAATACAGGAAAGACAAAATCAGCAGGGCCTTAGTTACTATGCCAATTTGCTTTGTGTTTATCCAGAATTTAGATAAGAGAATGTTGTCTTCTGTTCTGTTGTCAATAGAGTGAGGTCTCTTGTTGATGTTAACTTGTTTGGTGGGAGTTACTTAGGTGAATGGACATTGAAACAGAAATGTGTCAGAAGCTGCACAGTGTACTTGTGATGTCAACTGGGTTAAACCAATCAAAAAAAAAAAGGTGTCAGAGATGTAATGTTGACTGTATGTATTATATATTTTCCTTGTTGCAGTTCCCATAGCACGAAGTTAGGAGGAGGAGACACCTAATTTTTAATACGAGCAGTTTACAACCACTCACAGTTAAACAGTTTATAGGATTCTTAGTAACAAAAGGTGGTCTAATTACAGAGAAAAAAAACAATATTGTAAGGATATTTACAATGTGTGACCTATTTGAATTATGATCCTGTTAACTATACAGAAATGACAAAAAGCAGAAACATCCCAGTGAATTAAACATTTAGCCTTTCATTAATGAGCTTTAATATAGAAGGTATGCAGAAGGTTAATTTTTTTCCTTTTAACATCAAAAGAAGCATGCACTCTGGGTGAACCTGTAGTTTCTAAGATTCAGTGCACCAGCTCTTGAACAGGAAAAAAAATGACAGTATTTTTTCTTTACAACTAGCCCACACCAGTGTGTTTAGTTTCTGACAGTAAATCACATGCCAGTGTTTCTAATGCCTGTCTAAATCAATTGAAGGTGTGATTTCTTCCCCTGTGATTTTTGTTTTACTTCCCTTTTGTATTTGATTTTAATTGTTCTTATTTACAGGCTTTAAATATTGATGGATCGTGTCATTTATAACCCTTTTCATTGCACAGTGACCTTCATAGGGAAATTTCATACCAGCTTTCATTGGGCTTTGGATGAGTTTTTGTTTTTGGAATGTAAGAGAACTGGTAATAAAAATTAGTATGCAGAAGTACCGATTTCTGAGTGCAGTGATACAATAAAACAGCTGGTTGCATCGTAGACAAAACATTATTCTGAAATGATTCTGCAAGAAATTATTCTAGACCAAGATAATACTTCTCATATAGATTGCTGAAAATGTAATGAACTGAATAAATGAAGACCTGTATGCTATACAGTTATTAAAATGTTCATGTGATTTCTTCTGGACAAACATAAGTAACTGTGGGTTTTCTTTTTACATTAGCCTTACATATATACAATGTACCGAATCTAAGTATTGTAGTACATCTAGCCACTTATTATTATTTTTCTTTTATTACAGTGTTAGGTGATTAATTACTCTAAGTGCTAACCGAGTAGAAACAGTAGAGGATACCGTCTCAAATTTATTCTAGACAAGCTGTGGTTTGAGAAACTGCAAAAATTGCTCATTGCTTTTGATAATTGAATACTGACCTGTGAGGATGAGCATGCGTTGTCTGCAAAGTATCCTATGACGTTGTTAAGAACTGGAGTCACTGCCAAGCTGATTATCCAATGTAAAGCAAAGCATAAATCCTGTTCACCAAACATGAGTATACCCACAAGAGTAAGGCAAGCAGGATTGGGACTTCTGTGTTGCTTTTGTGGAATAGCCTTTTAATTATTTGAGATCATCTAAGACTACTTGGCTAGTTTCACATTAAAAAAAAAACAACCCTTAAAATCAAATGTATTCTGGTTGGATTTTTAGTTTTTAATTCCTGAGATGAAAACCCTGTGTGTTGGGGGGTAGGGTTTGGGGAGTTCCTTCCTCTGCAGCATGGGATATGGGTCACTTCCAGGTTTAAACTAGAATAAATGGTGGATTCTCTGTAACTTGAAGCTTATAAATCATGATTTGAGGACTTCAGTAACTCAGCCTGGGGTAGGGGTGTATTACAGGCATGGGTGGGCGAGGTTCTGTAGCCTGCAATGTGCAAGAGGTCAGACTAGATCAGGGATTGGCAACCTTGGCATGCGGCCCGTCAGGTAAAGCCGCTGGCGGGCAGGGCTGGTTAGGGAAAGCCGCTGGTGGGCTGGGCCTGTTTGTTTACCTGCAGCGTCTGCAGGTTCAGCCGATCGCAGCTCCCACTGGCTGCAGTTCGCCGCTCCGTTGGCCTGGAGTGGCGAACCGCAGCCAGTGGGAGCTGCGATCAGTCGAACCTGCGGATGCGGCAGGTAAACAAACCGCCCCGGCCCGCCAGGGTGCTTATCCTGATGGGCCGCGTGCCAAAGGTTGTCGATCCCTGGACTAGATGATGATGATGGTCCCTTCTAGCCTTAAAGTCTATGAGTCTGTTCTTTTTCAGGATTAAGTAACATAGTTTTGACAAAAATTGCAAAGTTGTCATTTGCTCCCATATATGCTGTTGCTTTTTTTCCTGTGCCCAGCTCTGGGTACAAGCTGGTACTCTATCCTTTGCTAAAGGGTAGAGAAGCATGGAAGTTCATCTTGTGTTGCTCTAACCATCTCCGCAGCATGAGCCAGGCACCAAAATTAGTGCCTGACTCGTGTTGATTTTTCTTGCCCCAAATGACAAATAAGGACAGTTGGCATGAAATCCAGACAGAAGCTTTAGGACCTTTGAGGAAGCAATGTAGCTTAGTGTGACAGGATAATTTTTGTCTTTCTTGCTTAAAGGCTGACAATAACATCTAACATCCTTCCCAGGGAATATTGGAGTACCTGCTAGCCGCCTAGGTTTAGCAGAAGTCTGTCATTAAGTAGTATTCAGTATCAGATTCCTAGTGAGAGTTATACTCTCTCTCTCACACACAGTTTACTGCATTTTTTTCTCGTGAAAGACCCAGGACTACTGGCGCATTTTAAATATGGCCTATATACTCTCAAAGGTGGATTCCTTAGCTCAGGTGTAAAGAAAGCAAATTTTTGAGCTGCCTGACATGTGGCCTCCTCATTTGGATCCTGATGTAGATACAGGAGCTGGATATGTACACACCAGTTTCTGTTTGGGAAGAGACTGATTCACAGGTTGGAGGTCAGAAAAGGGAAAGTCTTTTGGATTCAGCAGAGTTCAGGCTGTTTTAAAAAGAAGGCTTTTCACTCCGAATCTGTATAGTCTTTACTGCTCTCTACTTGGAAGTTGTCTAATCCAACTTATGTTTCCATTTTGACTAGTTCTTAAACGGACATTAAGGAGCAGTGTGCTTTTTTCCACAGTTCAGTATAAGAAATGTTAGATTGGGTGGAGGCTTCACACTCATCTGTTTAGGAAGGTCTGTTCACTCTCTAATGATAAATCAGAAATACTGTCATTCTTATTGCCTACCCAGGTAGATGCCTACGTGTCTAGGTTTCCAGGAAAAGCACTCTGCCAGCAGAAGGAGACCATGGTGGAAAGTAGTAGCAGACTCCTCTATGCAGGATAATTTAGACAAGGGGTTCTCTGCCAGTTCTGTATGGGTACAGGCTGCTGTCTGAAGTGTTAAGAAGGATAGTGTGTGGCAGTGGTTGGGAAGAGCACATTTGTAGCAGTATTTATATGCTCCTTGATGTTATATAAATAGTTATTTTTAAGGTAATCAGTAGATAGACATGTAGTAGAGTGTCCACATAGTGCCTCTATAGGACATGAAGAGTGTCCACAGTGCTCTGACAGAAGCACTTTTGTGAAGTAGGGAAATACTAATACTCCCATTTTTACAGATGGGGAACTGAGGCACAGATTGTCAGAATTTGCCAATTTCAGGTAAATCAAAATGTTTAGCAGAGAGGGGTCCACTTTGCTGAAGTTTTAGTGGAACTCTGCCTGGTTTCCTGCCAGCTTGCCCGCCTTCTCGGTAACCTTGACTTCCAAGATCTGGGGTAGCCAGTGGGCAGAATGCCCCTGGGCCAAGTGCCCAATTGCTTTGAGTCCATATCTCCAGGGCCCTATTCCCTTTAACACAGTATTTCAAAACTTCTGTTTTTCGTTTCTAATCAGAACTAAACCAATTTCAAAATATCTTAAATCCTCTGCAAAACTGAATTAACTTTTTCCACCCAACTCTACCAATAAGCCAAGTCTTTTAGGACAGAAAAACATATAGTCCTTAGAATGCTTATTGCTCTTACTTCCACCTTTTCATAGGTAGGAAATAAAGTCACTTGGTAAAGGCAGCCTTGAACAGCATAAATTAATGGTTAAGAAATTATTCAACATGCTAGGCACATACAAGCATAAGCAGCATTCTCCCATTGACTTTTTCTTCATAAGATCCTATATGAAATCACAACAGACTCCTTGGTCTTCCAGATCATTCATACAAATGGTGGAGACAGGATAAACGAGACATTTCGAAGTTGGGTTGTTCCTGTTCTGAATGAATGCCGCCTCTAGCATCAACATAAGTGGCATGGGGCAGCTTTCTAGTGGACCTTCCTGTAATCTGCCTCCCAATCCCATGAAGCCTCACCATATTTTCTCATTTAATACCTTTAACCTTGCCATGGTAAAGCCTTTTACAAAGCATTCTATTTTAATACCTATGTGATCTGTAGATGAGTGGTTCTCCAGAATTCAACCTCCACAGAACCACTTTGCTATTGAATGGAGTTTCAGACAGCTCCTAAATAGCAAAGTGTATTAAGAATTCTAAAATTAAAAAAAGCTAAAATTTTATTAGCTTTGGTTTTGTATTTATTTAAATGATTTTCTAAATAACCTTTTTATAAATAATAATAGTGCTAGTTAAGGGGACAAAATTGTTCAGTGTTAAAGCAGGGGATTAAGTGTATGCAGACCAAGGTCCTGTCCCCAACCCTAACACTGACTCAGTGTTATCATGGGAAAACTTAAGTGCTCTCTGCCTTACTTTTGCCAGTTATAAGGTGGGGATGATAATCCCTTTCCCCACCTTTTGTAAACTGCTTAGAGTTATCTCAGTGCAATACACTGTAGAAATTCGAAGCAATATTTATTAACCAAAGCTACCCTCCATTTGCACAACACTTTTTTAAAGATGATTTGCAACAATTTTATCTTAAATTGGAATTACGTGGAAATAAGGTCTGTAAAGCTTTTTCCAAGTTTTTTTCTTTTTAAAGGTCTATGAGGCTATCAGGTATGGTCCCTGGTTTTTACCTTTGTGGGTTTATGTCAGCACCAGTACTTTAATTCAGGGGCTGAGTTAATGAATCATTAACAAAGATAATTTCTCTAAAATGTTGATTAGATATTAGACAGGTACTAATAGAAACCAAAGTATTTTAAACAGACTGATTCACATTCCTTCTCTCAGTGGCTCATTTCACTAGTTCATCTGTCACCATAGTCTCCCAGGTTAGACAAGGCCTGAATTTTTAATATAAAAAGCCAAGGCCTTCTACCCCTCTTCTTTCCCACTCCCCGCTTCCTTTATCTATTTAAAAGAGGCAATAATTCTCATTTGCAGGTTACTTCTCAAGCTAAAATCTCAAAGCAGAAAGTTTTTCTCTTGCTTGGCTGCTAGCACAAATGTAGATTTAACCCTTCTCTCTGTCTCTTTGTGTGTGTGTGTCTGTTTCTCTGTGTGTCTGTTTTAAATTCCTATTTGTTTCTGTGGCAACCATCACATTATCTCTAGGACACCATGCAATATCTTTCTTTAACCTAAGGAGACATCTGCATGCAGGGCTATTAAGAATCATACAGAGCTTGATAACCATGTGTTGTATATCAGTAGTATTTGCCCTCAGTACAGGGAAATCTCAGCCCTGTCATCAAGAAGCTAAACTACCACAAATAAGCTATTAAAAATAAATACAGCAATTATGTAATTTAGTTTTTTCTTCCTTCACTCTTTAGTTACAGGAGATAAACGGGGGGATTGGGGATGGCAGAAAGAATACTACCTATGGTTTAATCAAAAAAATAATAATATATGGGACAGCTTGTACAGTTTGTAATCTTAGTATGACTTGAAGGTTGTATTCTGTTACTGTAAGGGAATAACTGCTGTGGCATGAGACCACATTGTTAAGGAAGTGAAAAAATACCATACTGTATGCTTCCCTAACAATGGGGGCTTTCCTTCATACTGCAAAAGCATTCCCTGGATTTCAGTCAGACTGATGCAGATATGTTTAAGGAATATGATGAGGCTGCCAGAGCAATGCATCACCAGTTTCATGGATTCTAAAATGCTTCTGCTGTTGCTGAACAGTAACGTTGCAATAAAACCCAGAGACCCTGCTCAGGATCAGCGTAGCATTATTTCTAGGTGCTGTAGAAACATATGGAAAGAACCTGTCCCTTTTGGAAGAGTTAATAAATTACAAGACTGTGGCACACTAAGGGTAGTGGGAGAGGGATGCCATCAAATAGCTACACATCTATACAATGTGTGGGGGTGTCTATAAAATATACACACATTTGTAGTTAAAACAAATTCCAGCTAACCCCATATGTCCCAGTAGAGGTCATTAACTTACTGATTGAGCACTGAGGAGTCAGCAATGGGTTTATGGACTTAGTTCAGGGAGGATGTTGACTGGGTAAGAGTTAGTCTGGAAGAAGGTGGGGAGATGTTTTTGTGAGAGGTTGACAAATAGGTGAATTGAGGCTGGCATCTGCAGCTGAGCAGAGGGGGAATGTATTTGAGATATTACTTACAGTGATTTACAAAGCTATAAGAAGGTTTACTAGTACAGGATTAAATTCTGCTGTTCAGATGTGACGCTTTATTTGGAAACTAACTGGCACACTCTTCCCCTGTAGTTACTCGAGGCTTGAAAAGTAATATTTCTGGTTACTGTGAGGTCTTGTTTAGATCAGTGGTAGAATTCCTGCATTTTGACCCAAAGTTCCCTGGTTCAACTCCTTGAAGTAGTAGGTAAGAACCCGCTAAGAAGATATCGCAAGATTAAAAGGGCCCTCTAGCATGCTACTGATACATGGATACATAAGAAAACAAGCAAAATACTCTTGAGGACTGCTCTTGTGCCTCTAAAAGATAATTGAATCCATTTGGCTAAGGTTAGCCCCATGTTTATGAAAGTTCATGGGCTGAGGAGCAGTTATCACTATGAATAACTTGTCAACTTCTTTTTAAAAAAAAAAAAGTTTTTGTTACAACCAGCATTCTTTAGCCGCTAGCTATAGGCAGCCATTTTACTGAAAACGGATCTAATTTATGGCATTGGTCGTTTCAGAGCTCAGTGTAGGACACTGTAAACCAGCTTAAAAACTGCTTTACTAATGGATTGACAGTCAGGAAAAAGTCCATTAGTGTTTTAAGTAAAAAAATATCCTTGAAAATATTAGCTTTTTTAGAAAAATAACCTGACATTCCTATTCAAGTTGGTTTGAAAATGGATTATGACATCTTTCATTATGCTCTCAATTTTGGTATGTTTCACTAAGATGGCTGTAAGTTGTGTTTGTGTGGGTTTATTTAATTACATTTTGCAGTTTGTTCATGCTAATGATTGCTTCTTTTCCTGTGAACTTTCATACAGCTGGTTTGAATAAAACAAGTTCAGCTTTCTTTTAATAGCCTTCCAAAGTATTTAACCACTATTTTTGAGTCTTAATGACACTGCAAGGGAAATGCAGGTCTAGAATATTACTGGAGTTGGGACTTATAGTATTTAGTGCTCTCTAAATTGTTTTAATACGGGCTGACCTCCTTGAGGACTGAAAGGGGGACCTGATTAGCACTGCAAGACTACTGGGGTATGATTCAAAACCCAGTTAAGTCAATGGACAGACTCCTGTTGACTGAAATGGGTTTTAGACTAGGCCCCTAGCGAGGGAAGTCATTTTGGCTAATATTTTTGCTGGGTTTATTCCATGGTTTGAGTTATGGAGGGGCACTCAACTTTGCTTCATGCATCACTGTAGACCAGGGGTGGCCAGCCTGAGAAGGAGCCACAATTTACCAATGTACATTGCCAAAGAGCCACAGTAATACATCAGTAGCCCCCACTAGCTCCCCTCACCTCCATCCCCAGCACCTCCTGCCCACCGACAGCCCTGCCAATCAGCACCTCCCCCTCCCTGTGCCTCCTGCCTGCCATGATCAGCTGTTTCGCAGTGTACAGGAGGCTTTAGGATGGAGGGGGGAGGAGCAAGGGTGCAGCAGGCTCAGGGGAGGGGGCGGGCCTGGGTTTGAACAGTGGAAAGTTGGCACCTGTAGCTCCAGCCCTGGAGTCAGCACCTATGCAAGGAGCCACATATTAACTTCTGAAGAGCTGCATGCGGCGCTGGAGCCACCGGGTTGGCCATCCCTGCCGTAGCCAATCAACTATAGAATTAGCCTACATAAGAATCACAGGTAGTGTTGCATCCTAAAATAAATAACATTATTTCTAGGAATATGCATTATAATGATTCATTTTTATCTAGGTTCTGTAGTCTAACAAATAAATATATTTTCCTTATATTCTACCAAACAATTTATCAGAATAAAATATTTCAGTTCCAATGTCCCAGTAGCCATAGGACTTGTCCTCAAGAGGTTACAATCCCAGCCCAAAAATATGTGGTGGGAAATTTTAATAGAGCTGGGGAAGTGAATGAACAGATGGATTTGGGAACTGATGAGTAGGAAGAAATTATTTTGTGCCATTTCCTTATGAGGCACTAAAAGCAGATATCTAGTTCCATTTTTCTTTTTCTGTATTACCTTGCGTCTTTTTAATAAGAGTCTACACAGATCCAATTTAGAGTCTCCAGCTCTGATATAGAACAATGTATTTGAAATAACTGCTAGTAAGGAAGTTGTAACCATTTGTCTGAGAATGTGTGACTTATTTGGAAATGGACCATAATTTTCCCCTTGGGCACTAACTGATCTATTTATGTTAACCACATTCTTTTATCAGAGGAGAAACCATAGTTCCTTTGGATAAGCACTGTGAACCATCATTGTAAGAATGTTTGCTATATGGCTCCTAACTTCATTAAATTCTAAATACCTGGCTTGTAACATGCATTTCCTTATAGTACACACATTCTTTGACTCCTAGGAATAGCCTAATACAAATAGTGCACTGTATGTACATAGTGTTTTTTTAAAAATGACGTCTGTGTAGTGTTTTCTTCCTGCTGAAAGAAAAATAGAGAGCTGATGCTGGTGAATCTACTGTTAGGGAATATACAGTGTGTGCTTTTGCGCTCTTTAGTAGCTTCCCAAAATATCGTATTTAAGGAGCAGAATTTACTCTGTCACATATAAAAGAGAAACCTCTTAATACTTTATTCGCCCTTGATGAGTTGGATTGTAGTGAACTTATTTTTAGTATTAATGTATAATATAATTGTAATAGTTTTAGATTTGCATGGTGTGTAGTCTCATAAATTCTTCAAATGATAGTCCATATACATATTCCATGTTAAGTGAATGTGCGCCCAGTGCACATGTGTCAGAGAATCTTCTAGACCGTGGACCACTGCATCCACCCTCCTTCCCTCCTCATGCATTCCATGAGGGTATAAAGGGCATAGCTGCCCCACCATACTCAGTTCCTTCTCCATCTCCTGTGGTGTGTGTCAGAACTACTCTTACAAAGAATCAGACCTGCAACTAGTTAGGCAGACCATAGCTGAATTAGTTAGTTAGGCTTCCATATGCCTTCGGTCCACCATTGTCACTACGGCAAGTTCCCAGGCTTCAAGTACTGCCTGTTCTGTGAGGCAGCCATGGCTCTCAACAATGGACACACAAAGTGTCTGCTCTGCCTTGGCGAGGGACATTTCCAAAGCACTGTGATATTCACAGGTCTATTTCCAAGCAGACCCAACGTTCAGGAGGGGCATGTGTAATCCTGGACTCTAGGTTCTGGATGACCAGATGCTACCAAAATCAGTCCTGTGATCTTGACCTTGTAAGGTAGCAAAGGAACAGGGTCCGGCAGGACAGCTCAGCCCTTTATACCCCTGTAGAACACAGAGCTCATGCGCCGCTCTGCTCGATACTGGTCACTGGTGCTCATTCACCTAACGTGGACTGTACATGTCGAAGAACATCTGTTTTTGTACAAGTGATCAGTCTCTCTTTCCCTCTGACCAACACATTTGCCCTAGAAAGCTCAGTACCCTTCCTTTACCTGTTGCTGTCATCTTGATGGTGGAGAAAGAGAGCTTTCGATGACTCCTGCCTGAAATCCATAAAAGCTTTCAGAGGCCCCTGCTGGTTCCCTCGTCTGCTATCTTTAGAGGAGTCTATCAAAGAGGCTTGCTTGCCCACCATTCTTCCTGGCATCTTCAGTTGGAAGGAGGGTTGCATGCATGACAGTATAGCTTAATAGAGAAAATGAGCCTGCACTGAAACTACACTTTGCATCTGTTGCACCCTTTGCTTAAGTAAAAGCAATGCCTACATCAGATGTCTGTGGAGCAGGAAATTGATGACAGGGTGTCGAATGGAAACTAGGATCAACAGCAGCGTCTTTCCATACAGACACTAGTCATGAAAGTACTAGAACCCTTAAAACACATGTAACTCCAGTGACAGCACAACATAATTTACATCAGTTCATTCTTGCAGTGTATATTCTCTAGATTTCTACATCTTTGCTGAACCATGAATAGAATAGTGCAAACAGGCCCCTTGTGATAGGGCTGCTGTTCTTGCACCACACAGAAAATAGTTGACAGCCATTTTTAACAGCAGCATTTTCATCTGTGCAATGATTCCAGAGACTGCAATTTTTTTATAAAGAGCTTCAGGATTGAAGAAGTTAAATACCCAGTAGTTCACTAAAATGTGGGGGAGCGTGTAGGGTCGTGCTGCTGAGGAAGCAGCAATGTCAGGTTACAGTGAGCCACTAAAGGGTGGACGTGCACGTTCGTCGGAAGACTTTTACCCTAGCAACTCAGTGGGTCGGCTGGGCACCCCCTGGAGTGGCGCCACCATGGCCGCGGATATATACCCCAGCCGACCCACCCACTCCTCAGTTCCTTCTTGCCGGCTACTCCGACAGCGGGGAAGGAGGGTGGGTGTGGAATGGATATGAGCAACACATCTCGAAGAACAACAGTTACAACGGTGAGTAACCGTCTTTTCTTCTTAGAGTGATTGCTCATATCCATTCCATGTAGGTGATTCCCAAGCCTTACCTAGGCGGTGGGGTCGGAGTGAGACGTTTCACCCTTTGCAGAATTGTCCCTTATGGAATTTCACTAGTGGGGCCTAGTGGAAGTTCCAAGGTCTGGCAGGATAGGTAGGAATATTACCAGTGACTGGATAGAGCTCAGCATTTATTCCCTTTAAGCAAAAGACGAGGACTGCGATACAACCACTTTCTGCTGAGCATTTATTCACACACCCATCATTGTGGTACATCTGAGTATAAACAAATATACAAAAGGAAAGCTTCAGTCTCTAACAGCATGTGTTCTCTACCCTTCCTTATACACAACTGCGTATGCAGAGTAGAACATTTTCTTTCTTCATTTTAATGTGACAGCATCTGTCAGATGGAGAGTTCGTGAAAGATGTACTTTTGTTGAGACCACTTGGCTTTATTTCTCAAATCTACAGGCCAACCCTGTAAATATATGGGGGTCATGTCACTGCCAACAGTATAACCGTGGAGAGGATTTTTGTGCAACAGGGAAGTAATGTCCACCCATCTTCTCAAGCTGGAAAGCCTCTCAGCTAGTGCATCCCTCTCTCTGCCAAGGCTGCTCTGACCAGCTCATAAGGGTTATGGATGGACAACCATAATAAAATTAACATCAATATAAAAGCAGTCTCGGTTCTCACCTCTACCAGCTCTTATGTTGCTGCTAAACATTTCCTAGCCATTACTATGTACTGGACTGCAGTTGCCCAACAACTCTCACCGTGGTACTCATTGCCTGATCATTCCTGTTTGCAACAGCTGTCTGTGTGTGTTAAACTTTATCAGCACTAATAATGTGGTTAATGACTAAAGTCCGAGCCCACTCTGTAGGGATCTTTAGAGTGTCCAAGTTGCAGTGGGAGCCCCTAGAAGAATTTTGACTGGGCAGATTGTTTGTCCTTAACTGGCTGCTGTCCTTCTGGAGAGTGCCTGTGCTCGCCAATGAAAATGTGACTGGCCCTGGAACAGGGACACAAGAATTAGCACGACTCCTGGTGTGCTATCTCTGTGCACTTTGCTCAGATCCAGCCACAGTCTGTCCTAGACTCTACAATACACAGGTTTGTGCACACACACAAGGATATCTTATTGCAGCCTGGTTGGCTGTGTGTTAGGGTCAGTAATGACAGAACTTCATTCATCCTTTCTGACTGCTTGACTGTGGAAATGTAACCCACTTGAATCATTCTGTCTAATGGCTGTCGTATTTAGAAAAATAGTCTCCATTCTCTCCCCTGTCTGCTCTTATGTAGCTGCCACCACCTTCCACATTTCACCTATTCTTTATGGGGAGTGGCTGCTTTGAGTGCTGAACTCCTGCTGCACACTGCAGTGCTGCCTAACTTCTTGTCATTCCCATTTGTGGCTGAGATTCTTTGTTCGCCTTGGACTGTCCCATCTCTCGCCACTACTGCTAGGATTATTTCACAGCTGGATAGCGTTTCATATGGGCATGAATGCTATACACTTGAAGGGGGTGTTTTATCCTCCCTGCTTATTCTGCTGACACTAATGCTGTTGCTATACCATTGCCCAAAACAATTAGATTAACTTTTTCCCCACAGGACTTCCAAGAACAAATAGCATTCAAATCCTAACATAAACCAGTTTGCCCATCCCTCACTTTCCCTTCTTCCGTCCATATTGCTTTCTTATGGGTTGTGTCTGTCTGTCTAAATTATCTGATCTTAGGGTAGAGATTGTGGGCCCAATTCTTTAGCTTTTCCTCATGTCAGATAGTCTTACTAAAGCCATGAAATTAGCTCAGATGAGGAAAGGCTGTAGAATCAAGCCACGTGTTCTTTCTAAATGTTTGCCAGGTACAAGAGCATATGAAGTACAAAACAAGTCTGTTTTAATGATTGTTTAAATTCCCAGGAACAGCTATGTTCTGTAAACATCCATCCAGTTCCTGGATCTTTATTTTCTGTTTTATTTTGTTTTACATAATATTGAGCACCCTTCATCTCCCCTCAAGCTAGACAGAAAACAGCAATAACAGAAGAAAAACAACATGACAAGGAGCCAATTTTCAAAGCAATGTATAGAGATTTAGCTGTGCCATTGTGGTTTATATAAACATGCTATAAAGTGAATTTACATGGTTAAATATCCTCACTCTGCTATGAAAACATATGATGGTAAAGGCATGAAAGTCTGCACAGATACATTTTCTGTAATTCGTTCTGTAGTTCAGAGGTACTGAAGAACACTGAAGTCAGAGTGTGGTAGTAATTGTACCAGATTGAAATCTCCAGAAATCAGAGGGAGTAAATGATAGAGACTTGACTTCATTTCTGATTTACTTACTTTTCTGAGTTTAATTCATACTCTCAGAATTAGAGCGGATCCAGGAGGGAGTTTGAGTGTGGGAGGAGGCTCAGGGCTGAGGCAGGTGGTTGGGGTGCAGGGCAGCAGGCTCCGGGCGGCCGAGCTGGGCCAGAGGGTTGGGGTATGTGAGGGGGTGTGGGCTCTGGGAGGGAGTTTGGGTGTGGGCACGTGCTCAGTAGGGTTGCCAGCCCTCCAGCATTGGCCTGGAGTTTCCAGGAATTAAAGATTAATCTTTAATTAAAGATTATGTCATGTGATGAAATCTCCAGGAATATCCAGCCAAAATTGGCAACCCTAGGGCTGGGGCAGGGGGTTGGAGGGTGGGAGAGGGTGTGGGATACAGGCTTTGGGAGGGAGTTTGGGTGTGGGAGGAGGATGGGGCAGGGGGTTAGAATGCAGGAGGGGGTGCGGGCTCCGGGCGGCGCTTAACTTGGATGGCTCCCCAGAAGCAGCAGCTTGTCCCTTGGCTTTTAGGCGGAGGAGCCAGTGGGCTCTGCATGCTGCCAGCACCCGCAGGTGCCACCCCCGCAACTCCCATTGGCCATGGTTCCCAGCTAATAGGAGCTGCAGAGCTGGTGTTTGGGGCAGGGGTAGCATGTGGAACCCCTGTGGCTGCCCCTCCACCTAGGAGCCGAGGGACATGTCGCCGCTTCTGAGGAGCTGCATGTAGTCAGGTAGGGAGCCTGCCAGCCCCACCAACTGGACTTTTAATTACCCAGTCAGAGATGCTGGCCAGAGCCGCCAGGGTCCCTTTTCGACCAGGTGTTCCAATTGAAAACCAGACACCTGCCAACCCTATAACGCCAACTGCTGCTACCAGTTATTATGTTAGCTCAAGTGGTAAAGGACTGTGTAGTGGCTCTAAAGGTTACAGCCTTGCTGATGACCCATGTAAGGACACCATGGTTCCACTTGATAGAAATTCTGCTTTTTTCAGTTTGTTTAAAAATTATATACAGAAAAACTATGGTAAAAGAATACTAAGCTTACAAAATCAAGTGTTCACATTTTTCCACAGGATCCCTGCCTCATTCAGTACAGAAGATGACTTTGCAACATCAGTGTTCTTTTAACATAGTTTTTTATCTGTAATTGTTATTTTTATGATTACCTGACTTTTTTTCCCCCCTCTGTCTGGTTTAATTTCAACAGTGGCAATTTGGTCTTCTAGAGAGGTCTAACACATGACAACAAAATACTACTACTAATAAATTACCCTGATTTTTAATCACCTTTTTCCATGATTAGTTTGCTGATGTGAATATATTTAATTGCATATTGTTAGTGGTTTAAAATAAAACTAACTTGATTAAGAAAGTTTTGCCTGATGAAGGACTCCAGGATGATCCTTTGAATTTTTCCTTATGTCCTTTGTCCATCTAATATGAAATGTATAGCTCATTATTATATTCATAGTTTCACAGGCCGGAAGGGACCATTGTGATCATCTAGTCTAACTTCCTGTATACCACAGGCCATAGAACTTCCCCAAAATAATCCCTATACATTGCTTTTAGAAAAGCATTGTTAAAGTGGTGTTTCAAATTCCAGTTTTTTGTCAAATGCAGTGTTGTCATCTTATGAATAGGCACAGTGCTTGTTTGAATATAATATCATGGGCTATCCAAAAACGAGAGTGTCTTCTTTAACATAAAGAAATTGACAAGAGGACAATGTGTTAGTCAGTTGAATATTATATTTATTCCATCATACTGAAAAATATTCAGACTTAGTAATATGTTCTTATCTCGATGGTCATTGGATTTTTGTAGCATACCTTTATTGCTCATCAAAATGAGAATAGACCCTAAACTTTTTAACAACAAGCAAAATGGTTAAAAATGATCAGGAATGCATTTTGCAAAACGAGTTAGTTAATTTTAGTACATTTGATATCCTCATCTTGCATTTTAAATAATGAAAGAATGATTGTAAGTTGAAAGTATTTTTTTTCAGACAGCCAGTGCAAGAATACAGGAAAGTTTATAACATAAAATGTTAATCTCCCCTTTTCCCGAGTACAAAATACATGAAAACTGAAGCTTGAACACAATAACACCCATTACTTATGGAGACATATCCATAACAACTACTACTTACCTTCGTGCTTTTTGGTCAAGGATGATGAGCCTATATATACACTGTTTTTTCTCATCAAGGCACACCGTATCTCCTGTGTTTTTCATAAAGCACTGTAACTGGAAATAGTCTGACAGAAGCTTTCCAAGTCTTCATCTTGGCAATGAATCTGGCTGCAATGTGATTCTAGTTGCATGAAGCAGTTGAAACTGTTTATTTCTCACTGCTGGCATTCATTGATCTGTTTGTATTTCTTCAGTGCCTTCTCCAGGCTTATAAAAGTATCTGCAGTGTTTCAGCCAGATTTTGTGCCAGGAGCATGACAGTGTATATAATCCAAGGCCTTTTTTAAATTTTTTTATAAATATATTATTTTCTCTCTTTCACACTGGATCCTTCTCTTTTGTTAGCTTATGGCATCCATGGCTGACTTAGTGTTTGGATATGGTGGTGAATAGCATTCTATAAATACTTGAGTCTCTCTTGCAGCCTATTTACAATGTTGTGCCTCAAAGCTTGACAGTCTTTACTCTGCTGGCAGTAATGTAGACAAATAGCATTGGCCTTTTTTCTTCTTCACATTCCACTTGTCTAAGGTAAGATCTTTCTAAGTACTGTTAATCGTAAGTTTCTGTCTTGTCACCAGCAGATGTACAGTATTTCAGTGAGTTTGCTTTGGGATTGCTCACATTTCTAATCCAGAGGAGGCATGGACAGATAGACATAGAAGTTATCTAATTGCAGTGAAACACTGTATGTTGAATCTAGAGTGTACCTATTCT
Source organism: Mauremys mutica (assembly GCF_020497125.1). Lineage (NCBI taxonomy): Eukaryota > Metazoa > Chordata > Testudines > Geoemydidae > Mauremys > Mauremys mutica. The sequence goes on from NC_059073.1 coordinate 230,858,899, forward strand.
AAAAGGGCCAAATGACTACGCCAAACATTTATTTGTTTGATCTTTATACCCTGTCACATTGTGACTGGCTCTTTAAGGGGAGATGGGTCCAGGCTCACCTCTGACACACTTGGCTCACCTCTCCAGGTGAAAAAAATAAGTAAGGTCATGTTACAGGCAGGTCATGTGGTTAAACTAAGCCTTCTGGGGTGGAGATAACACAGAAGTCTGGGGAGAGCTAAATGGAGAGAAGAGAGATTCCAGATAGAAAGTCCTGGCAATTGGTAGAGAACAGGTTGAAACTCAAAGGAATCCAGAAAGGACTGAGGTGAGAGACTGTGCAGAGCCTGGGAACACCTGAGAGCCAAATCCAGAAGGCAGGCTGAAGAATGTCAGAAGTTTGAAGAGAAGACAGAACCGCAGGAAGGAGAGGCTGTTCCCAGCAGTGGGGAAAGGCAGAGAGTTGGAAAATGAGACAAAAGAGACCCTCGGGAAGGAATGTCTATTCCCATCTTTAGACTGGGGGTACTTGGAGTTGGATACTCTGGAAGGGGTGGACTTTGTCTTTTATGACTTGGCCAGAGAGTCACTGAAGTAACAAAACCAGGTTGGAAGGTCGGGAGTGAGGCAAAACGGAGGCAGTGGCTGGCTTGAAGCCAGACCGCATGGCACTGCTCCATATACGAAATTTTTCCACTCTACTGCATTAAGATATGGGGGTTAGACTAGATGATTCTTGCAGTCTCTTCTGATCTTATGACTCTAAGATCTCCCACAACTCCACTAGGAGTTCTATGATTGGAACTGTGGCAGGATATAAATAGACATCAGACTCTAGCTATTGGGCTTGAAGTCGGTGCTTAGGCAGTCAATTAAAATATGTCTCATATATTGGGTCTCTGACAGTCACCAATACCGGTGCTTCAGAGGAAAGGGTAAGAACCCATTAGTGGATAAATAAGGAATAGTCTACCCATGGAAAAAGTTTTTAGGAGTTATCTAGAGCCGGGCCAGACATGAAGTGCTTCCTACAAACAGCCAAACTAATTGCTGCACAATAGCTGCATAAATCTCCTTGGGATTGCAGCTCACTTCCAAATAAAAATGCACAACATTTGTTCAAACAGACCTCTCACTTTTTTTGCTATCTGCAATAGTGTCTTTTCTCATTTCTGTTTCCTCCACCAGGTGAGTTACTGAACTAGTGGCCTTCTCATTAGAGCTTCAGTTCTGTGCTTCTGGTGTAGACAATGAGGAACCTCAGCTTCATTTCCCAAATGAATTCTCATGTTTCGCAAATTGCTGGAAAAATACTTCCAAAACTTTTGCAATCATTAGAAAAGCTATGGCACACCCAAAAGACAAGCAACATGTATCTGTAATGCACCAGGGTGGTGGTGTTGGTGGTCATGCTATATTATCTGAGGGGAGGGAAGAGGGAAGACAGCAAAAAAAAAAAGACACCTTCAGCTCAAAATGCATTGGTTGAGATGACTGGATTCATGTAATCTCCTTTCGCTATCAGAGCTCACACCCTGAGAGTGGTGGCAGTTCTGTGAATAGAGAAATTCAGGTGGACCACATCGTCACTTCTCCCTAGTATCACAAGGCTGTATAAAACAGATACACACAGTAAGAGACAATCGGTGCCCTGAAGAACATAAAAAGTGAAATAGGGTGAGAGGATAGAAAGAATTATTCTTCTTGCTTTACTGATGGGAACTAAAGCACAGAGAAATTATTTGACCAAAATCATAGGAAGGCGGTGGCAGAGCAGTAAATTGAACCCAGAGCTCCTAGGCCCAGTCCACTGTCTTAACTACAAGGACATACTTCTTTAGACATCTGTACTTTGCTCTTGAAAATTTGACCCCCAAATCACCTTCGGAATTTTTTTAAATTGATTTATCTGTATTCTTGTTGTAGTTATTTTAAATAGGAATGAGAAAAGGAGGCTGAGTGGATCAGTAACCAAATTCTCTTACCCAGTGGTATGCTGCCAAAGTTTTAGTATCAGCCAGTGATACTTTGCAATGTTACCTGGGTAAAAAAAATACCCAGTCAATTTCATCCTCTTCACACTTCCCTAATGATCCAGTCCTTCTTTCCCACTCCTGGGCCTGAATCTCTTATGAAGCATCTTATGGATACTCCTCTTATTGCTCCCCTATTTGGCAGTTGCTGCTTGCAGGAGCTGTGGTGACAGGCAGGTGTATTCTAGGGCCTCTGGCTATGGGGAGATTGTCCAAGTCGGAAGTGGATCCTTTCTGGTTGTGGACTGAGTGGTCAATTCGGGAAAGGAAAGAAACTACAAACAGACTTAAAAACAGAAAACTACAACTAAAAATCAAACCAACTGAAATTCCCATTCATAGGACTCAGTGGCCAGATCTGTTAACAAAGAACTCATAGGAGCTTCTTCCAGTTCATGAATGCCTTCATAACGGGAATGACCAAAATCCACTACCATGTCTGATATCTATTCAGTGGTCTCTATGAAAGGAGCTGATAATCTGACTTTGTTCCAATTGGACAGGTGTCCGGACTGCAAAACGCATCAGTTGAAATCCTTGTTGGTAGTCTCAGTAAAGAGGCCTACAATTGAATGGACGTGGAGAATGAACTGTTCTCTTTCCAACAGACATCCGTAGTCCTTCAAAATGTGGCATTGGTAGGAAAGCTTGGAGTGGCACTGCCAGTAATGTGTGTGTTCTGTGAATAAATCATAAGGCTTCAGATTCTGCAGCTGTCAGTCTAGTACATTTCACCAGCATTGAATTCACTTAAGAGATTTTTTTTTTAATTATGTAATGGAAAAGGAGCTACATGTGTACTCAGAAGAAGGTGTGAAGCAAGAGCAATACCCTACTTGCAGTAGTGAGCCCAGTTTCTGAGCTGATGCAGAGGAAAACATGTGGTAAGTGGTGGTTGAAGATTTTATGATTCAGCCAATTGTGGGCCTTGATTTTAACTGCTTAGCGTTAATGTGTGTTACCCCTACAGAAAAGTACTATTGCACTTTAAATTAGCTCTTGGCATCAACAGGTTCCAACTGAAGAGAGTAATCTTTGGATACAGTTCTTTCTTTTAAAAAAAAAATAAAAAAAAATTAACCTATTAAAATATTTTTACAAATTATTCTGTTTATTTTTCTGGCTTCTAGACTGGGACTGGCAAAGGAATCTTGGAACTACATGCAGGGTTTACTGTCTCAGGGGGTTCAGACCTTCTCATTTCCAGATCATACCCAAACACTCTGCTAGTCTCCCACTTTGAAAGTTTGTTTAAGCTCTTGTTATAGGTCTCTCAGTTCACACTGTCCTCATCACAGTTTTTCCCCCCATAGAAATACTCTTCATCATCTTATCAAAATTATTAGCAAGTCTAATGACTATAGTGAAAGGCTACAGAGCCACTGTAATATAGAGGTTAGCAGGCATCCGTGTGCTTCCCTCTGCAGATCAGTAACACTCTCTGCAGAGCAAGAGGTAATCATACCTGTAGCCTTAGTCTTAGGGGAAGAATATAAAAGGAATGAAAACCTTGCTGTGAGGTAGGGAAGTTGTAGCTTGCTTCACTTAAGTAGAGGTGCCCAGGGGCATTATGCCGGTAGAGGCAGCCAAAATGCTTAAGGAACAGTGGGTGAATAATGCTCATTGGTGACTTTAATGTCTCATATCTCCCAAAATTCATATTAGTTTCCTTAAAATAACATGTAAGCTAATGTGTGTGTCAAGACTGTGTGCAAAGAGAGTTCCAAATGACTGCAGTTAGATATCTTGAAGCCATCTGAGTATGGTTGCAGTTGAATTGTGCTGAAGTTGATACACAGCTCTCTTGACCTGAGAAAAATTTTCATTTTAAAGGAGTGTTGCCAACTTGAATTTTTAAAAATTGATTTAATTTTTAAATGTGTTTTTTTTCTGGTAGTGTATTCTTTAAATAGTAGCTTCTGATTTTTCTTTTTTAATTCTTCAGTAAAGCAACAGATTTAGAGTTTAAGATTCCAAAAAGATTATTATAAAGAATAGTGACTTTTAAATTATTTTTAAAAATTATATCTAGATTTTATTCTTTTAATACAGGACTGTACCTCTTTTGATGTTGATGATAGTTATGTCCAAATCACTAACTAATACCACTGTCATTAGATAGTATCCGTGGGGTTACAAAAGCCTCCCCCCCCAAACCCTTATGTTTCTACTTTATAGAATAGCACTATATATATAAAAACCTAAATAGCAACTTTGTTGTCTGAATGAATAAACATAACTACTCTTCAAGAAATACTCGTAAAATATCTACAGTATGTACACTACTCTGAAGATTACATACTCTGTTTTTCATAATTGCAGATAATTCTCTGAGTTCTTCAGGTTTCTGATGAGTAGTAACTAAAACCTGAGGTGAAATAATGGGTACTTACTGTTTCTGGATCATCCATAATTAAATTGCTACAGACCCTGAAAATACAGTAAATTTAACAGTGTTTCTAAAGTTGATCAGTAGTATTTTTTAAAAAGTTGTACTGAGCTAGGCATGAAGCTTTGTCTGTCAGAAAGCAGAGATCAGAATTAAACAAGTAGAGCAACATGATGCACAAAAGCCTTTTCAATGGGTGTCTCAAAACTCATGGCTTTGTTCACTCCAGAAGAAGATACTGTACTGTGTAAGACCTGTATTTCATCAGATGTATAATGTAATATCTTCATTTTTTATCTTAATTCTAGTAACATAGGATATTTTAATCTAATTTCCCACATTCAGATCGAGCTTGATACTATCCTGTTGAGCTGATATGTCTAGATGGCATGACATGTAGATCCTGTCAAAAAAACAAGTCTGTAGCCTTTTAAACAGAAGAGAGTACAGTTGTGAAGAACTGTATATTTACACGAAATGCTCTTGTCCTGTCAGTGAAATAGTGGATTTCTGTACTGAGGTCTTACGTTCTTTCTGAGAAGTTCTACTGCAGTCTTGCTGGAGTCTTTTTACCATTGATATGTTAAATGACAAAAACCTCAGTGGGATTTGCTCTGTTTGCATGACAGTGAAAAATAAATCAAAATGCCTTCCTATGCCTGAGCCGTGTATCAAATATATAAAAAGCTATTTCAGTTAATGGTGTGTCTAATGCAATGTTTATGTGCCAAATCGGTAATGTTTTTATGTTTCTTGTAATAAATTATAAAAATAAATGAATACAGGACTTTCAGCTCATGTGATACTACCCTTTGATAATTAAGGAAGCAGATATAATTGGTTTTACAGTCTTTCCATGGAGAAGTTATCCTTCATATTTGTCTAATTGTACATATTGGTAGTGATGTGTATTTTATACTTTGTTGTAATTTAATTTTGTGTAAATTACAATAAGTATTGAATTGGTGAGCTGTTCTGTGTTCCGGTTGTATTTCTGTGAGCAAGGTGATCATTGTCATAATGAATATAATGACTTTATAGCACCATCATTACATTGAGAAATTCTTTTCAGTTTATCCTGAACATAGTATTTAATAGTCAGTCTGGGGGCATTGTGCTCAATGACAGCATTACATATTTCTTCTATAGAGAATACACTAACCCTCAAAAACCTATATGGTAGTGCTAAAGGACCTTGATAAGATGTTAAGCGTAATATTCTACATATACTTTAAAACCTTTTTTTTTTGGTTAAAAAACTTATCCCTAAATATTTCAATTTCCAAGTTATCCTTCAAGCCTTTTTAAAAAAATAAAAAAACTTCAAAAGTTTGGCTTGGTTTAGTTGAGAATGTTTTGGTTTGGCTTTGATTAGTTTGTTAGGACTAAAATAAGTGGCAAAATATTGTTAATAGCTTTTTGTATTGAAGGAGTGACTTTAAAAAACAAATACCTAGAGGAAATGTGGGAGTTAAAATATGAAAATATTTTAGATTCTAACTTAAAATCATAAAAGCATGGAAATTCAGAATTATGGTAGCATTTCATTCTTAGCTCAATACATGACAGAGAAAAGGCTGACTCTGAATGCAACTGCTATGTGCATTGCTGAATCTTTATTTAAAATCGGGTATAAAAATCCTTCACAAAATTGTTTGCACACACATGGAGGTTGGTTGAGGGCCTCTATGAGTGACAATGTCACACAGCCAGTCACTGGCAGAGTTGGCAGTATATCCCAGGTCTTCTGACTCTGTCCTGTGCTCTGACTGCTGGACCTTCCAGGAAAAGCGTGCTAATTTAAAAAGTAGAATAATTCAGTTCTTTGTATTTTTGAGTATTTTCATGTGCTTGTGAGAGTGAAAGTCTAATAGCCTGTCAATTTAACATGAACAATGATTTATTTGTCAGTGACTTTGTGGAAGGATAAACTATGTCTATAAGAAAGTTCTAATTATTTTTTCTTCACTTAGAAAACTGAAAATCTGAGTGAGATGAAATAACACTGGTCTACAATTTTTGAGAAGTCGTCTGCTTCAGAGATAAAATGTGATATTTATTATGTATTTTGATGTGCTGAATTCAAATATGACAATTAAAACAACTGATTGGCTACTGTTTCTAATATATTTAAGTTTTTACATTTTATGTGTATGTATATTGTGTAGATAGTAGAGTTTTAATCATAAATTGTAAACCTAGGTCTTTTCATGTGTTTATGGTTGCTTTACATGATAATATTTCACCTGTCCTGTTTATGTAACACTTTAAAAATCAGCAAAAGGGTTATATAACTAAAATTTATTATGAAACAAAAGGCAAAAAACTATTATGTACATAGTTTAGTCCTATTCAGTGTCTACTCGGTGCTTCTTGGCGTCTCTCTTGTATTCATTAAATGGAGCATCTCTTGTCACTGTCCAGCAATAGTCTGCAAGCATTGATGGGCTCCATTTGCCCTGATATCGTTTCTCCATTGTTGCAATGTCCTGGTGAAATCGCTCACCGTGCTCGTCGCTCACTGCTCCGCAGTTCGGTGGGAAAAAATCTAGATGAGAGTGCAAAAAATGTATCTTTAGTGACATGTTGCAACCAACGCTTTTGTATGCCTTGAGGAGGTTTTCCACCAACAACTTGTAGTTGTCTGCCTTTTTGTTTCTGAGAAAATTTATTGCCACTAACTGGAAGGCTTTCCATGCCGTCTTTTCCTTGCCACGCATTGCATGGTCAAAGACACCTTCCTTTATCTTAGCTTCAATTAACCTTGGAAATTTTCCACGGAGGTACTTGAAAGCTGCTTGTGTTTTGTCAATGGCCTTGACAAAGTTCTTCATCAGACCCAGCTTGATGTGTAAGGGTGGTAACAAAATCTTCCTTGATTCAACAAGTGGTGGATGCTGAACACTTTTCCTCCCAGGCTCCAATGACTGTTGGAGTGGCCAATCTTTCTTGATGTAGTGGGAATCTCTTGCACGACTATCCCATTCGCAGAGAAAACAGCAGTACTTTGTGTATCCAGTCTGCAGACCAAGCAAGAGAGCAACAACCTTCAAATCGCCACAAAGCTGCCACTGATGTTGGTCATAGTTTATGCACCTCAAAAGTTGTTTCATGTTGTCATAGGTTTCCTTCATATGGACTGCATGACCAACTGGAATTGATGGCAAAACATTGCCATTATGCAGTAAAACAGCTTTAAGACTCGTCTTCGATGAATCAGTGAACAGTCTCCACTCATCTGGATCGTGAATGATGTTGAGGGCTGCCATCACACTATCGATGTTGTTGCAGGCTACAAGATCACCTTCCATGAAGAAAAATGGGACAAGATCCTTTTGACGGTCACGGAACATGGAAACCCTAACATCACCTGCCAGGAGATTCCACTGCTGTAGTCTGGAGCCCAACCGCTCTGCCTTACTCTTGGGTAGTTCCAAATCCCTGACAAGGTCATTCAGTTCACGTTGTGTTATGAGGTGTGGTTCAGAGGAGGAGGATGGGAGAAAATGTGGGTCCTGTGACATTGATGGTTCAGGACCAGAAGTTTCATCCTCTTTCTCTTCCTCGTCTGACTCAAGTGAGAATGATTCTGGTGCATCAGGAACAGGCAGTCCTTCTCCGTGGGGTACTGGGCGTATAGCTGATGGAATGTTTGGATAATGCACAGTCCACTTTTTCTTCTTTGACACACCTTTCCCAACTGGAGGCACCATGCAGAAGAAACAATTGCCGGTATGATCTGTTGGCTCTCTTCAAATCATTGGCACTGCAAAAGGCATAGATTTCCTTTTCCTGTTCAACCACTGGCGAAGATTTGTTGCACAAGTGTTGCAGCATATGTGTGGGGCCCACCTCTTGTCCTGATCTCCAATTTTGCAGCCAAAATAAAGGTGATAGGCTTTCTTAACCATAGTGGTTATACTGCGCTTTTGTGATGCAAAAGTCAACTTCTGCTATGTTTGTGGTGAAGTATCTGCACTGTTCACACAAGTACGAGGCATCTCTGCTCACTTTGGCTAAACAGAAATGTGTCCCTTTGCAAAATCAAACACTGACAAATAAGAGACCACGACACTGTATGATTTCTAGAGCTGATATAGGGCAATTTGTTCAGCAGAGTGATGTAAGCTTTGTTATGATTGCATCATCCATGACTTCTAGGAATAACATGATGCAATTCATATCATGTATGACGCAATACCAGCTTCAGATTGCATCATTCATTGTTTTGCCTACAAAGCAAGTGCTGTCCAAACCCAGTCATAGATTTATTCATAGATCCAGTCAAAGATGTATTTTAGTCATTTCTGGTTTAAATTGAGATCCCTTCCCTTTATAACTCACTTATCCTCCGCTATTCCCAAGTCAAAGGTCGTATATACTGACCCAATAGCATATCTTGAAAGCTAGAGCCAATCAACAATTTTAAGCATCATTTTCGTTCTCAGTGACCCAGAATTAGTAAAGTTTGACTACATTTATTTCAGAAGCATTTTGGCTATAGAGCAGTGTAATGTCAAATTTGAACCTTCTAGATCCCTGAAAATGTTGACCTGTAATGGAAATACTGACACAACTTCTGTTCTGGTAGCCCAATGTTAATGTTCTAAACCTCCAAGCATATTTGTTCCTCCCACAATTGTGCTGAAACTAACGTTCTCCCTTTAAGAAGTTCAACAGTTTTTAAGGCTAGGATTTTCAAAAGAACCTAAGGGAGTTAGGTGCTCACATCTTATTTAATTTTGGAGGGATTTGGACACACAGCTCCTTTGGGCTCCTTTGAAAATTTCAGCCTAAACCATTTTCTTCAAGTAAAATTATAGGATGCTTCTCCCCCTTCTCCCTCCCCCCGTCCCCCAGCTTGAGAATGTTTTAAGTGTTATAATAAAGCTGACCACAAGGTGTCGGTATGGTATTGGCAGTGGCTGAAAGAAAATTCCCTGAATGAACCTGAACCCAGTGACTTTCCTGAGCATAAGGGAGTAGTCATTGTCAATGGGTTTTTTTTATGTTTGTTTGATCCTGAGGCTCTTCTAATATAAAATTACATAACTCCTAGTTAAAACATATGTAAGAGGGACCACTGACAACTTAAACCCCTCCACACATTTAAAGAGCAGATGTGTTTACGTGCATTACCAAAAGCATTTTAGAGTGCCAAAACTGAGCATATTTTAGAAAGCTAATTTAATTTTAATCATTTACGCTATTCTACTGCATTTTCCTGGGTTAGTGCAGTGACATAGGCTAGTCACTTCATTTTTGTTTCTAGTCGCTAACACTAATTCTTGATCACTAGGCAAATGTGCATTGCTTGCTGTGCAGTTTGCAATGACTATTTTTTAAATCCAAAACAAAAGCTTTCATTTTTTTAAACTAAACCATTCACAAAAACCTCTGCATGCAACATTTTGAAGCTCAAACTGCATGCTATTATCTCTTTAAACCTTCAGTAAGGACCTTATTCATAAGTGGTTTCTTTTTTTAATTCCTCTTCTAATTAATAACCTTCAGAGAGATACAATCAGATCGGTCTAGGTATTGAAGCTTTCAAGAATAGCATTGCAGCCAGGGTGTACTAGACTTGACAGATAAGAGTTTGTAACATTTTCCTAATAAGGCCTGAACTCTGCCTTCCCCCCAGTGCTTCATGTAGAAATCTTATGCAATTTGATTTTTTTATTATAATTTTGAGTGGATTTAATGCTGATTGACAGCTCTAGAAACCGAAGTTGCCTATTCAAAAAACAAACAGCTGCAGTGCAGACACAGTGGTAATGAAAACTTCTCCACTGGTGAGTCTCATTGCTGATGTGGTGGGATGAGCTTTCAGAGCGCAGAACACCATTGGTACCTGTTCAATCCAGGCTTCTCTGCTGCGAATACAAGTTTTGATCAAGGTATGGGGTGGACTTTCCCTGTAAACTCCTGTCCACTAGGAGCTGAACTGAGACCACCAAATCATTTTACATGAGACACAAAAGAGCTGCCAGATGGTAATGATTTTCAGCTGCTAGTGATATGAGCTCGACTTGAACTGGTAACCTAAAAGTGAAATGCTCTATATTCCCCCCCCCCCCCTTACAAATCCACACAGAGAGCGAGAGAGAGTCTACTTTTTCAAGAACCAGGGTCGAAGATGCTTACATTCTAGAAAACCAACATAATTATTTTTCAAAGAGCTGTCTGCCTTTTGCTAAGTGCTCTACAAACACAGAGACTGATCTTGTCCCTTGATTTCAATAGAGGTATAACAATTTACACCACTTGAAGTTCTGTTCTAACCAGCAAAAGGTAGTTGCTGTCCCAATGAATGGTGACACTTTTTAACAGGTACTGCAGCATATGTATTTTTTTAATATAGCCTAACTTAAATCAGTTCTTAATTTCTTTGTTTTCTGACAACTAGGGATTTCTTCTAATATGTAACAGTACAGAATGAATAAACCACAAGAGTTTCTATTGGCATCTTTTGCTGCTTAAAAAAAAATTAAGACTGGGAATTAAGTCACTGGTATATTTATTTATGTATTACAGCAGTAGACTCAGATCTCTGAATTTAATGGGCAATTGTGATGACAGATTTGGAGTTGTGTTTACTTCAGGTCTGACATGGTGGCGGTTGTGGTAAAATATGTAGTCAGGCCTACAAAAGGGTTAGGTCCACTAAAAGATGATTGAAGTACATTCCTCTCTGGCTATGAATGAGAGTAATATGTGTGCAGTGATTGGAAACTTGCATATAGCATGTCTAAGGGTACGTCTACACTACGGGATTATTCCGATTTTACATAAACCGGTTTTGTAAAACAGATTGTATAAAGTCGAGTGCACGCGGCCACACTAAGCACATTAATTCGGCGGTATGCGTCCATGGTCCGAGGCTAGCATCGATTTCTGGAGCGTTGCACTGTGGGTAGCTATTCCGTAGCTATCCCATAGTTCCCACAGTCTCCCCCGCCCCTTGGAATTCTGGGTTGAGATCCCAGTGCCTGATGGGGCAAAAATCATTGCCGCGGGTGGTTCTGGGTAAATGTCGTCAGTCATTCCTTCCTCCGGGAAAGCAACGGCAGACAATCATTTCGTGCCCTTTTTCCCTGGATTGCCCTGGCAGACGCCATAGCATGGCAACCATGGAGCCTGTTTTGCCTTTTGACACTGTCACCGTATGTGTACTGGATGCCGCTGACAGAGGCGATACTGCAGCGCTACACAGCAGCATTCATTTGCTTTTGCATGATAGCAGAGACGGTTATCAGTTGTTCTGTACCGTCTGCTGCCATTGTAAATTGGTAATGAGATGATGGTTATCTGTCGTTCTGTACTGTCTGCTGCTATCATGGGTGCCCCTGGCTGAGATCGGCCGGGGGCGCAAAAGACAAAAATGGGAATGACTCCCCGAGTCAATCCCTCCTTTATGGTATCTAAAAATAGAATCAGTCCTGCCTAGAATATGGGGCAAGTGTACTAGAGAACCAGTGTATCAGAGAATAAGAGAGCACAGCCCCTCCATGTCAGATCCCGCCGAAATGATGAGCTGCATGCCATTCACAGGGGGTGCCCCTGCAACAACCCCACCTGTTGATTCCCTCCTCCCCCAGCCTTCCTGGGCTACCGTTGCAGTGTCCCCCCATTTGTGTGATGAAGTAATAAAGAATGCAGGAATAAGAAACAGTGACTTGTTACTGAGATAAAATGAGGGGAAGGCAGCCTCCAGCTGCTATGATAGTCCAGGCAGTACAGAATCTTTTCTTTACACATGAAGGGCGGGGGCTGATGGAGCTCAGCCCCCAGTTGCTATGATGAAGACGGTTACCAGCCGTTCTGTACCATCTGCTGGGAATGACCAGGAGTCATTCCTATTTTTACCCAGGCGCCCCCGGCCAACCTCACCGAGGCCAGCCAGAGCACTCACAGGCTGATGACAAGAACGGATACCAGTCCTTTTGTACAGTACCGTCTGCCACCAGGGAGAGAAGACGATGCTGCTGTTTAGCTCTCCAGTACCCCGTCTACCAGCAGCATGCAGTAGACATAGAGTGACCTTGAAAAAAGGCGAGAAATGATTTTTTCCCCTTTTGTTTCACGGAGGGCAGGGGGGGTTACATTGACGAGCTATACCCAGAATCACCCCAGACAATGAGTTTGACCCTACAGGCATTGGGAGCTCAGCCAAGAATACAAATGCTTTTCGGAGACTGCTGTGGACTGTGGGATAGCTGGAGTCCTCAGTACCTCCTCCCTCCCTCCATGAGCGTCCATTTGATTCTTTGGCTTTCCATTACGCTTATCACGCAGCACTGTGCTGTGGACTCTGTATCATAGCCTGGAGATTTTTTTCAAACGTTTTGTTATTTCGTCTTCTGTAACGGAGCTCTGATAGAACAGATTTGTCTCCCCATACAGCGATCATATCCAGTATCTCCCGTACGGTCCATGCTGGAGCTCTTTTTGGATTTGGGACTGCATCGCCACCCGTGCTGATCAGAGCTCCACGCTGGGCAAACAGGAAATGATATTCAAAAGTTCGCGGGGCTTTTCCTGTCTACCTGGCCACTGCATCCGAGTTCAGATTGCTGTCCAGAGCGGTCACAGTGGTGCACTGTGGGATACCGCCCAGAGGCCAATACCGTCGATTTGTGGCCACACTAACCCTAATCCGATATGGTAATACCGATATTAGCGCTACTCCTCTCATTAGGGAGGAGTACAGAAACCGATTTAAAGAGCCCTTTATATCGATATAAAGGGCCTCATAGTGTGGGCGGGTGCGGTGTTAAATCGGTATAACGCTCCTAAAATCGGTTTAAATGCGTAGTGTAGACCAGGCCTAAGTGAGCTTGCTGACCAAACAGGCATTGGCATCCACAGATCCAGCTTGGTTTCCACAAAGTTTTCTTTGTTCCCTACCTTCTCATATTACAATCACCATCTTTCTGGATGGGACTTCTCCAGAGTACATCTATACAGTTCCTACATTGGCTGGAGGGGTTGGTATGGCATGATGCAAGGCTCTCCTCACAGGAGCATGCTGAGTTCACAGCACTTCTACCCCCTGCTAGTGAGAAATCAGGACTAGGAATCCAATCTGAGCTTCCCGCAAGACCATGCAGAGCACTTACAGTAGGCTAGCCCCCATGTCAACTTTCTTGAGTCAAGAGTAAAGTATGTACTAAGTTTTCTTCCAATGCACTGGAGACTCTTTTTTTTTTTTTTTTTTTTTTTGTTAGCATATGTGTTTGTGTACAGTAAATAATTTCTGTCAATAAGCTTTCTGTTTTTGATTCAGGGAGAGATGGAGAGATTTAACATGTGAAATATTAGCTGCCTTTAGCAGTTCATTTTACAGTGCTGCAAGCCAAAATTAGAAGTAGCCTGTTTTCAATGACAGATCAAGATTTAGTGCTATGTTGATAGTCCAAAATGAAGATCTCATGACATTGCAAATGAAATATGTACCACTGAAGTCCAGTTTGTGGTTTAGTTGGCCATGGAGTTGGGATATAATTACATTATTTTAACTCCTGGAGATCATTAATATTTTTGGGAATTAAATCCTCAGACCTCAGAACTGTCAAGAGGTATATTTTGAACTTTTACTTAAAATGATATTTTTATTTATTCCAGACTTTTGAGACATTATTAAAACTAGGGTAGGACAAGCATTTGAATAGTTGAGCAATAATAATTAAAAACCCCCGAGCCTATAAATTTTGTATTTTTTTTTTATATGAGGACCAACTGTGGTGAAATAATTGCCTGTTTTATGCAAAATTGTCAAGGACCTTCATTTTTGGTTTGTATTTTGTTTGAAATGTCCCAGGAATTTCAATATTTGTTACAAAAATTTAAAAATATGTGAAAATTGGTGCAAAATCTGGGTAAATATTCAGGTTAATATTGGGGGATGTGAGGATGAAAAAAAGAAGCAAACAGAGAAAAGTAAGAGTATTGCAAGTAAAAGCAGTTTATGCCATGGTATTTCATGAACTGTGTATTAACAGAACATACACAGGCATGCACACGCGTGCATATGTGATGTATCTTCCACTATGTTGCCTTAACAGTCTCACATATACACTTAAACTAATTTATTGTTAACATAAACACGTCTACCTAATGTAATGTATTTCATTTGTTTAACAAAATTGGTATTTTCATGTACTTGAGTGGTCCAAAATTCAGGTGAAAATCGAATAATAGTTTTTATGTAACCTTGAAAATTTTTGGTAAAAATTGTTAAAAATCAGAAATGAAGGGCTTTAAAAATTGTTTATCCTAGATTGAGAGTCCTGATACTCATTTTAATAATAATTGTTTGACTTATTCTGTGCTCTCCCCTCTCTTTCATGCTTGATTTTAACTAAGAAAAACACAAATGATACATGGCAAGAAATTTGTAAATCAAGGATAGAGGTGGTCAAAGTTATATGAGAACCGTTTCTGGCCCCTGTCCTCCCTCTGGCTCTGCTTGGGTAGACTCCCACTGAATTATGTGGGGTACTGCAAGGGTCTACCCCCATGAATCTGTTGGCAGGACTGGGCCAGCTGTCCAGTGGTAGCAGAGCAACCTGCCAAAAAGACCAGTGCCCAAAACTGGCACTTTGTGTCTGTAAGTTGGAAAGATACTTGGGCATGGTGTAGGGTCTTAGAAGGTGGGGAAAATGTATGTTTGTTGGGGATAGGGGAATTGGCAGGATGGGGAAAGTAGAAGTCCTCTGGCCCAGTCACCCAGAGAAATGGGATAAAAAGAGAGGCTTGTGGATACATATTTGTTTCAGAAGAGAAAGCGAGAAAACTAGATGCAGTTTTATTATGGGATAACACAATAGCCTGAAATTATGTGTTTGACTTCTTAAAAATAATCTGGGAGCTTCATTTTTTTTTTTCATTTTGAGTAATTAGTCTTTATGGCCTGTTTAATCTGTTTGTGTTTCAGCACCTAAAGTGAATCTGTATAGCAGGGTGAGGACGGGGGACAGAGGGACAACTGAAAATGCTGATAGCACAGTTGGAACAAAACAAGTTTAATTCAGTTATTGACCTTTTTAGAGAGTGCCAAAATTAGATGAATTTTGTTTTCTTTGCTTATCTTTTTTGGAAGGTGATGAGAGTAGCTCTCCTTTATTTTTATTTTTTTTTAAATACTTTTCAGTGACATCCTGTAAGGATAAAATTTCTTGGTGTTAAGCTAATATGTGAAGCTTGGTGATTTTCATAAAAGTAGTTTCCTGCCACACCTATACAAGAATACAGTTGTGGAGTTTGATGTAAGACCCCAATATAATCTGAGATATCATCATTAATTGGTTGTGTTGTACATTTGATTTAAACCTTTTGAACTCTATATATGACTGAATAGGTTTAACCTGTATTTGTTTTGTTTTTTTTAAATAAAGTCCCAGCAGATTCATTTTTCTCTTCTTCTGTAAGGACCTTTGCAACACTCTGCAGGTCTCTTGTCTGTTGACTTGATTAATGAATATTTTACCCACTCATAGTAGCCATTAATTACTGCCTTGTGTTACAGCAATAATTATCGGTTTCAAATAAAAACTAATTAACATAAATGGAAAATCATAGCATATGAAGTGTTCTTGCAGCTAGCTACATTTGAAAGATCATGAGACATCAATATGTGACATATGTATATTTGCAGATAGTTACCAACAATTACCTTTTATTTGAGTGGAAAATAGTAAATAGGCAGCTTGCAGTAACCTATTATAATAATCTCAGACATGAGATGCTGGGAATATTACTAGGGAGTTGTAGTCATAACATATACTCTTATCGTAACGAATCACAATCACCCCCTATTTTATTAAAGCTTATTTTCCTATGTACTTTACTTTTTAAAATAAAAATTATCATAGTGGTTTTTTTCTTTCTATAAATGAGAGGTGACTCAAGCCCAGTTAGTGTAAACTGGTGCAAATCAAGAGTAAGTGAAATGTACACCAGCGTAGAACCAATGTCCACTACATATAAAGTTTGTGGATCTTCTTAGACATAGGGATTTTCTTCATGATTTGTGTTTTTTTCCATTTATCTAAGATGCGTGCATGTGTGTAATTTGTGTATGTATTTATACAGAGGTGTGTGTGTGTATTTATATATATGCACTTGCATACAAGTCATCAATCACCACTGTATTTAGATGCTAAGATGTAATAAAAAGAGGGGTGTACTAACCCAAATTAAAGTGACCAACTGCTATTAAATTCTGATAACTCAAATCCCTACTATTCAAATTTCTTGCAAATGTAGAAACAAATCAGTAGCACGATCCCCTGTCCATTAACTCATGGTTAATGACTGGCTAGGAAGGAGTACTGCGGAAAGGGATCTGGGGGTCATAGTGGACCAACAGATAAATATGAGTCAACGGTATAATGCTGTTGCAAAAAAAGCAAACATCATTCTAGGATGTATTAGCAGGAGTGTTGTAAGCAAGACACAAGAAGTAATTCTGCTGTACTCCACACTGATTAGACCTCAACTGGAGTATTGTGTCCAGTTCTGGGCTCCACATTTCAGGAAGGATGTGGACAAATTGGAGAAAGTCCAGAGAAGAACAACAAAAATGATTAAAGGTCTAGAAGACATGACCTATGAGGGAAGATTGAAAAAATTGGGTTTGTTTAGTCCAGAAAAGAGAAGACTGAGATGGGACATAACAGTTTTCAAGAATGTAAAAGGTGGTTACAAGGAGGAAGAAGAAAAATTGTTTTTCTTAACCTCTGGGGATAGGAATGGGAAGCAATGGGCTTAAATTACAGCAAGGGAGGTTTAGGTTGGACATGAGGAAAAAAATCCTAATTGTCAGGGTGGTTAAGGAATAAATTGTCTAGGGAGGTTCTAGGTGGAATCTCCTCCATTGGAGATTTTTTTAAGAGCAGGTTAGACAAACACCTGTCAGGGATGGTCTAGATAATACTTAGTCCTGCCACGAGTGCAGGGGACTGGACTAGATGACCTCTCAAAGTCCCTTCCATTTCTATGATTCTGTGGTTATCCAAGCATATTTGTTACAGCCTAAGTTCAAATAACAACATTCTACTGTACTTCAAGATACGAATTAACCCCCAAAGGCTTTTGTGCTGTGGGAGGGAAAGTCCTTTTAATTTGTAAATAGAAAATAAAGAACTCTTTTCATGGCAACAGAACACCACAGTTATAGGACAGAAAATGACAGGAGAGTGCATTTTTAAAGCAAACAAATGAAGATCTGACTGAGCTGATAAATGTTTGGGTTGAATCCCACTGTCTTGCCCTTGTTTGTATGTAGTGTTATTTATATATAATAGACAATGCTGGAAAGTTATGCACACTCTCATTTTTCACTTTAATTGCCTGTTTGAAGATAACATGACAGCTCCAAAGGTTACTTTTAGTTACACTGTTCAAACCCAAGGAGTAGTATGGCCAATTATTAGCGTGCAATAATTAAGCTAAAAGCATGATCTTGAAAGATTTAAAATGATCATAAAAGCCATAATTTTACCTGATGATTTTTTTCATAGTACGTCCAAGTGTTGTCAGCAGCTTAAGAATCACTGTAATGTTTCTGATACAGTATCTGATTTTTATCATGTATTGTCACAAATAAATCAAATAGATGTTAACTGATAAAAGATTCATAAATCTTCTGTTTTGTTTTATTTCTTTTATTCTGTTTTTATGTACAAAAATCAGAAAATGCCCAGTGAGCTGGTCAATTCTGTTGCTGAGCCACCAGTAAGCATGGAATTGTTAATAAGGATTTTGTATTACATTAGCATCTAGAGGCTTCAGTCAGAGCTCTATAGCTCTATATATGCTGGGGTCTGTAGAAACATAGTAAGAACATGTCTGAATGAGGACACTCTGGTAAGTTAAGATGAATTAACTGAACCTGTGAAGTTAACATAGATCAGTTAAATGTTTAAGCACATTTAAACCCCTACCTCGGTATTCTCATTCAAAAGTAAAGTGACCTCGGTTTGAGATTGTGGGGTGGTTTACTCTTAAAATGTAGGGGCAGTGAAAAATTCACATCCCTGCCCATTGTAGCTATGCCGATTTAATCCCTAGTGTAGGCGCAGTTAAATCTACGGAAGCTACTGTCACTTGGAGAGGTGGTGTTCCTACAGCAACAGAAAAACCCCTTCTGTTGCTGTAAGCTGTTTCTACGCTATGGAGTTTTGCTGCATAGCTACAGTGGTATGGCTATGCCACTATAGTTCCTGTGCTGAAGACATGGGTTAAGCTGAAACCAACTAAAGCCACTTATTTCAGAATGAGAACATCCATATAGGAGCTAAATGGGCTTTCAGGTATTTTAACTTCACAAAATTATTTAATTCATCTTAAATTTCCATGTAGAGAAGGCTGAGCCAGTCCCTGCCTGAGAGCTTACAGTATAAATAAAAAAAGACAGGCAGAGGGAGGGAGATTATATTGTTCATTAATTATACTGTTGATATAAGAATGGATCATAGGTTTGCTTCTACTTATGTTGTCTGAATTGACATATACCTTTGCAGTATCCATCAAGAAACTATATATTTTTCTATGACACAACAGGGAAGGGTACTTGTTTCTCAGATGTTGTCACAGTATAAAAAATTTTGACTTTTATTTTGAGCTCAAAAATTTTTTTTGGCATACATTAGTTGAAGTAAGCTAGTGTCTAGGGAAAGTTAGTTATAATTAATGAGCTGAGCGGATTTGTATCAGCCAGTTTTTAAGATGAAGTGAAATACCAAGTTACATACAACACAGGCACTCTAAGAAGCTGATGCTGGATGGTGTGTAGGTGGTAATATGTGCATGAATGTTCTTCAAATGAAGTTAATGGGGAATTTGGGGACCTTTGAGAACCTAATAATAGTATGTTGTGCATCTGTTTTGATTTTATGTTAGGGAATTGATTTTCATAAGTCCCTAAGTGACTTAGGAGCACAGTTCCCATTGAAAGTCAGTGTTTCCATTATTTAGGTATTTTTGAAAATCACACCCAGGATTTTTATTTTTTTCTTTTGTAAATATTGGGGAAAGTCCACATTCTGTAAGATTTATTAGAAACAGAGAAATAGTTATTCTAAAAATCCTGAAAATATTTTGTGATTCTGTTGTTGTGAATTTAATGCTCATGTAATGGGATGGAAGATTGGCTCTGGAGATAAGACTCAGCTTTGAAACTTAATATTAGGGGCCTAAATGAGTGGCCTGATTTTTTTTTTTCAAAGACACGCAGTAGAAGCAACTCCACTGAAGTCAATAAGAGTTACAGATGATAAGCACCTTTGAAAATTGGGCAACTTGCTTTTCACCTGAATATGGATTTATGTGCCACACTTTAGGCACCCAGCTTTGATGATCTTTGCTTAAGGTCATCTGCTAATGCAAAACTGGTACAACATAGGCCCTGACAGTGCAAGCTTTCTCACCACTGGTCTGACAGCATACTCAACCCTACTCTGGAAAGACTACCTCTATGAAGTGAAAGAATAGTTCAGTCTTCATCACATTCAGCCATTAGTCTTTTTTCTGAGACTATCACAAATAGTACTAGAACTAGTAATAGTTTTGTAATAAGAACACCTGATCACCAGGAACTGGTTTTAAATGATCAACTCATTTTAAAGGCCTCTTTAAAAGTTTTCAGGTAACAACATAGGTTGGATTTGAACCTGGGATCTAGAGGTGAAAGACTCTGGCTCAGTGGACTGCTGCTATTCAGTTCACTGCTAACAATTGTGCCTAATTCTTTATCGTCTTGCTTTGTGTTAGAAAGGAATGCAAAGTGGGTGTAAAATGCCACCATTGTAATTTAGATAGTGTTTTTCACCCCTCTTACATCAGTGTCAATAATTACATAAGGTAAAAGGCTGTGGAGAATAAAGCCAGTTGTCACTGTGGCTTATTTTTTTTAATAAACTTTATTAAATTTTCTTATCAAAACTGTCTGATCTTTATTGGGTGTATACCTGATTAAAAACTGACTCTGTATTTAAGAATAGTAAATGGACATAAAATTAGTAACTATAATAGCGTTTATTTTATGCTAAAATGTTCATGTGAAAGATGGTGCAGTGTAGTTATTTATAGTCTTGGAAGACCAAATTAGTTAAATGCTGACACTTCTTGTCTCTTTACTAGTTTAAAGCGTGGCATATTGGCATGAAATATTTAAGTGTTTACATCATATTATTTACCGAAGTTGATCTGATGACTGTTTTAGTCAATGTTCAGGTTTTAACAGTGGCATAACCAAACAAAGCAGAGTAGCATCTGGGTAGCTGTATGTTTTGTTTTATTTTAATTAGCGTTATGTTCCATCTCTTATAGCAAAGCTGTGTACAGGCAGAGTAACAATGCAATATGAAGTGAAGTGAAGAAGTTCAACCCTTGTTAGAACTGTTCATTAGAAAACCTAGTACTGTAGGGGGGATGTGTGAGAGAGAAAGAGAACTGTAGAGTAAAGAGCTGTGCTTCAAAATCTGCTTATTGCTGCAATCCTGATGCTATAAAATGTATTCAGTGATGCATATTGCATTGTGTGAGAGAGAAGAAATAATGAAGGTGGCTTATATATTTTGCAGTTGGGAAGTGAAGCTTTGTTCTGCTGGATCTAAAGAGCTTCACTATATAATTAATGAACGCAGTAAAATAGTGAGTCATTAGTACCACACACTAATAACTCAGGAAGCAGGTGGTTAAAGTGATACTTGTGCGGACCAACAACTGATCAATTCCTGCAGCTTTTTGTGTGCACTGATTTGTGGATGCTTGCAGTGAAATATATTGAAGATTCGTCACCTGCAGATACATTTAAATCTATAGGTGTCCCATTGAAAACTGTTTAGGCAACTTTGTATTAAGATTACTAGCCTGCAGGTACTTAAGGAAACATTGACTGAGCATTTTTATATAGCCATTATATATATATATATTTTATATAGCCATTATATATATATATATATATATATATATATATATATATATATACACACACATTTCTCAGGGTTTATGGCTTTAGTGCCAGGCATTACCACTAACTTGCTCTTTAATCTTGAGTAGGACAATTAATTTCTTTGTACCTCAGTTCATCCAGCTGTAAAATGGGTATAATAATTCACAGCTCACTTAGGTAAAAATAGTTTTAATTAATAATTACTACTAAATAATAGCATATATTCATTATATGCCCCAAAGTCTGCTAGTGCCATCCACTAAATGGATAGAAATATAAAATAAAATAGACACTATCTGTAGTTAAAGCAGGGCACAATAAGAAAGAGCACACTAAAAGTCAGAGGGAATAGGGAAAGTAACTACAAGGGTTAGTAGAGTAAAAATTCATGGGATACCTTAGGTTTGTCATGTGCAAAGGTTGACTGGTGGTTATACACATCGATATAATGTTTTTTTTATTTTATCTCGTTCAATAACTGCATTGACAATTTTTTGGGGGAATGAGAAATTGGTGGGATGAAAGTAGGGTGACCAGACAGCAAGTGTGAAAAATCAGGACAGATGGTGGGGGGGTAATAGGAGCCTATATAAGAAAAAGACCCCAAATCGGGACTGTCCTTATAAAATCGGGACATCTGGTCACCCTGGATGAAAGTGGGAGGAGAGAAAGGGAGAGAAAGAAATGAAAATGAGATGTGTGAAGGGAGCATGAGAGGAAGGGATGTTGAGGGGAAAGGGTACTGGTACAGGCATGGAGAGGAAGTCGGGGTAAGGAATGAGTAAATAGCTAATAGGGTTCAAGACTATGGGCTTGTCTTCACTACTGGGGTAAGTCAACCTAAGTTATGCTACTCCAGCTACATGACTAACGTAGCTGGAGTTGACGTAGCTTAGGTCGACTTACCCCCGTGTCTTCACTGCGCTGCCTGGATGGGAGACGCTCTCTGGTTGACTTACCTTACTCCTCTCTGAAAGGTGGAGTACCGTGGTCGACCAGAGAGCACTCTGCTGTCGATTTAGCGGGTATTCACTAGACCCACTAAATCGACACCCACTGCATTGGGGTCCCTTCCAGTTCTAGGAGATAGATATATCTCCATTTTGGGGGGGAGGGACAGCTCAGTGGTTTGAGCATTGGCCTGCTAAACCCAGGGTTGTGAGTTCAATCCTTGAGGAGGCCACTTAGGGATCTGGGGCAATAATCCTGCTAGTGAAGGCAGGGGGCTGGACTCAATGACCTTTTGAGGTCCCTTCCAGTTCTAGGAGATAGGTATATATCTCCAATTATTAAATTGATTGGAGCAGTGTTGATCTCCCCGGTAGTGAAGACCAGCCCTATGACATAATAGTGCTTACTACAACTGCATGTGGTGATTCTTTGTCTGGGCAGTGGGAAAAACAGGACAGGGCTCCTTTCGTGATCCCTGCTGCATTACAAGGCAGGGGAAAGAGGGACAGACTTACCAGAGTGGAGCCCAAAGGAGAACAAGGAGTGACCAGACAAGGTGCGGGCACCAACTCACCAGGGTGAGGGTACTTATATCTGATGTACTCGAGAGGGATCTCTCTCTCTCATCAATCAGTAGCACCCTCCCAACCATGGGATTAAGTAGGACTGGATTTTGTGACCTTCTGTGGTCTTGTACTAGTCTTCTTTTTTCTTTAGGGCTGATAAGGCATTTGTTCTTCACTGCTAGATTGGCTGAGGTGGGGTAGGTTTTTTCTCAGGTCAGGGACCTGGTGAGGTTAGGTCAAGATGTTGCAACTTGGTGGATATCAAGTGTGGCAGGTACCCTTTGTGGCTACTCGTTACAGAGGGATACAGTTCCCTGATAAACAGGAGTTGGAAGTGGATTTCGGGGAGGCATCCCCTAAGGAAGCTGGAATAAGGGGGTTGGGGTTCCTAACATCTGGTACAGCAGGGAGACAGTCCTCCCTCCCTGTTTTTCCCATCCCTCTGAACCTACATACGGAAGGAGAACAGTGGGGTCTCAGCAATGGGCTGACTGTGCCCAGGTTGGAAAAGGAGATGGCGGATGGCAGCCCTCCCCCAAATAAATGGAAACAATTAAGAAAAAAATTATGACCTGCACCATATGATTTATTGCCAAGTATTCCCCAGATATGTTAAGTGAATAAAATTGCAGCTTATTAAACTACTCCCATTGTGTCTTGTCTTGTCTTCCCATGTTGCTGGAACAAAGGCAGGAGAGGTGAGAGAATAGTTAGTTGTAGTCTTGCAGAACCAAGTACTGTGAGGCTGGAGTGAAAGCTGTTCAGAGAAGTGAAACAGAGAAGAAATTATCCAAAAGCTCAGAAGACCGCAGCAACTGCTTCTGTTGTTCCCACAGCTTCACCCTCCATTAAAGCTTTAAAGCTCCACCCCAAAAGCTAATGAATAATTGTGCTTGGAGAGTCTCTGATAAGAGGTGCTAAATGCAAGTAAGTTACATTATTATAGGAACAAATAAATATTTAGAAAAGCAAATATGGTTTTCATTAGTCTAGTGGAAAACATTTTTGGAACTTTAATTTTGAAAGTGAATTTTAGCGTGACCATATTTATTACCCTTTTGTGTTTTTCTTTCTGCATACATTCAAGGTCTCAAGCTTTAGAAGTGCAAATGCAAAAGCAGTTTTTAAAGTAATTACAAATTTCACAATATATGTCATTTGCTTTTTTGATGAGTTATGTATATCATCCAACCAGAGAACAGAAGGAATACCTCATGACTTGTATATATAGCCCAACACAGCACTGTGTGTGAAGGGTAATTACCAAATGATTAGCAAACCAAAAATCATTCACTGAAGACATTTTGAAATCAGTTTGATACTATAATATGAGACCTTTGCTACCTGTTCCTAGACAATTTATGAATAGAAGCTCTGTGTAGCTTGAAAGCTTGCCTGTTTCACCATCAGAAGTTAGTCCAATAAAAGATGCTACAAGAATGCTACAAACAATGATCTGAGGGTTCAGTTTTGATCTGTCTTGTGCGCAGATGCTAGGTAAACAGTTTCCCACACTATGTTCTGACATATCAAGATGAACGTCATGTGGGCTTTCTTATCTTCAATCAGTGCTAGGGGGAGCTGCTCCCATAAAGCAAATAGGTGGTGGACACTCCACTATAAAGTTTTTCTCTTAGCCCCTCTCTCCCACATATACATGTAGCGCTCTGACTCAAACCAGCCCCAAAGTCGCCTCATTCAGTCACAGAAACTGTTCATTGTTGATGAAGGTTAATCCAAGTTAAGAACTGGATTAGGGAAGCTGCAGTTATTTAGCCACAGATGCCTAAACTTGGGTTGAAGCGGTTTTAGGATGACCCCGACGGGGGATAATGCTCTGCAGACATTCTGCATGAAGGCAGTCCCATGGTAGACCTTGAACCACAAAGATGTAAATCTAAGAGAGTTCATCATGACGCAGGTTGTGTGCTTGGCTTGCTAAATGAATGGAGGTCTCACAGTAATGCAAAGGCACATAAAAGAGAGATTTTTGTGTTTGAGCCTGCCATTCCTGGTTGAGTGGAGCATAAAGATAACATATAAGATAACTGATTTGTCACGATCTTCAGTTAGAGCAGTCCAGCGCACTGTGTGTTGGTGATCGCTGTAATCTCTGTAGTCTGCAACTGCTTTTCAGACATAAGAAAAGGTCTGTTTCCTGTTAAAAGTAATTGGCTACGGGTTGTTGATCTGCTTGACACTATGTATGTATATGTGACTGTTCTCTAAACCTGCTCAATCAAATATGTTGTCATTGTAAGTTTCCACCTATGTATGGGCGTGTTGGTGAAGTATGTTGTCAAACTTAGAGTCTGAGTTGCCATGGAACAAATCTGGGTGGCTGGGGGAAGTCTTTGAATGATTCTTAAGCTTTATGGCAGCCCAGGAGTGACTGCACTCATTAAACAAAATGTTAATTGACTAGAACTGAGAACTGAATAATCTTGTACTCCTCAGTCAAAAACTGACATTCCTTTTGATGGAAGTTTTACCTGAGTAGGGCTAAAGAATTGGGGCCTAAGATTATTACTGGAATGTTTTTAAATAGAATACAAATGCTGCTGACTAGCTCAAAAGCACATATGACAATATTAGGGAAATGAACTTTTGAAAAATAACATCGCTTAAAGTTGTGTGGAGAAAATAGGTTCCGTCTAGAATATTGCAAGAGTGTGTTGACAATATTCTTTGCAGTGAGAAATGAAAGATGGATACCAGCAGTACTATAGAGAGCTATTTAGTAAAACAGTCTGCATTCTTCATAGTGAGGAAACATAAGTTGTCCACAGAATTGCTGTTAAAGATGTACATACAGTTTGTGATAATACAGCATAGTAATGTTCATACGCATGACACACCTTTTGTGCTGGAAGCTTTTTAAAACCGTTCTTGTTTTTAATTTCTAAAGGGGCTCTATTGGAACATGAGGCCAAACTCCATTTTTTAAATCAATATTATCCTATTTTTTTCTTAAAGTACTTTTTTGTTTTTTAAAACTGTGTATGCTCTTTCTTCATTTCAGCAACATGGACTAAGACTGCTTCTTTGTTTAGATAAAAGCAAAGTTGAATTGAACAAGACTAGTGCATAAAACCAGGTACAGTTCATTCTTGAACGGTAAAGTCAGTGTTAGTGGGAACTGACGAATGCTTGCTTCTCTGCTTCTGAAGGGCAATCCTCTTCTGGGCATATATTTTGCTACATGTATACTTTCATGTGCATTTCTGATTGAAAGAGTTAGAAAATAACACACCTAGGGTAGGAGAAGAAGCAGAATTTGTGTGTGCAGAGGTAAATAGGTGATGAACTTCAACAGATAGCTGTTTGTGAAAACTGGTCCCTTTGTAAAGTGTCACAGTTTGTTGATCAACTTTAGAAATGTCTTAAAAGAAATCTTTAATTCTTGACTTTATTTCATTTTTAATAGTGTAAACCATGGAAATGATGCCAACATTGTTACTGTAAGCAATGAAAACTAATATTTATGAGAGGGATTATGAAGTTTGTATGACACATGGAAATTATATCACTGTTGATGTTTGGAATTCCCTTGAAAAGTAATGCAATATCTTGTTGTTTATGAATGAATGAACAAATGATTGTGCTGCTCTGAGCTTATTCTAAGAAGGGGTTTAGCTACGGTACTTTACATTTTTCTTCTTCAGATATGTTGCCTTATAGACTCGTATATTTCAGTGCAAATATAGCAAATTCATACTTGTATTTTTATTACAGATACAGACCCACGTGTGTTAGAGAAACAAGAACTACAACAGCCAACATATGTTGCTCTAAGTTACATTAACAGGTAAGCATTTTTTTCAGTTGTAAATATGACCCCCTATGGTTTGCCCTGACTGTCAGCAATATATGTGCATACTATATATACCAGAACAGTGCACATACCTACACACTTCTTACTTTATTTAAAATTTTATACTGCATGTTTGCCAACTTCTGAAAATATTTACATAGTTTACTGGATGTCTGATCATCTTGATACCCTGGGCTGAGAATTAAACCTTTTATGTTAAGACCTATATTGTACAAAACAAGTGTTTTAAAAATATTCTGTGTTAAAATGTCTATAACAGAATATATTTGGTTTAATCAAAATGACTAGTTGGAGATGGTTGCAAACTGGTATGCTTTTTTAAAAAAAATCTATAATGTCACTTCATTTGCAGCTGGCAAGAGAAGCCTTTTTAAAGCTAGCATGTATTTGGCATGTCGGCTAGCATAAGTCTTTGTAAAGACACACCATTTCTATGAGAAAATGTAGTGAATATGTGGAGACTAAAAGCAGTGGAGGGAAAAGGGTCCTACCAATTAATGGACTAATACTGCAGTCTGAGCCAGACGTGCAAACCACTGGGCCCGTAAGGAGCCTTATTGACTTCAGAAATTTTCTCTTCAGGGCTAAGGGTCTGCCTGCGTGTGTAGAATCAGGGCCGACATGAATACATGGCCTGGACATTATCAGCTTTTGTAATTCCATGACTGAAGTCTAATTTATATGGGTGGATTATTAAACAGTTCTCTGTGAGGTGTTGTTATTTAGGAGTATGTCTACACTGCTGTAATTCCCAGTTAGAACAGACATGTGTGTGCTAGCTCTGCTCCAGCTAGTGCACTAAAAATAGCAGTGTGGCTCTGGTGGCACGGGCAGTGGCTTGGGCTAGCCACCCACGAATGTACTTAGTATCTTTGACAGGGTTGTACTCGAGTAGCTAACCCATGCTGCTGCGGCCACACTTTTATTTTTAACACATTAGCTTGAGCAGAGCTAGTGCATGGATGTCTACCCAATCTGGGAATTGCACCTTCCGACTGCAGTAGTTACAGCAAGGGACTAGGAGTCAAGTATTTTGTATTCTCCCACTGATTTGTGTCTAGACCCTATGCAAATCATTAAATCATGTTACCTCTCTGTGACTTGATTTTCCCATCAATAAAATGGATATGTTGTAATAGTTCCCAATTCTCAAAGGGGTTGTGAGATCTACTTAAAAGAACTGAAAGCACTCTGATGTTCTCAAATGAAAGGTACTATGTATAACATGTGCAAAGTTTTGTTGTTGTTTACTATTAGTATGTGCTTGCTCTACAGTCTCTTTTTAGGAGATAGTAAGTGGGGAAGGCCTGAAATGAGCCACTTTATTTTCATCCTCTTTAAAAGGCTCCAGGCTTTTTAATCACTTGATCATCATTCAGTTCATTTGACAATAATTTGGAATTATTAAAAAATAAATATTTTGCAAGATGCTGGGCATTGGGATATGAATTTACTTTTGTAATCTTGTTGCTTCCTGGAAAGAGTCACTCACTAAAGTGCACTTGTGAAATTTCAAAGCAGTAAAGGGAGCTTCCTGGCTAAAACTCTATTTAGGGCTTTGAAAATGTACCTCAACCAGTGTCTCTCTCTTTTTAAAGTCTGGCCAGAGTCACCAGATGCATTAAATTTAAGACCTGAAGTTGCTGAGAAGTTAAACAACTTTTTAAAAATTATTTATCTAGCTAATAAAGCTCTTGCTTTTAAATTGTTGAATGAGAGCGCAGTTGTGATCCTCGGTATGTGCCAGTGCAGGAGAATTAGATGGCTAGCTGTATCTCACATCACAGCCTCACCTCACCTCCCTCTCTTCATTCACCCGATTCAGGTGGACAGGGCATGAGTGGGGAGCAGATGGAGCCTTGACTTTCTCTCCCCGTCCTTGATGTGCCAGACAGCTCAGCTGAGCCAGAGCAGAGGCAAGTAGTCTGTGCAAGGCAGAGAGCTGGTGCAGATTACTTCTCCCCTGAGACAAGGGTGAACCAGGAGCCTTATTGTGAGAGAGAGATCTGGTCTGCTCCCGAGGCAGTACAACTAAGCAATGCCCCTTATTTAGGGATTTTAGTAAAGCCACAATTTAGCCCTAACTAAACATACATGAAGTATCACACACACTGTGGCATTCTTCATTTAAAACAGGTTTCCCCATTTTGGGTAAATCAGCATGCTGCTGTTTTGGGGATGTTTGGGTTTCATTTACAGAAAAAGTCAGTGATTCTTGGGATTTTTTTTTCTTTTCCAGGCCCTTGGAGATATGCATTTGAGACAGGTACTATATGGGATTATCTGTATCGATAGATAGGATCCAGTTTCTATCTCCATCTTTGCTCTGTGGAGGCTGAGATACGAATGGGAGTCTGTCACTGCTCTGAACCTCATAAGGCTGGGCAGACTGACCCTAGATCTCAGTGCAAAGTACTGACAATAGACTGCAGTACCAACCCACTGAGTTTAAACTTGCCTAAATTATATATGAAATAAGTTTTTGTTGTTGGATTCTACCCCCCCCCCCAATCTAAAATCCACTATACAGTTTGGGATAGTTTCTGCTCCAGAGGAGGGATGACAGTGAAATAATGGGGGGAAGTATATGATAGTAAGCACTGGAGTGCGTTTTAGTGAGTGATTATTTTACCTGACAAAAGAAGATACATATGGTTGATAATAGCTGGCATTGGTGTGATTTCCTCTATGACAAAAATTACTGTTCTTCCCAAAGAAGGTATTACTCTTTCAAGAAGATTTAAAGGGATGCCACTAACTTCAAAAACGTTTGTATGATATATTTTTGTGTACTATTAACATAAAGTTAGAGAGAGATTTTTATTCCCCCCTCCCCCAGTGAGTTTGTTTTGCACATAAGTCTTTGGGTGAGAGAAGCATTTAAAAATTAGGAAAAGGTTATTGTAAAACCACAGAAATTGCCAGTGGTATTTTCAGGATCATGTCTAATATTGGAAACTATTTTAAATTCTAATTTTCTAAATTTCAAATTGATTGTCTCCCTTTTAAATTGTGTGTGATTGAAGCTGTTTAGTTAGTGGTTATTTTGCCCAAATGTTTCACTTGCAACATCGTTTTGTAGAACAAAGATTAATTGCTTCAGTAATTAACTTTTGTGCATATAGACCTTACTTAATTTTTTTATTTCAAGCCAACCTGCTGTCATTTAATTTTTTTTTAATTTTTTTAAGCAATGGTTTCATCGAACCACCTGCTCTATGCAGCTCAAGGGAACAGCTGTGTCCATTACACTAAAAAGACATGCATTCTATCTACATATGCCAGAGCTGGGTTCTGATTTGTTATCCGAGGCTAGGAACTCAGATTTTGTAGCCTATTACATGTCATAAGCATGTTGCATACTGTTCAATATCAAACACCAGGTACTCAATGGTGTTTGATATCGAACAGTATGCAAACATGCTTTTATGGTTGCAAAGTGGAACAGAACTTAGACTGGTTCCTGCTGTGAGCTCCAGACCTTAAAACAATCTTCCTCTGCAGGTTTGGATGCTCACTCTTCTGAGTGGGCCATGCATTCTCATAGAGCCTGAGAAAATAAGAATTCTCAATGCTGTGGGGTTGCCAAAACTGAATTATAAAATCAGTACATTTTGAGTGCAGAGGGGCAAGAAGAAAGGATGGTGAGAAATCACTCATGTGCAGGCTACATTGTCTGCTGATAAGTCACATTTTGTGATGAGTAGCACAAATATAACTACAGCCTACATTTGGGATATTTGTATGATGTCTTGCGTGGCTTCTGTAATAACATTAAAATGGCAGCAGAAGTGGAGAGCAGAGGAAAGGGGTTACTAAAACATGGTTTTTTTTACTTTACATCACTCTTCCCCATTCTCTTCCTCCTCCAACTCCACCTCCAATCCCTGAAATTATTTTTTCAGGAATATAGGTGGTAGAATGTTTTATGTTCCTGTAAAGCTGTCCTGCAGTGGCTCAAGAACCAAACTCAGGACAAACTGTTAAGAACCAGGGCACAAACCCCAAAGTGATTGTGAATTCTATATTTAGATTTCACTAAGTAAGTATCAAGTGTAAACTTCAGGCACTGTAGCAGCTTTAACACAGAATTGCAGACAGTGACCTTGGGTACTCCAATATGTTTTGCCATCCAAGTGAGCCTACCTTAGAATCATAGAAGATTAGGGTTGGAAGGGACCTCAGAAGGTCATCTAGTCCAACCCCCTGCTCAAAGCAGGACCAATCCCCACACAGATTTTACCCCAGTTCCCTAAATGGCCTCCTCAAGGATTGAACTCACAACCCTAGGTTTAGCAGGCCAATGCTCAAACCACTGAGCTATCCCTCCCCCTTTGTGAGAGATGGTCCCTTACAGCAAGTATTGTAGCAATATTCAGTTTATTCCCAGTTCCAAAGGACCAGTCACTTACCCCAGGTCAATTGCACTTTAGATGTCACACCAAAGACAACATTTGTAGCCAATCCTATAATATACTATCTAAAGATTGATTATATTAGAATAGGAAACGTGAGATTTATTTACAGGATTAGAGCAGGTAAACATATACACACAAATTAGTTTCAATCTTAAATTTTGAAAAGTAATAGAAGCTTCTATAATAAATAAGCTCTTTATGGCCTTCAGGGCTAATCCAGGTTAAGCATTTGGGTTCTTTTGCTTATGCCTAGTAATCCTTGTTCCCATAGTCCAAGCTGCTTACAGTTACAGTTCCTTCTTGTAAGGTGCTTTTATTCCCTTCCCTCCCTTGAGCTCTGAGCTGCAAACTTGGCTGATGGAAGGAATTCACTTGCATGACTCATTTTCATGGGGCGAGGAGGGGGAAAGAACAGTCAGCAAAGTCTTTTGTACCTCAATAATTTGTTTGGTGTTGATGGGTCTTCCCTGTTGTGCATGAGATAATAGCTTCTGTTGGAGACCAGCATTCCACACTAGGTAATGTCTCTCTCCTGTCTGGTGAGTTACAGAGGCTTACAATACAAACGCTCAACTATTATCATATAATATAGGATACAGATATTATAAGCGATATTAATGTATGCAGCAACTTACAAACATGCCATAAACCCTAAACACATTCTTATAATTCTAATACCCATTTTAACAGTGCTAACACACAGGTGAGCCAGACTGGTTCCAGCTACATATGTGGCAATTGAGGCATGGGGACCTTGGCATGAGCTGGCACTTGGTCTGCCAGCATCACAGCTCCCTTACCTTCTAATGCAGCTCCCAAATTATGGTCATCTGAGTCATTGAGGCTCAGGCCTCATCTCTGCAGGAGATCTGCTGCAATTACAGCTGTCAGCCATGGATGTACTAGTGCACAAGAGTAGGCTAGCTAAACTTCTGTTTGCACTGTTGGAGTTTTCCTTTGCTTGAAAGCATGATAAGCTTCTCCAGTGCAAATCTCAGCTCGCAGAGGTTTACAGTCTAGAGGTTTGCACTAGTAACTGACTAAAATCGCAGCAAATTCCTAGTACAGACGAGGCATAAGTGAATGCCCTTCTTAACATAATCCACCAATATTGATGATTGCCTCCTGATTGCATTGCCCTTTACTCTCAGAAGTCAAGATGGGAGTCAATAAGATACAGTACTCCCAGAGCTGATGCACTTCATCTGCATCCATTCCATAATTACAGAGACAGCAGATTGCAAGGTAGTCAGAAATGTATATCCGTAATTCTGGTGCCATCCAGAAAGAGATTTCAGTTCAATAATCCTTCAGGGGTAGTTTTTCAGAATGCTGAGCTGCAACATCTGCTACTCCTTAGAGATCTTTCTTTTGTGCACGTTAACAAGAGGGGCTCAAGGCACCTATTTGTCTTATTTCATTTAGATGTGAAGATCAGTGGCAGTAATCTACATGATTTGTCACTTTTCTCTTGTGCGCTGCACCTTGGAGTTAATTAACATGGTTATGAATCTTGCTCAGTCTATTATTTGAACATTCTCACCTACATGACACTCATTTATGTTTCTGGGACTTGAGTAGAGACACTTCTTAACTCTGTCGTATTATAGTACCACATAATGTACTGTGCTTGAAGAACACTATCAAGGTTTTTAGGCGTAACATATTACCTATTTTTCTAATGGGAAAGATCCTCCAGTGCCTGTTTGTGCCAAGAAAGATGTTTGATATCAGGCATTACTGAGTACAAATTGTTGACCCAAAAACAAAAACCCTGTGTCTCAATTTCAAATCCCTCTTTTCAAATCCACTTTATTTTTAAATTATCATTACTGGTAATATAAAAAGGCAATCACTAGGGAAAATATTTTCATTGTTCTAAGAAGGCAATATTAATAATTGTGTGGATATTTTTTAAAAAATGAACAGTTGATGCCAAGACCTAATTATAATGGAATATTTCCCCTACTGAAATGTATACAATAAGTAGGAAGCTAGAAGTTCACTAAAGGCTTGAAAATAGATCAGAAATACATGCCACAATGACTGATGTTATTTCTGAGTGGTCACTTATAAAACGAGGAGTCCTTGTGGCACCTTAGACACTAACAGATTTATTTGGGCATAAGCTTTCATGGGCTAGAACCTACTTCATCAGATGCCTGGAGTGGAAAATACAGGAGCAGGTATAAATACATGAAAGGATGGGAGTTGCCTTACCAAGTGTGAGGTCAGTCTGAGACAGTTCAGTTAATAGTAGGATACCAAGGGAGGAAAAATAACTGTTGAAGTGGTAATGAGAGTGGCCCATTTCAAACAGTTGACAAGAAGGTGTGAGTAACAGTAGGGGGAAATTAGTGTGGGGGAAATTAGGTTTAGGTTTTGTAATGACCCAACCACTCCCAGTCTTTATTCAGGCCTAATTTGATGGTGTCCAGTTTGCAAATTAATTCCAGTTCTGCAGTTTCACATTGGAGTCTGTTTTTGAAGTTTTTTGTTGAAGAATTGCCACTTTTAAGTCTGTTATTGAGTGACCAGAGAGGTTGAAGTGTTCTCCAACTGGTTTTTTAATGTTATAATTCCTGATGTCAGATTTGTGTCCATTTATTCTTTTGCGTAGAGACTGTCCGGTTTGGCCAATGTACATGGCAGAGGGGCATTGCTGGCACATGATGATATATATCACATTGGTAGATGTGCAGGTAAATGAGTCCCTGATGGCGTGGCTAATGTGATTAGGTCCTATGATGGTGTCCCTTGAATAGATATGTGGGCAGAGTTGGCACTGGGGTTTGTATCAGGGTTTGGGTCCTGGGTTGGTGTTTTTGTTATGTGGTGTGAAGTTGCTGGTGAGTATTTGTTTCAGGTTGGGGGACTGTTTGTAACCAAAGACTGGCCTGTCTCCCAAGGTATGTGAGTGTAAGACATCGTCCTTCAGGATAGGTTGTAGATCCTTGATGATGCACAGGAGAGGTTTTAGTTGGGGGCTGTAGGTGACAGCTAGTAGCATTCTGTTACTTTTTTTGTTGGGCCTGTCTTGTAGTAGGTGACTTCTGGGTACCCTTCTGGCTCTGTCAATCTGTTTCTTCACTTCACCAGGTGGGTATTGTAGTTTTAAGAACGCTTGATAGAGATCCTGTAGATGTTTGTCTCTGTCTGAGGGATCAGAGCAAATGCAGGGCTGCCCGCCGCTGAAGACCCCAGGCCCCCTGAATCCTCTGGGCGGCCCTGAGCAAATGTGGTTGTTTTTAGAGCTTGGCTGTAGACAATGGATCATGTGATGTGGTCTGGTTGAAAGCTGGAGGCATGTAGGTAAGTATAGCGGTCAGTAGGTTTCCAGTATAGGATTTCAACAATTACCATCCCACCATCAATCTCAGCCTGGACCAGTCCACACAAGAGGTCCACTTCCTAGACACTACAGTGCTAATAAGTGATGGTCACATAAACACCACCCTATGCTGGGGGAGGATACCAAAGGAGTTATTTTTCCTCCCTTGGTATCCTACTTTTAATTGAATTGTCTCATTAGACTGACCTCACACTTGGTAAGGCAATTCCCATCTTTTCATGTATTTATACCTGCTTCTGTATTTTCCACTCCATGCATCTGATGAAGTGGTTTCTAGCCCCACGAAAGCTTATGCCCAAATAAATGTGTTAGTCTCTATGGTGCCACAAGGACTCCTCATTGTTTTTGCTGTTACAGACTAAACGACTACCACTCTGAAACCACTCAGAAATAGATAAATAGATAAATGTATTGGCTATAAACTGTTAATATATCTTAATAAATAAAATATGATTTTATCTTTTCCTACATAATTTATTAGTCGTCGCTATTAAAAACAGTGTAGATTAACCTGTTGTAAAAAAGAAGAGTGAAAGCTGACTTTAAGACTGCATTCAAGAACTATATCCAAAATAATGCCTGTAAAACTGCAAGGGAAAAAAAAGTAAGATTAATTTTTTAATACACTGATTTTTGTAACACAGAAGTACTGTAAGAATGTTTTAACTCTTGTGTTTAAACACTTTTTTAAAATAGTCTAAACTATTCTAATTGTCTGTCTAATATGGTCCAAAGATACAGTCTACTGCTGAGAAAAGAGGATTTGCAGTGTCTTTGGCACTGACTTATACACTCTTTTCTCAGCAGCAGGCTGCATCTTTGGACCATATTAGAAACAGACATTAAAACAGGAGGGTTCATCTGAAGATATATTAGCCACTGCTGCACACTCTAGTATGTTTTTGCTTTCTCTGTGTGTCTCCTATTCATATTATGTCTTTTTATTACCTTTCATATATGTTCACTGTTTTGCCTCTAAAATAGATTGGCCACAGCTCAAGATAAGGTCAGCAAATATTCAAGTCATATATATCAGACCCCAGTGAAGAATGAAGCTACAATGTCATCTGTTGCCTCAGGCTGCTAGCAGGTTCACAAATAGATTTCCTGATACATTTGATGATCAGCCTACACTGTTAGTTCCTTGACTGTTGTGGCAAGGTTAAAGACTTTGCATACCATATTTTGTTGGTCTGCTGTATAAGGAGCCCTTGTTTTCTTCAGGGCAATATTCTTTTTATGGTCTGATATTCATAAATCAGGGCTATGTTCAGCAACGGTACTTTACCATCTCAAAATAATTAAAATAGCTTGTCTCATTGATATAAATGCATTTCCATAGCAAAAACAGTTATTTCAAATGTTGAAAAATAACATTACAGTGATAAATATTCAGAAGAGGAGGAGGAGGAGTGGTGGGTGGTGGTGATGATGATGATGTGTGAAATATATTTATCTCAAGTCATAGGTTTCCTTTCAAAGCTTGGAGGGCAGGGGGAGAGAAATCCAGTGTTATGGAATCAATTATATACAATTCTTTCAATCTTTTAAACTTCTAAACAGTCTAATCCTTTCTCCCCTTCCTGCCAGCAGGTTAATTTCATAACCATGATAGATTCTCATTCTGCTGAATCATAGGCAAAAAGAAAGAGAGAATACACGTCTTTTTAATCAGTTTATTTTGTTTCCCTCTCTCAAAAACAGTACTTGGGTTTTTTCAGGTCATGATTCAAAAATGACTTTTCACAAGATTGTGAAAATAGCATTTGCTAAGGGCCAGATCTTGAAGTCATTATTTAGCTTTCATTCAGTTTTTACTCAGTCCGTATTCAGGCAAAGCTTTGCCTAAAAGGCTAAGCAAAAGCTGAGTGAAGATCTCAGAATTTGACTAAAAATGTGGTATATAGTAAAATGTAGGATTTTTTGCACTAGTACTTCTTTTGTTCAGCAGTTCCCAAGATCAAAAAGCAGCTGCCAGTCTTGTTTCTCCTGAAAATTGATAGATGTAGCATTAACATTTTTTAAAGGAATAAATTTATCTGATTTTACACTTCATTAGGAGATTAGATATAAACTAATAGTTACTTTAATAGGTTTCTTTTTATTCAAATGAAAATGGAAAGTATTAACCTTTTTTGCATGGAGTTTAGATATTACTGAAATAAAAGTTATGTTTATACTTGACACTTGTGTGTAACATTTTGAAATAGAATTCTAAATCAAATGCTACCTGGCATTGAATATTGGTTATATCAAACTTAGATACAGGCTCCTGTGTTAAGAGTGATGTCTGTTATTTCCATTCACATAGCATTAGTTCACGCAAATTGGATTGGCATTGGACTAGCACTGATTATTTACATCCTTTAATATTTAAAGGCCAGATTAGGGCCTTTTGAAAATTGCACGAAGACAAATACTGAACCTTGTTTTTCCCCCTCCAAAAAACACTTTCACTATTGGCCCTTTTTGGCCATTTTTGGCAATAAAACCAAGAGCTGAACGTGTATCGTGACTGAACAACCTACTTACCCCTAGAAATGATCTGTCCATGTAAGCAACGGGAAATTTTGGCAGGGCACTGTGGGGAAGTTTACAATGCCACTTTGCATGATCACTCCAATACCTTTCGCCAACAGTATTCATGTAACTTTTCTTTTTTTTTTAAATAATGAATATTGAAATAAAAGGACATTGCTCAGAAGGCCCATGTTTTGCAAAAATGATACAGAAACACTTTACTAATAGTTTCTTGATCAAGGCACTGGACTGGGACTCAGAAGATCTAGGTTTATTTCCTGGCCCTGCCTATATGATATAGGGTGATCTTTGGCAATAGCTGGGTACATTGAAAACAGTTGAAAGACTCCTGGTGACTTCAGTGGACGCTGGATCAGGTCCATCATTTTTCTGGGCCTCAGTTCCTTATCTCTCAAATGAGGATAATAATATTTCCTTACTTCATAGGTGAATTTTGAGGATTAACTCAGTAATGTTTGTGAGCTGCTTGGTTACTGTGATGATAAGGGCCATATAAATAGTTGGAGAGACTGTCATAACAAAATATCAGTTGAGTTTTAAACATCCATTCCTTTGCATGAGGCACCGGAATCAAAATTTTTGTTCTTAAAAAGCATAATGACACTAGCACAGAATCACTCTCCATTGATACCTATTATCAATTTGAAGCTGAATGATTACAGACTTCGTAGTCCTCTCTGGGTTTTTATATATAAAAAACTATGGGTTACTCTTGCTTTGGTGCCTCAAAATGTGGAGCAATTCTTAGCTAACTTCATGCTATTGCTTCTATCAATAAGAAGACATTGTTGCTGAGGTTTGAATCTTTATTGTTCCATGTACGTTGAGGAAATGAAGCAAGGAACAAAGTTAGAAGTCAAATAGAGTTTCTGGTACAGTACTTGGAAACTCATGATCAAATTCTCTCTTTATTGTTGAGGCTGGTGTGGCCAGATTCATCCCCTGAGATAATCGGGGGAACCTCCACAGAAGTCCAATAGAAATCTTGTTTTCATCCAGGACTGAATCTGACTCAGAATTAATAAGGTTAAAATTTGATGATTGGACTATTCAAATGTAAATCTTCTCAGATTCAGCCAGACTTCTACCTGAAATCTGTATCTTTATTGGCACGTCTCTGTTTGGCGCAGGGTCCCTGAAATGTATTAACACTTTAAAGAGGCAAAATAGATGGTCAAACATTTCTTCTTGTGTCTTACTCCTGTCCTGTTTCTGAGCCCTGAATGAAAAAGATCAATGAAATATACTTTTAAGATGCATTTCGGCTTTTACCAGTCATACCACAAATGAATTCTTTTAAAAACTGATCCAACCTGAAACTTTACTTATCAGTTATAAATTTGACTTTTAATAGAAAAAAGCAAAATTGCTTTGTTTTCTGTGCCATGTTTTATAGCTCATTTAAAAAAAATATTTTCCCTGCCTACTTGCCTCAAAATAATGCACTTTCTCTTAATAATGCGGGTGCCCTGCTTCATAAGAGAGAACATTGGTGGAAGAGATTTTTCTCTTCATGAATCCTATTCAAGTCCTGTATTTATCCATGAGAATATCTCTACAGATGAATCTGTTGCATTTTTGAGTTGCTGTCCCATATGTTCGGGTTTTTTAAATGTTTGATACGTTTATAGTGGTTAGTACTGCATCTCTCTTGCCTATTTCTTAAATAAAACTTTCCCTTCTTTCCCTTCTGTCTTATTTGTATTAAATACCATACCTCTGTAAACGTATGATCATTCTCTCAGAACATTACTCTCACTTGCAGTGGAGGAGAAGGTGCATGCAGATGCTTCCAGTAGCTGCTGGATTGAATATTTGTGACAGAATACAGAAACAAATGGATCAAAGTAACATGTCACTTGACAGATAATATTTTTCTGTCTCTATCTTATTTTTATGTTTGTGGTGACTAAGTCGATCATGTGTTTTTATTCATGTAGTCATATCTTTACACTCTGCCATCTGACTTGTTCTGGAGATGGAACAAGACAAACTTCAGATGATAATTTAAACAAGATGTGCCGAATGAATTTTATTTAGCGCAAGGGGAATGCCTTTGGGTTTGGAAAGATTTATGCAGTTGGCTTTCTTTTTCTCTCTCTCGTTCTCACTCTGTCTTTAGCTGTCTTTAAACTAAACAAAATATAAAATGCCCAAAATTTATAAAATGCATGGCTCTTTTATTTCATGTCAGAAATGAAGATTTTAAAAGGGTAAATCAGCACTTTAAGGAAAATCCCCAGCATTATTCTCAAATAAAAAAAAATAGGATGAATTAAGATGCAAAGTGCATTCTAGAATGTATTTTTGAAGACTATCGGAGAAAGTTGACTAGCTTTCCCCATGTGATGTTCAAGCAGATAGAAAGTGAGAAGGGAAAAATAATCCACATCTCCATATTCATTCTCAGACTTCTCAAAATTACATTTAAGATCTTGAATGAAAGATGTTTAACCATGCTAGAATTACCTACAAGGAACATATGTATGTGGTTTAGTTAGCACATAAAAATAAATAGGTTCAAGACTCTCAGTAATACTTGAATTTATCAGTATTTTTGTTTTGCCTTCATTTGAGGAAGGATGTTCCTATGCTTAAAGCATTAGATTGGGACTTGGGAGATCTACTGTCAATTTGTACGTCTTCCACAAAATTCATATGTAATCTTTGGTATGTCACTTAATCTCTGTTCCTTAGAAATGGAAATATTTCCTTTCTCTTATCCATTGTCTGTTTTATGTGTTTAGGTTCTCATCCTAAAGACAATACATATGTGCTTAAATTTGAGCATATGAGTGGTGTTACTGATTTCAAAGGGATGATGCATGTACTTAATGTTAATTAAGTGTGTACGTATTTTCATCATCAAGGTGTTAGATTTTAAACTGTGTGGGGCAAGGACTGTCTCTTACAGCATCTGGCCCCCTGATTGGGTTCTAGGCATAATGTAATATACATACATAATGGCCTTTTATTATGTAGCATGTTCATTAAATTATTTAAAGAAATCATGAAGGAGCATCACTGGTTTCAAATTGTTTGCAGAAATCAGAATTTGTTAGTGAGACCGGAGGGAAGATTTATACAGTGGTTTGATTTCAGAAGGAAAAGCGATACACATTTTTACATTTATATGGCATAGTATATTAAAGTCCTGAAAAGAAAAGGCTACAGCCATTTCTGCTTCCTGTTTCAACCACTGAAATAACTACAGTGCATGGCTAGTCACTTCTCATGCTGATAATTTTTTTAATTGGTTACAGACATCATGGAAAATTCCAAGCTATAAAGATAATTTTGTGGGAAAGTTCCTTCTTCGTTTTTTTTTTTTTTTTTTTTAAGATCACCTTGACCATCTTAGCTAAATTTTAATGACTTTCAGATTTGTGAGTTTACCATCTCTGGAATCTTGAGGCAATCCAGGTCAAACACATGTAATATTCATTGACTGTGGCCTGATTTTTTGCTTAGTAATCCAAAGTATACTTGTATAAAGAGAGAAGCACTGTTTTTGCATAGAACTATCTTACTATATTTTGTTGAAAAAAAAAGAGATAATAAAATAATTTCTTCTTAAATAGCCGATGCTTGCTATTTTAGCAGGGCTTATCTCTAAAGATGTGTATAGGATCAGTCTACAGTAGGGACCAAAGATCAGACTCTCTTGGGGTTTAGAGGCATTTTCAGTGGAAAATGTTTGTTTTTAATGCAATTTGTTCCACTTTTTTTTTTAATTATAGCATTAGATACAAAAGCTCCAGGAAGAAGGAAGTTCCTGATGGTTTTATGTTAATGCACTTTACCATTTGTATACTTAATTAAAAATCTAGCAAACCATACAGTTCTTGAGTTTGGCCTCTGTGGCTGTGAACATTTTACATTTTCTAGATCTTTACTGCATTTAGAAAGCCGCTTTGATAAAGATCTCTTCTTTTCACATTTGCACATGGTGACAACTCCCAGTAAAGGTTCTAAGGGAAAATTGGGCGTGCAGAAGAAATATATTTCTCTATATTCTTACCCTCAATCAATCAATTAAACTGGTAGTGAATGTTCTCTCGACTGATGATCAAGCACAGAGAAAGATATTTTGATCTATTACGATGCTCTACATTGTGGGCCAGATCACTATCCCTCTCTGCTCCCTATACACTGCTCAAGTAGTTCCTTGGGGACTGTAACTAGATGAAACAGCTTAGATCAGTTCCTAACTATCTCTAACCTACTTTGTGGCCCGTACTGGGGTGGAAGCTGACAGTTAATAAGGGAGCCATAATGGGCTTTTTTGATAGCCCACACTCTCTGTAGTGTTGAGCAGATGTAGCCTGCAACATAGAT
Source organism: Mauremys mutica (assembly GCF_020497125.1). NCBI lineage: Eukaryota > Metazoa > Chordata > Testudines > Geoemydidae > Mauremys > Mauremys mutica. The sequence continues at coordinate 230,900,261 of NC_059073.1, forward strand.
TCAGTACTGTATGTAGAAGTAGTTAAACAAAATGGGGTATGTTAATTTCAGCTCTGTTCTAAAACCTGTAGGGATGTGTGAGGAATCAGGGTTTGATCATTTTTGTTTTGCTTTATTAAAGGACCAATTTAGCAATGTGAGAAAAGAAAGTATCTAAACTCCTTAGAGGCTTTTATAAACAATAGAAAGCCAAAACCAACTAACCAAAAGTAAATAATTCCTATTTTTCTTACACAAAGAACCATCATATATTTTCAGTCTAGATTATTTATTTTACATTTATAAGATAAGAAAGAGAAAAAATGTAAAATTGCCATGAGAGAGAGAGAGCATGATGTGCGTCTGTCATTTTAAGATTCTCTATTTTGTATTGAATTCCAGAGTAGACTCCCCACAGCAGACAAATGGAGAGATTCTTCCCATTTAAGGGTCAGTGGACAGAAAATAGTATCTATTTATATTAGAGTAGCATTTACAGGCCCTAACTGAGACAGTCCCCTTTGTGCTATGCACTGTGCAAACACAAGCTAAGAGACAGCTCCTACCCCTGAATAATCTAAATAGGCAAGACAGACAGAAAGTGGGAGGGGAAACAGAATCATAAAGAGATGGTCTTTGAATACCGGCCCCTATGTGTATTCCACACATGGGTACACATGCACACCCTCCGCCTGAGATGTCAACATTTTGCAAGTAGTGTCCGTTGGTCTGGCTACGTGCCCTGGGTCTTCTCGTGCTCAGGACTGTGACAGAGTTCTGGGAAAGAACTGCTGACTCAGCCCTCTGTCACACCAGTTCCCATTAAGGGAAGTAAATTGGAGCTGGCTAGAGAAAATACGTGCCTAATTGGGGAATGGGAGACAGCTGCCTGCCCAATTAGCCTGTGGCTGTATAAAAGGCAGGGAGGAAGGAAACCAGGAAAAGAGGGGGAGTGGAAGCAGGGCAATAGCTCTTCCCTTCTGGCTGCAGACACTACAACCCAAGCAGTGTATGGTAAAAAGGTGGTGGGAGCACAACCTGTAAATAAACGGCACCAGTGGTTACTGAACCTCAGGGTCTCCGAGTGACTTTGTCAACACAAGAGGGCCCAGCAGCGCCTTATATAGGGTATAGCAGAAGACGTGGACTGACCGCCTCCCCAGTTCTTTGTTACAACTTGAGTCAGAATCCTGTGTCTGGAGCTATCCTTGCATTGTCTTCATTTCTTTATATAGTTGGTTAGTGTTTTTGTAGCATTTTATCATATTTTATATAGTTCACGTACCTTAGTTTTCTCCTTGGAGACCTCCTCCGTTCCCCCTTTGGGGAGTAGGAGTAAGTTTTTGAAATCTGGGCAATCTCCTCTCCATGCTCCTTAGCATTAGCGGTTGCTCGTGATTGATATCTTTCCTGCCTTGGGGAGGCGTGTATATCTGCAAAGTGCAATATCTGTCAGACCATCCTACCTCAGACCCAAGAGGGATGAGAGTGCCAACTGAGACGGCCATGGAGAAAGCCATGCAAACCACATCTGATCCAGACTGGGGAGACTCCCTGTACATTGGCCGCAGTCCTCAAGCAACGTGCCTCTGAGCATGAGCTTTGGAGCAGAAGCTGGATCAAATAACTCAAAAGACCCATTGCTTCATGAGAGTAAGGGGTACTCTCACAGACATAAAAACAGATCTCCCTCTAAGCCTGGTTCCAGAAGAAGGGACCCTAGTGGATGAGTCTTTACATGCAGGTCCCAGGGACTTAGATCTGCATCAGCCTCCCCACCACAAAGAGAAAGCATGTAGAAGCATAGCTCCATTGGTACAAGCCCCAATGCCAATGCACAGACCCATGGCAGTGAGTCTCAAAGCTAGGGTGTAGATATTTAGGCTCAGGCTCAGAAACCTAGCAATGGGAGAGAGTCTCAGAGCTTGGTCTCCAGCCTGAGCAGAAATGTCTACACTGCTATTTTTTACCCTGCAGTGTTAGCCCTGCTAGCCCTAGTCTGTTAACTCAGAGTCCAAGGTTTGCTGCCATGGGTTTTGTTTTGTTTTACTGTGTACCCTAAGTCTGCTGCGGCACCAGATCTAGCAGAACCAACAACCAGGACCTCTCATACTCCAGGACAGACTGAGACATATATTACTCCAGAGGCTATCTTCACCCTTCCAAACCCCAGTCTCTACTTTTGGGCCCAGTCCTTCTGAGGAACATTTTGACCTTGACAAGGCCCACCCTCGAGGGAAAGGAGCTACGCCCCTAGTCTGTCCATGAGGTGGAGCATCCTCCAACTGATACTGCCTGTGAAGCTGGAGCTGGCCTACTCGTCAGCTGAATTCAATGGCCAAGACAAACCATTTCCTTTCCAACCCAGGGAAGTCAGCCCAGACAGAGCTTCAGGAGTTTCTTAGATGCATCCCGTGCCCAAGCCAGGTTACCCTCCAAGAGATTGCAGGTTCCTGATGTCTTAGGCCTTCGACCCTTCATACTGGCCCTATTGGGGTTCATGGGCTCCTTGTGCATGGCACCCCAGATCCATGCACTTTACCAGAGAATCATATCATCCCTCTCCTCCTAGACAAGAGCAACCAGCTCTGTAGCAGGAGGAGGAAAACGACAAGCCAGATCCGGTGGGACTGACAGGTATATCATCATCTTCACCCAATGAGGCAGTTGCCCCATTTTCACCGTTCCTACCTGATGACCCATAAGCAATATTGAGAACTATTGCAGAGGTTAGCGGCAGAACTTCAGATTCCATTAGAAGAAGTTCAGGGTATGTAGCACAAGTTCTCCAGACACAATGGGGTAGCTCTCCTGGTGAATTAGTTCATTATGGAACCAACTAGAGTGGTATGGCAAATACCATCAATGTGTACCTCTACCTCTAAAAGGACTGAGAAATGTTTCTTTGTACCTGCAAAAGGGGTTGAATTTTTGTTCACCCACCCTATCCTGTATCCCTAGTAGTACAAGCAGTCACAGAAACATCAAGGCATCAATACCCTAAATCACCCCTGCGGACAAGGGAGCTAAATCCTGAACCTTCTGGAGAGAAAGATATTTATAAAGTCACCCATGTGTGGAATACACTTAGGGACCAGCACTCAAAAAAGAAATGGAAGTTACTTACCTGTAACTGGAAGTTCTATGGTACGTGCAGTCCCCATTTGTAGTCCGCTACCTGTCCTCCTTCCCCTCTGCTTCAGATCATGACTGGATTTGTGGTAGAGCAGGAACTAGAGAAGTAGTCAGTCCTTCCTTCCCTTTATGCCCTTGGTCCTGACCACGAGGAGATTCAGGTCACAGGCGTAGGAGCAGAAGCTGGATCGAATAACTCAAAAGACCCATCGCTACTTGTGAGATTTTCCTATCTCAGCTCATGGTGCCCATGCCTACCCACATGTGGAATACAGATAGGGACCACACATATCGAAGAACCACCAGTTCAAGATGTGTTCAAGATCACATAATCAGTCTGGTAAACTGGGAATAGTACACAGCAACCAATCCTTTACATCAGCATTTCTCAAACTAGGGGTCCTGACCAAAAGGTAGGGTGACAATATGTCCCGTTTTAGACGGGACAGTGCCTTTTTTAAGCCCTGTCCCAACCATCCCGACTTTTTTGGAAAAAATAGGCATTTGTCCTGTTTGCTCTTGCTGACTTGATCAGTCAGCAAGAGCAAATGGGACAAAGGCCCACCTTTGTTAAAAAGTGGGGTGCAGTGTGGAGGAATGTACAGGGTTTGAGCGAGCAGCGACAGCCTTGTGGGGGGGGGGTCGGGCCAGCCCCGGGGGGGAAGGGGGGCTCGGGTGAATGGCTCGTGACAGCTCCACGGGGTGTCCTGTTTTCCCTTTGGGAAATATGGTCACCTAACCAAAAGGGGATCGTAAGAGTGTTGTAGGGGGGTTGTGGTATTACCACTCTTACTTCTGTGCTACCTTCAGACCTGGGCGGCTCCTGGCTGGGCACACAGCTTTGAAGGCAGTGCCACCGCCAACAGCAGCACAGAAGTAATGGTGGTTTGATATGAGGGGGGAGCATCACTTTTTGATATGAGGGGGGAGTTATTGCCGCCTGAAATATTTTCCCCCAGGGGGGCCCTGCAAAAAAAGTTTGAGCTCCTGCTCTACATCATGCTGTTTCTATCAGTTACCACATGCATCACATAACTGAGTTCATAGTGTGAAAAATTATATTAACCAACTTGAAAACACTGGCTGTGCATGTACCTGACCTATATAAACACGTGTTTCTATTACTGTTTGATACATCTTCCCTCCCCCATTCCTTCTGATTGTTATACTCAATTGTAGTCTTGTGTAAATTCGAATGTAAAGTCTTCAGGGCAGGAACAAGCTCTTACTCTGTGTTCTGTGCAGCACCTAACACAATGGGTCACAATCCATTTCTACATGCTACTGTAATGCAAATAAAATATTTTAACTATTTGTGTATGTCTTCTAGTTTATATACATTAAAAATATCATGGTATCTGAATTTTATATATCTGGACAAAAACATTACTCTACAGATTTTGCCTTTTATCTTTTTTTTTTTTTTTTTTTGAGAAATGTGTTTTTAAGCTTCATCTACTGTGTTTTTTGGCCAGTCTTTGTCTGCAGCAAACTGCTGAGTTTCATAGCTTTGCCTGCTAGGAGGAGAACCTGAAATTATCTGTAATGAAGGGAAATGTTCATAATCTTAAAGTTTTTGTTTAAAACTTTTTTTTTCACTACTAAGATCAAGTAATCAAATAATGAAGTAACTGGAGAGTTAGAAGAATTGCTGTGTGCTGAGCCCATTTCCAGAACCATTACAAATTAAATGCCCAAACAAATTACTGCTGTAATAAAGTAAGAACCCAGGATGCTAAAAGTTCTAGTAGTCCTGTAAATGCTTTCCACACCTAGTTATTCCCCAGGACAGTAAATGCATTACAATATGAATGTCCTGACTTGACTGCATGAGTATAATAACTTATGGGAGAGGTGTGAGAATATACCAAGAGCTACTATTTTCACATACTGATGTCTTTGTGCATGCACATGTGTGTGTTTGCACATGCATTTTGTGCAAGGCTGAAAGTTCTGTTTTCTTTCCAGTGCTCAGTTCACAGTACAAAGGACCCAAGGAACTTTGTGGCTCTCCTTGTCTTTATGGAGATCACATGATGGTTCATAAATAACATTGACTAGAATAAAAAAATAAGTAAGGCTTTCATTTGTGGTGGATACCGTACCACATTCCGTATATTAGAAATACATGAGTACTTTCCATTGGAATAAGGAGTCATGCCTAGTGATTAGAGAACAAGTATGGGAATCACGTGTTCGGTTTTCATGCTGTCCCAGTGTCTATCTGTATGTCAGTATTTGTGGAAATTGCTTACTGTCTTTGCCTGAATGTTCCATTTTGAAAAGTAGCTATGATAACCTGACGGGGCGCTGTGGGTCCTACCTATTGATTGGGAATCTCTTTGAGATAATCTGTGAAAGACACCCATTTTAAATGTGTTTATTTTCAGGTACTGCAGGCACAGATTAGAGGTCCACATAATACCATAAAAAAGGCGGACATCACTTTTCACAAACAGAAAAGCAAAGCATTATTCTGGAGACTATTGTCCCCCTTTCTGACTAATTCAGGACTGGAATAGCAGAGGAGTGGCATGTTAGAGAGGAAATGCATTGGCAAAACTGAAGTGGGAAACTTGTACAAAGCAGCATTTAAATATTAAGGGCCAGATTTTCAAATGTATTTATGTATAATTACTCTTATACATATAAAATTTGCTTCTGGTGTATGTTACCATGGGTGCATGTGCGTGATTACATTCCTGACTTTGAAAGTCTGGCCCTAAGTATATAACTGTAATTCAGTGTTTTGTGTACATTTGTTTTATTTATGTTGTAGTTATGTATTGGTTCTCATTACTGCTTTTTCTTGGGTCCTAAAGTTAGAGTCAAGTGATCTGAAAGAGTTAAACAAATGGCACAGTTAACTGAGTGACAATTCCTCACATTAGCTTTATTCAAGTAGGTTTCACTATAGTACAATTAACGAGGCTGACTTAATACTTTGCACCCTGGCTTCCATGGTAGCAATTTATTTGAAGGCACTAGGTCTGTTGATCTAATTTCCCAGAGAATTGAGAAATTCCTCAGACACGTCTTTCCAAAAGTGACAGATAAAGGTTCAGGTAGAGACAGCTAGGAGCTTGTGGTTGGAAAGGCCCCCTGTACTTCCACCTGGATAGGACTTTATATTCAATTGATAGTCTACCATTGTTCAGCACCATCTATTTGGAAACTCAAAGGTTTGAGTAACATATCCTCCAATTTGAAAAATGCTGTTTGGTTTTTAACTCTTCTTTCCTTTTTTAACAATGTTTTTCTGGTCTTTTCTGATGTTTCTATTGTTATCCTAATCTATATTCCTAATGGAATACTAAATTGGATCAGAACCCTGGCCTGTCTGTCTGTAACAGTGGGCAGGACCTCTGGGTAAAGGTGCAAGAAACACTGCAATAGATAGTTATGGAAGAACCTGCCTGTAGGTAAAGTTTTTTCCTACCCTCCATCCGTTAGGGGTTGGCTTTATTCCAAGTAGCATGAGGGTTTGTAATACTACCAAAACTTTAAAGGTTGTAGATTTCTATTTTTAATCTTTTCTTTTGTAGCTCTTGATGTTCTTTTTATGTAATATCCATGTAAATATCCAGTGCATGTTGGAATCCTGCTATGTTCTTGCCTTAAGTAATACCTTGTAGCAGTGAGGTCCTCTGCTGCTGTACTTTATAAAGTATTTTTAACACAAACTAATTAACAGTAGTCCAATCTTAATGATCTTCATCTGTTCCCTGTGTGACATATAATAATTATTTTAAAGATCTACATTTTTTATCTGTGACCTCCTATCCCAGTCACTCTTAGTTCAGTTACTTACAGTGGCCATTGCTAAAAGGTCAATATTTATCAACATTTATTAAACAGGGTCAGTGGGGCCATACTGTTTGAGAGGGGTTGCTGGGAAGCTTCTATCCTACATAGGTGATTGAGTGATTGTAAGGGTTGATGTTGGCTTTATTAGCCACTAACCTTGCATATAACAGCACGATTTGAATATTTACATTACTGCACCACTGAAAGGATGTTCTTAATGGAACCTTTGGGACACTGGTCTGCTAACCATCAGGAGATTATTCTCCCCTAGCTATGTTCGGTTCCTAGAGATAAATTGTTCTCAGAATGCCCTGAATTTGGATTGAACTACATATGTCAGTGTTTCTCAAACTGGGGTCGCCGCTTGTGTAGGGAAAGCCCCTGGCGGGCCGGGCCAGTTTGTTTACCTGCCCCATCCAACCGATCGCGGCTCCCACTGGCCGCAGTTCGCTGCTCCAGGCCAATGGGAGCTGCTGGAAGCAGCGTGGGCCGAGGGACTTACTAGCCGCCACTTCCAGCAGTCCCCGTTGGCCTGCAGCGGCAAACCACGGCCAGTGGGAGCCGCGTTCAGCCAGACCTGTGGACAGGGCAGGTAAACAAACTGGCCCGGCCCACCAGGGGCTTTCTCTACACAAGCAGCGACCCCAGTTTGAGAAACACTGACAAATAGCAACCTTTGCAATAAAAGAAAAACTGGAAATGTTATGATTTTAGATAAAGGAGTGAATATTCTTTTGGTGAAGGATATTCTAACTTACCTCCCATCACATGTGAAGAATATTGTTTTTTTGCTCTTGCAGGGAAGATTTTAAAGGCATGAAGGGAACTCCTTTTCACTTCCAGTGGGAGTTGTGTGGCTGACTGCTCTTAGGTTTCATGGATACATTACCAGGCCTGCTTTAGTTCTGCAATTTTATATAATTAATTGTACACTTGTAATTTTGAAATAAGGTGGGAAGCCAGAGAAAATACAAAATCTTGAACACTGAAGCAGAGTTATGCATCCATATTATATTGTGTTCATATAATACCTTATTTTCCTTGTCACAGGTTTTATGAATGTTTATTTTAACACACTGGAATTTTCAAAGGGTATGTCTACACAGCAGCTGGGAAGTGTAATTCCCGGTGGAGACAGACATGTGTGTGCTAGCCCTGCTTGAGTTAGCACCTAAAAACAGCAATGTGGCCATGCCAGTGCAGGCAGCAGCTCAGGCTAGCCCCCTCAGTAAGTACCCAGGAGCTCAGGCAGGACTGTACTCGGGTGGGTAGCCCTAGTTACTGCCCACACTGCAATGGCCACATTGCTGTTTTTTGGCACTAGCTTGAGCAGTGCTATGGTGTTATATCTATCCAGACTGGGAATTATACCTCCCGGCTGCTGCGTAGAAACATAGCCTTAGTATTGACTAGCTGCACAGCTCCTGTTTACTTTATTGGTAAAGACCTATGCGTCTAATTGAAAGTTTGCAGCATAGTTTTAAGAGTCAATAAAATGTTGCTATTTCCTTCCTGAATGCAGTAGTTTAATTCTGTTAAAAGTGTGGGGACCCACCGGCACCGAACTGTGACCCCGCCCCTGCACTGCCTCTACCCTGAGGCCCCGCTCCCTTGTTGCCTCTTCTCCCTTCTCTCTCCCTCACAAGACCCTGCCCCTCGCTCACTCCTCTCTGTCCCTGCCCCTCATCACTCTCCCTTATGGCCTGTAAAAAGTGATGTGATCATGGCCCCCCTGTTCCGACGCCCCTGACCAGCAGTATTAAAAACAAAACTACTGGGTCAATCCATCCCGCTGCAATAAATAAATAATTATTTTCCTGTAGACTTAAGAGGCTGATCCAGCAAATATTCAAATAAAAGGAAAGATGCCTATTGACTTCAGTGTAAGTTGGATCAGGTTTAGAAGCCTCTACATCTGCAGGTGTCTAGTGATGGTGTCTGAATGACTTTCCCAGGCAAATTATTCCATTGTCTAATTGACATGAAAAAGTTTCCTATTTTCTAACTCAATTTCTCCCTATTCTGAATCCCTTCAGGGAGTTGCTTCTTGTTAATACCGCAGCTATATCATCTCAAAATTGACATCTCTGCTGGAGAGAATTATTCCAGCCAAGTCACTACCTATATATTTTGATCTCCATTAATAAATAAGGCAAGTTGGCTGAACTCCTGGCCCTATTAAAATTGATGACAAAACTCCCATTGACTTCTCTAGAGCCAGGATTTCACCCAATGAGCTTCATTTACAAACATAGTCCTCCCTCTGGAAAGTACTCATGCATGAGTTACCCATGTACCTAAATGTCTGCTGGATTGGACCTTATCCAACTAGATGGTGATTGCCACAAATTGAATGCTCCTGTCTGAGGGCTTGATCCTGAACTCTCCGCAGTATAAATCAAGAATAACTCCAGTGAACTTAATGGTTTTACTGGTGTGTAAGTGATATCAGAATCAGGCCTTTGGCCTCTCTATTGACTCTCATGATTGCGATGTGATGCTTTTAGAAAAAATGATGTATTCAAGGATCAAACAATTTTAATTAATCCCAAAGCTGAATTTAGTAAGTATTTGCATTTCCAATTTCAAATTGTAATGTTTAATAGACTTTTATAGAAGTAGAATGACTATCTGTGAGCAAACAAAGCGAATCAAACCACCGTCTTGCGGAACATCGGCACAACCCCAGGAAACATTTTCTCAAAAAGGGGTGGTTTTAGCATGATTGGAAAGACTTCTGGAAGATATGGCCGGTAATACAAGCATAACCATATTGAATGAAAAGCTATACATTAATTTTTTGTAAAAAGCAGCCATGTAAATGGAATGCATTTTGGTATTGTTTTCATATGAACTGGGAAGTGTGTTCATTACTTTCTTATTACTTATTTCCCTGCAGTTACTTCATTGATCTGGCGAATATTCATGTTTAATATGCAAGTGGATAATGTGTTTTCTTAAATAAAAGTACTATTTGACTTTGCCAGGCCTGAGGTATTTACAGGCTAGCTGACTTATTCTACAGCTCAGATGTCAATGAAAAGAATGTGTTTTCCTGCTTGCTATGCTGAAGTGGTCTATAATCACTTACACAAATTAAGATTAATAGCTCCTGTGCTTTGGTATTTTAACATCAAAAGGTTTATTGTCCACAGTTCTTGAAAAGTCTTTCTCAAATAAAAAGTATAGACCATAATAATCCCCCAGTCTGCAGTATTTTTACTTTTTTTAAAAGGAATGTGGTTTCTCTACTACTTGGTCCAATGTATGTTCTCTTCAGAAACTAGCTAATTTTTGCTGGCATACAAACTTGGTTTGAGAGGTCATTGTAATCAACAGGGTTGGGGACAGGAATCAGAAGAGAGTTATTTGTAGTGTGCTGGGACACTTTCATAATGAAACCTGAAACTGGGTGAAACAAACGTGAAACTTGGAGCAGGTTCATGAAATGTTTGCTGAGGTTTGGAAGCCTGGGCTGAATTTTAGGCAGACCTGTGTTGACTGATTGGGGGGGGAAACCATGAGAAATGTTGTGGTTTTCATATGGCTTCGTCTTCACATAATCCAAAATATTGTGATTTTAGCAGTTTCAAGTTTGTTCAAATTCAAAGTGAGACTGAAGTAGTTTGAGTACATGTAAACTGATACCAAAGATGTGAGGTGTGGTAGAGAGTTTGATCAGAACTGCAGGCAGGAAGAGGAAGGTGAATAATAGTTTCCTTATCCCAGTAGAACAGAGAGGGAAGCACTGGCGTAGACAGAAGCTCCAATCACATTGGGGGTGAGAAATTGAGACATTTTCTCTCATCCATTAGTGGGCGGGGGATATGACAGGTTGTGAATTGGTGGGAAGATGGGCTCTCCTTCCCAGATACAGAGGAAAGAGAAGCCCATTAGTGTAAGAAGATAAAAGGAAAGCTCCCCCTCAGATCCAAGTGGGGGAACAATGGGAGAGGGTGTCTCACAGCTGTAGAAGGGGGTGAGCAAGATGAAGTTGAGGGAGTTGATGAGAGGTGTAAATGCAAAAGGATATGTGAGATGGGGGAATTAGAGTGAGGGAAACTCTCCCTAGCAGCATGTAAAGATGAAAGGGATGAAGAGAGAAAAAGCACTCTGGAGGGGAAACTACCCCTAGCAGTTGAGTTATGGATGCCTGAAATTCATTCACAAAGAAAGAACAGTGCAAAAGAGGTAACCCATAAGCAAGGGCCAGGACCAGTACTTCAGGGGTAGGTGGGATCCATGATCCCTTCCAGCAGCTGGAGTGAGAAGACATTGGACTTCTCATGAAGGCGCTGTTCCTGGATCTTGGTGTGCGGGAACTGATGAAAGCCTCCTATTTTGTATTGGTCTCTAGCTAGTAGATTTAGTCCTGGTTGTTAGGTGTCAGGTAAAAACTTCAGTTCCTTATTATAACTGATGCTGGGACTCAGAAAATTTATTTTCTGATGTCCTTTGTGAGGCCCTTTAAACGATAGTTGCTTGTTCTTATGAAGTGTAATGCATTTTATATGTTAATACACTTTATTTAAAAACAATCCATTTATTTGCATCACAGCTGTCACATATACAGTTATACATATCTGTGCTGTAGTGACTGGACCTTGGAATGATTTTGCAATTGTATCAGTGTCAACCTCAAATAGCTGCTTTTCTGTCACCAAAGTCCAAATCAGTTGATTATTATTTGAAACTGCTAAAATATGTAATAGTACACAAAAAAGTTTGACATAAATGAATTTTCCATAATAAATAATACACTTTTTTCAGGTCATATTGTGTAATACAACTGCAGGCTGGGCAGCCTCGTCTCCTTTGTACACAAGTAGAGGTACCATTAGCACTAATGGGAATTATGAACACGTCAGTGGAAGAACAGAGTGCCTAGTCTAATGCAAGAATCAATCAATAGGAAATGTATTAAACATTTTCTGTAACCCATGTCAGTTTGAGACCATAATTAAAGTTCTCTCAAGAATTGTTTATCATTCAGATGAACCAAGAAATGTTTCAAATCCTGCAAATAACGTTTCTTGGCATCTGTGTTTCCAAAAGATGGTGTGTGTCAGAGATAAATTCAAGTCTGTGTAACCAAGGGATTGTGTATCCTGAGGAAACCATGGGAAACAATAGTGTTTAAAAGCAGGAATGTTAGCAATCTTGCACCATTGGCCTTCAGTGTAGTCTATATCATGATTTCACTTGTGTCCAAGAGATGGTGCTGACTTTCAACAGCTGGTCCACAATAGATGCACTAGAAATATGACTCCAGTAATGAGTGATGGACACTGAAGCCTTGAGTCAACATAACATTGACATTTACTCTTGGGGATCAAGGCTCCAAGCTGTGAACATAAAAGGGGCCAACTGAGAGAGTTTTGACAAACGAATTGCTGTTCCTAGAAAGTATACCAAGCAGAATTTTTATGATCAGGTCAGTGAAATGGCTCTGGGGAAACTGTACATAGGAGAAGAACAAAACCAGATGTTCTGTGAGGAACAAACCCACTATGGTGGCTTAGGTCTACAAACACTATTAACCTTGTTGTATTTCTAACAACCGTAGTCTTTTTCTTTCCTGGAATACTATTCTTTTTAAGTGATAAGTAAAAGGTGATGTTGCAAATGATCAATTAAGCTGTGTTCTGGAATGCAAGTCAGAAATAAGCAAAATCAAGTGAGAGATGCGGATGGCATCCTAGATGAATTGTTACGTCTCCATGGCATGGTTGAACTGAATTTAAAAAAAATGGTACGTAAGTTAATTTTTCACCTGCATTTTCTTTATTAGTATTAAAATGGTAGTTTGTTTATCTGTAGTATTTGTTATGATGGCAGCAGTCATAATGTATTCACTATGCACTTTTATTTTAATTTTCTAGATACTCACCCTTTTGTTTTGTTTTGTTTACTGTCCAAACTGGCCATTTACCTGGCTTAATGGAGCTACACCCAGGGGACACTATGCCAGGGTGGTTGCTGAGCTGAGCTGATTACCATCCTACCTCTCCTTGCCTGGTTATGAGATTTGGTCCCGCTTCTTATACTGCTGGTTATCAGCTCCAGTGTCTCAGAGGGAGCCCATCATGACAGTAGGGGCTAGCAGAGGTGACTTCTCAGCTCTGTGATTAGGAGGTGTCTGGCAGGTAAAGGAAGGTGGTGGAGAGTGATGTAGTCTCTAGCAGGAGAAGGGATTAGGCCCTCTTTGAGAGAGGGAAGGGAGTGAAAGGAGGTAGTGTGTAGAGGAGAAGGAAGACAAGTTCATTCATCCCACTCATGCATTAGGATTTTGAGGCTGAGAATAGTCACTCTTAGGGCTCTGCTGGTTAAAATTATAGAGGAAGAGAGATGGTTTGTAACTGAAGCACTCTTTCTGTCGTGCAGTTCAGTTGGTGCAATGAGAAATACAATGAAATGAGTGTTAACTTACCTGACAATGACAAAGAAAATAACAATTATTTTCATTGTTAAAAGAATAAAATAATGTATGTACAAACCCTTCAGTATAGATGAACAGAATTATTGATAATGTTATTTTCTTACAAGAGTGTCAAAGGGGATGGCGTCAAATGTTCAAGATGAGGAAATGTTACAGTTTGTAATATAAAATTACGTTAAAGATTTCTGTTTTAGTTCATACCAGTTTATCCATCTTTCCTTAACCAGCACAACTTACTACTTGTACCAGAGTCATTGCTGAACTACTTCTCTGTATTGTTTTATTGTTGGGAGGCAGGATGGCCCAGTTGCTAGAGTGCTAGACTGAGAGTCAGGAGACCTGACTTCTGTCCCCAGCTCTTCCACTAACCTGCTGTGTGATTTTGGGTGAGTCACTTCCCTGTTTTTCCCCTCAGTTTCCTCATCTGTTAATTGGGGATAGTAATACTTAATAAGGGCTTTGAGATGTGTGGATGGAAAAGTGCAACACAACAGCTAAAGATAATTACTGTTATCAACTGTATATCAATAGTTAGTAATACATTTATTAGCTGCAGTCACAAATATTCTAAACTGGTCTAAACAACTTTAATTTCTCTAAATAGGTACATTTCTGTAACATCCTAATATAGGGATTTGAGGGATATATCCTGGAATATCTCTTGCATAAATTTTTTTATATGCCAAAAGCCTTTCAATTTGGGACAGTCTCAGATGATTTTCCCCCCCTTCCCTCAGCATTTTTTTCCTCTGAATTTTGTTTTATAAGACCAAACAAGATGGGAAACCTGGGGCGGATTAAATCCAAACCTTCCCCAAAACGTGAACAAAGGCTGTGTTCTGGTTTAAAATATATTGGCTAACTTTTTCCCCTTCAACTTTTCATTTTCATACATATCTACCGGTAGATAGTTCTCTGTGATGTGGCCTGGACTAGAAGCAAAAATACCTTGAGAGAGGCTGCTTCTGGGTTTCTTGCTTCCTGTCCGGAAACTAGGTAGTACAGTACTGGCAACTTTGTAAGAGAGCTTGTTCCCAGGAGACTTTTAGCCATTTTTTGCAAATTCAGCAGTTTCAGATAATATGGATACAGTTAAATCACCAAATTTCTAGGTGTATTTTTCACCAGGAGCAAACTTCCATGCTCTTTAAGGTTCACCCATCTCTGCTTAAAAATTCAGTTTGTGAGTAAAAACACGGCAGTGTGAATAGAACTGATTGTACTTGGCATTTATGTAATAAAGAATGTGGATTTGTTGGCTCCCTAAACTTGCCATTTGTCAGAAAATAGGCAGTTATGAATTTCAACATATGGTATCCATAAAATATGACTAAAATTAGGCTATATAAACTTCAAAAATTATATTCTACATAAATATCAGAATTAGTTTGTGGTCTTTTGAAGTTTTTCATGTAATACATGTTATATTTAATAAAAAAGCCCACACCTCAAAATATTGTTCTCCAGGCTTGACATTTAGCTATAGTTTTTGTGGAATTTGTGGGTTTGAAATCTCTTTGACTGAGAATATTTTAGTCCAGATGGCCTCAGCATTATGTAATTTGCCTTTTAATGTGTGACTTGCCAGCTAGGAAAACTTTGGTTTGGGTGAAACTTGCATAGCCATCAGATATTTGTTACATGCTTGGAGAGGGGGAAGGGTGAGTGAGTGAGTTCTGGATTATGCTAATACTTTGCTAATGCCACATGAGGAACTATGCTTTTTCATTTGTTCTACGCAGTTAAATTGTGAGCCTGCGCATTATAAAGATTAGATTCCTTTTTCAGTGGTGTCTTTTATACTGAAGAAACTGGCAGAACTTTAATCTCAAAATTATTTCACCTCGTTAAAATCTCTGCACTTTTTGTTGAATAAAATAGTTGAAATATTTGAAATCTATAAAAATAGAGAGAGAGATCCATATATTGAATATTTGTAGGCCTCAGAATAATGAACACATTAAAACATTGAGGGACTACACTTCTTTACATTTACCTGTTTTTGCTACAACAATTTAAAAAGACTAGATATGAATTGATCCTAAAATAATGGCATATCCCTTCTTGTAGATGTCTCAATAATAGCAATTATTAATAACGTGTCTGTATTTTCATTTTAAGCCATTTCTGTTCCTCTAGTCATTTATTATTTTGATGTAAAAATTCATTCCTAGCTGAAAGTTGGCATAAAAGGCCTGAATTCCTTGCTTTACCAGATGTAGAAACAAAAAAAATCAGCATTTTTAAAGAGTCCAATAAAGAATAATTAGATTTCTGTGTTGTTTCAATGCATTTTTTGGTAACTTATAAATTCCAAAATGGCTTGATTTAAAAAATTAAATTAATTTAAAACTCCCATCTGAAGTACCATAAAAACATTTTGGGCTCCATCCTAAAAAGTGCTAAGTACCCCACAACTCCTACAGGCTTTCAAAGAAGAACTGAGCACCTTTATAGGATGGCCTTGAAAGATGGCAGTTTTACACCACAGAGAACCTTGATCACCCATCCATTTCACTGCAAAGGTGATGATGGATTTGGTCTCAAGCTGTGGAGGGTGCTAATCACACCTTCCTTGAAACACTTTCAGGGAACTAATTCACTGAGGGGCATTTCCAGATCAATAGCTGCACTGGAATAAACTGTGTTCCCCTCCTTTCCTGGGAGGATGGGAGTGAATAACACACCATAACACTGTATGATTAGTTTCAGTAGAAGTCAGTGGGAGTTTTTCCTGCAGAATGAAGACTGCATTACGTGAGTTATGGAAGACAACCTGTTCTAGAACAGGTGGATGAGAGCTGGGCAGTCCTCCAGGTGGATCATCATGAAGAAAGCCTAAGGGAAAACTCAATGCATTGACACTAAGGCCTCATCTACATTAGCATTTTTCAGGAAATCTGTGGCACTACATGTAGTAAGTGTAAATAAAGAACCAAGATGTTTTGTTGTTGTTTTATCTCTGAGTCATCTAAATCTGCTGTGTACAGAGATAAAGAACATGGAGGTTAAAATTCCTGTTCCTCTTGTTGCTAACACCAACAGAACTGCTTTGGTGGTTATGGAATGGTGGGAGATTTTTCCAAAAATGCTAGATTAGACATAGTCTTGGTGTGAAAGCCCTAGCTGACCCAAATACAGATTTTCTTTCAGAGGAGATTGATTTAAAATCAGAGCAGTTTAAACCACCAATTTTAATCATGATTTAGATTAATTAAAATAATCTTTTGCATTTGTACTTGTGTTATTTTCCTAAGGAAAAGTTGTTTGTTTTGAGTGATGGTCTCTATGTATATTCCACTGTGGGCGCTCAGGCCCTCCCTGTGCCTGAGACCAGAAGATTTTTGCTAGCAGTGTCCATTGGTCTGCGCCTGCGTCCTTCTCCTCCTTATACTCTGAACCAAGGGCATAAGGGGTGGTATGGACCGACCTCCTCTCCAGTGTCTTTCTACTGCTCAGGGTCTGAGATGGAAACCTTCAATGTATGCAGTGTTTGCTACCTTCTTAAATATTTTACCAGTAAATAGTCTTTTTGGCTACTTTTTAGACAGAGTTCTATAGTTTTTTAGTATTTAACTAGTTGGAGTAAGTTCAGGACTTGCTCCCCTCCCCCCCAGTACAGGGTGACTAGTATGCCCAAGATTCTGGGATTCAAAAATTGTCTCCTGTCTCAGGGCATAGCTGGTCAGTGACAACTGCCTAAAGTGTCTCTACTACCTCAGGGAAACTTAGGTCCCCTAGAAGTGCAGAATTTGCTGATCTTCCCCAACAGAATGCATCAAGCCCAAGGCTTCAAAGATTTGTTATGAATTGTATGTTGAGGCCCCAGTCTGACCAGAGTTGGGCAGACCCCCTGTACAACAGGCAGAGGTAACAAAAAGCTCTCATCCAATTCCAAAGCCAATAGGAGTAGAGCTAAAGAGTCCTCCATGCAGGGATATCAGTAGGGTAGAAAACACTCTAAGAGATGACGGAGATCCTCCTCCAGGTCCACTTCCAAGAAGAAGACCTCTTCCCTGACATCATCAAATTCAGGTGAGAATCTGCGCCCCAGTATGGGAGGCACAGGACCTCACAGGGGGCATGGTACCGATCTCCTGGTTCCAAAGAACAAGAATGTCCTGGGGACCAGCACTGTTTACAGGAGCAGGAATGTCTGCAGTCATCCTTCAACCATTCCATCTCCATCCATCCTGGTAACTGTTTTCCGAAAGTCTTGTCAGAACCTTCCCTTTTGTGACAGAGCCAACTCAGTCATGAGATTTCAGTCCAGTCCCCTCAGCATTAACAAATCTCCATTCAGACCCTTGGCTTCATGCTCTTTGACCAACCCTATATGAAGGTTGCCTTTCTGGAAACCATCATCTTAGCTAGAAGAGTGGATAGCTGGCGACCCTTATGGCTGATCCATCATATGTGATCTTGTATAAGGATAAAGTTACTTTAAGACTTCACACTAAATTTACTTCCAAGGTAATCTCAGATTTCTGTCTGAATCAAACTATTTACTTACCTATCTGCTTCCCAAAACTTCACGTCACTAGTTGAGGACAGGAGATTTCATTCTCTGGATGTCTCTTGGGCTTTGGCATTTTACTTACAAAGAATAAAATATTTTAGGAAATTGTCTAGACACTATATCCTTTGGGGAATGGATGAGAGGGGAAGCAATCTCTTCATAAAGACCTTCAAAATGGATTTCAGGCTATGTTAAGAGTTAATAGATACCTCCTCCATAAAGTGAGAGAGCTCACTTGACTAGGGCCAAGGCCTCTTTGGTAGCCTCACTTTTTGATGTTTCTCTCATTGAAATCTGTAAGTCAGCAATATAGGGCTCTGTCCATACCATCATGAGACATTACGCCCTGGTGCAACCTTCTGCTGCTGATGCATCTTTCGGTACAGCACTCCTCTAGTCATTGGTACCACAAAGGTCCTCACACCTTCCTCTTCAGTGAATGCTGCTTGTCAGTCACCCACAATGGAATATGCATTGGGACCATCTCGCGAAGAAAAAAGAGAAGTTACTTACTCTGTACAGTAACTAGAGTTCATCAAAATGTGTGGTCTTGATCTGCATTCCACTACCCACCCTCTTTTCCCTCTGCTTTGGATCTTTTTGCACATCATTTGTGGTAGAGAAGGAACTGGAGAGGTAGTCGGTCTGCACTGCCCCTTATGCCTGTGGTTTGGAGTGCAAGGAGGAGAAAGGTGCGGATGTGAACCAACAGACCCTACTAGCAAAAATCTTCCAGTCTCAGGCTCATGGAGCTCATGCAGACCCACAGTGGGCATACAGACCCATCTCAAAGAACTCCACTTACTGTACAATGAAAGTAACTTCTTTCTCATTAGTTGGTAACCATTAAAACGTGTTGATTTGCAAGTAAATATAGACTTTACACTAAATATAATGCTGCTTTTTTCCTAACCAGACGGATACACATTATTTATACACAGTTATTTAGGTAATTCTGTATCTTAATATACAGTTATCCAGATTAATAATTTTTACATTTATTATGTTATAAAGTGGTGAATAATGTATTTCATATTTATTAGATTATTTAGTTTTTTTACTTGTGATTATTTTGTGTCAAGCTCTATTTGAATGGAAGTTCAAATTCAACTAAAAATGCACAGAAATAGCATTTTAAATTGTATCAAATAAAACTATTGTGAAAGACATGCATACATAAGGAAAAAAGTTTATCAAAATGTTAATCAAAACATATTTTGCATTTAAAATAGGATTATTAAACATAGGAAGTATATGTAGTTAGTGAATTGAACTGATACTTTTGGGTCACGATGATCTCACCTTCATGCCTAGGTTTTATTTATAGACCTAAAAAGGAAAACAAGCTTTCCTGCTTTTTCAACTCCATATTGGTTTCTTAACTTTTTGAATGAACTGGTCATTGAACTGAACTAGCTGAATAAACTGAAATGAAGAAAATATTCATTCTGCACCTGCAGAAAAGGCTCCTGCTGTCAAAAGCTGGTTCCAAGTACTGTCAGCGACTTCCACCAGTTAAGTGGTTTGACTTTCTTTAAAACTTGGCAGCAAATATACTGCTTATTATTTTTTATTTAATTTAAATTATTTTATCAGATTATGATAAATTTAGGTTTTAACATAGGTTGTCAGTTTCAAACTTAATTTTAAATAATTTCCTTTAAAAATAAACCTGTATTTAATTTATTTATTTAATTTAAATAATAACAGATTTTAAAAAAAACCATTGATTTTTATCCACCCTGTTTTCTCTTCAAATGAAGTGTGTTGCTTCCAGCTGAGAAGATCAGGACAAATGATTGTGAGATGATGAACAGACCAGGCTCTGAACACATTGGCTGACCATTATTTCTTGCCAGCATTTAATTTGGAACATTTTGGCTTTGTTCCAAAATTGGGTCAGTTTTAATTCTTTTGAATGATTGTAAGGTGCTTTGATACTTGTGAAAACCAGAGTTTTCACAATTGCACCTTCTAGTACACAGCCCTGCATTGGGGGTCAGTACTGAGCTGCATCACTCAAAGGGCATTGCCTTCCAGAGCACCCCTGTATGCAAAGCCCTGTGGTGCTGGAGCCCATTGCTGCACACTGTTATAGGATGCAACATGCTGCCCCTTGTATGCTGGTTCCACTTTGTGAACCAATGTGGAGGGAAACACAGGGCCACTGAGTGTAGGCTCTGCACACACAATCATGCCAGTAACGTCATTGGAAGCAGAGTTAGACCGACACTGAGCACTTTTTGAAAGTCCTGCCTAAATATATAAATATTGATGTACAGAAATGGATGTTTAAAATATGTTACAGAGAGGAGAAGGAACTTTGCAAGGCTATGCCTCATGCAAATGACAAAAGAATGGACATGTTATGTAACTTGAAACTCAGGAATCCTTCCCATTTCTGTCTCTGGTGGTTAGAATTTTTCACTCTTGCTATATTACAAGCCCATGGGGACTTTTAAAACTACTTATACAGACTTTACTGTTTTGGATATACAACAGTTAGTTGCATTAAGTTGTAGTTTGGGGAAAAAAGAAACAATTTTTATAGCATTTTTAAAATAACTGTTTATTAAAGGATAGTGTAAAAGATCACAGTTTCTGTATTTTTACTGTTTAGCTTTGAAAAGATAATAAAGTTACCATGCAGGAAGTGTAGCACATGGACACATTTGTTACCAGCCTAATATAACTTTAAATACTTTGAAAAATACTGTGTATTAGAATGTATGAAAATGTCACATAATTAAATAACAAAGGAAAGGCAAGGAAAATATTGTACTGTAATGTATGGCAAGATAACATCAAAAAATCTAAAATGTACTTAAATTCTGTAAGGGTCTAATTTATTTCTTTAGTGAAATAATCTTTTTATAGTGCCTTTGAAGGATCTCAAAATACTTTATAAACGTATAATGAAGAATTATCTTGTGAGATAGGGCAAGTAGTACTGTAGTATCCCTATATTACATGTGGGAAAACTGAGGCACATGGTGGTTAAATGACTTGCCCAATGTTAGAGGAAGTCTTTAGTAGCTCTTCTAACTCCTACGGTTGTCCTTTAGCCACAAGTCTATGCTTAAGTCAAAATACTCAGAAATGGAAGCCTGAAGTTATAGTCCTAAATTCATATTTAAGCACCTGAATAAATGGCCTAATTTTCAAAAGTGTTGATCACCCTGTATTTCTCACTGGCTCTAGTAGCACGTTTGCAGAGGGCATAGGTGCTGTAATGCCAGTTGATCATGCCTGGTATCTGTCACAACAACTTCCTCTCCACTCTGCTGCTTGGGACCATCATCCTCTCTTGAAGAGTCAGGGGAGACCTCAAAGGATGTACCCTCTTGTAGATCACCCCTATCCTCCCTAAGTGGGTCATGGGAGGTGCTGGGTGTCCCCATGTCTCTGTTTCACCTAACTCCTCTTACCCTCCTTAACCCTCTACTTGCTGAGGACCAGGGGGAGTTAGCTCTCTTTTCTCCCCACTCACTCATCTACCTTTTGAAGTTCCAGTACCAGAGGGGCTCACAATTGAGCAGGCACTGTTTTCCTCAGTGTGTCCTTTAGGTCTCAATGCCTCCCCTACTTCCTTCCCAATACTGTCATGATTCCTTGAACAGGGTGGAGTCCACTTCATGCGAGGAGATGCTGAGGTCTCGCAGTACCTCATCTCCACCTCTCCTCACTCCAAAAAAACAAGGGACAAGCCACCCTTATTTACCATCCCAGAGCCCTCATGAGCTCTGAGGAAGAGGCTGAATGCCTGGGAAGGATGCACTCCCCTGAGGCAAAACAAAACCAGATTTTTTTTTATAGTTTTGAGAAATTTAGGCACGGCTTCTACAAGGAAGTCAGAGTTCTGGACGTGACCCAAGGATACTCCACCAATCAACCCCCAGGAAGAAGTTGTTCAAGTCTTAAAAGAAACCCTCACTCCACCTGCTTTCCATTTCACAAGGAAAACCATTAAATTATATGGGAGCCTTGCAAGAAACCTGGTGACTACTTTGCCCTCTCCAAGACAAAATCCTTCTTTTATCAGCTATGCAAGCACTACTTTGAGACCTGGGGATCTCTGCATGTAGAAACAAGTTACATCTATGATTAAAAAAAAAAAAAGGCTTATCCTGTGAAATAGCAATTTGTCTCAGATGCTGTCTGTAGCAGAAAATTGAGCCAGTTTTCTAGAGGGAGAGACATTTGTTACCATGATTATCACTGCTGATTCTGCCATGGCTCTAGAAAGACAAAATCCCAGCAGAACTTTGTGAAAAGCTTCTTGATGAAGCCATGGATCAGGATCTGCAAAGTGGTGGTGAAGGAGCTTGAAGAAAGGATCTCCCTGTTTGAACCCCCCAAAAAATCATTGTTTCTCTTTCCCCAAAGAAGATGGCTCTGATCCCATTAAGCCACTTTACAAGTCCCATTAATCATAGTTCCAAAGATCCTATTGAATTAAGTCTTCAAAAAACAGAAAGTGATCCAGTGGAGCAAGAGGAAATGAAGATGTGGACTGGGATTTCACACATTGTGTTATAAAATACAATGTTAAATGTATTTAAATGTAGGTGATAAGTGTAGTATCAATTCTCTTCATCCAAAGTGCTCCCCTCTCTTCATCCAGACCCTTAAAGTCTCTCTTTCATTAACAATAAAGATCATTCATTTTCTGATCATTCATTTTCCATTCAGCCACTAAGGGAGTAAGGGACAGAGTAGCTACTCCCCCAGCTGCAGACAGTTAGTTGACTAACAACACTTGGGATAAGAAGCTGTCCTGCAAAAGGGCAGCTGCTAGAGAGGCTGAGAGCTGCATCACCACAGGCTGGCAGAAAGTCATCCAAGGAACAGGCTCCAAAGCCCCTGTGGACTGGGGTGAAGGCCTTAAGTGTGTACCCTTTGTCCTATACTCTATGAGCTAGCCCAGAACTGGATTCCCTAGAGTCCTGCTACCAGGAGATGTATGATATAGGCATAGGAGGACAGCTGAAGTTAACTAGAAGCCTAGGAAAGCAAGGCCTTAAGAGCCAGTGTATCTCCAAGGGACCTGAGGCCAGGCACGAGGGGACTGAAACCCCACATCTTCATAGTATTTCTAGCTTGTGATGGCGCCTCTGCCCCACATTGGCCGATAAAGGGTTAATAGTGCCCTAGGGAGGTTGCGCCAGAGGCAGCCAATTAGAGAGAGGCTGCGTGGAGCAGCCAATCAGGGCCAGGGTGGCCCATATAAGAAGGGCTGGGGAGCAGAGCAGCTTCAGGCACTCTCTCGAGCATGAGGAGGGAGGAGGACTGGCTGCCTTGCAGGTTGAAGGCAGCAAATGTAACGCCAACAGACCCCGGTCATTGGTGGGCAGGCGGGATTGAACCTGGGATCTCTGGAACTTAGTGCATGAGCCTCTACCGCATGAGCTAAAAGCCAACTGGCTGTTAGCTAAGGCTGTACAACAGACTCATTAATCTTTTTCTCTCTCTATGTAGTCTCAGTGCCACTAGATGGGACAGAACACCACACCTTGGCAGTGTGTGGGTTACCCAAGCACCCTGGGCAGAGCAGTGCCTCAGGGAGACCAAGGGAGCTAAAGGCAGCTCCTTGCAGGCTGCAGAGATCTGCAGGCTGAGACCACGGGGAAGTGGCCCAGGGAAATCTACTGAGGAGTCGGAGGGGATGCAGCAAGTGGCAGCCATCTACAGGGTCCCTGGGCCGGGATCCGGAGTAGTGGGCAGGCCTGGGTCTCTCTCCACTTCGCCACTGAGGAAGTGGCAGACAATTAGCTGCAGTAGCCACTGAGAGAAGTGGCTGGACAGCATACTGTGATACTGTCCCAGAAACAGGGAAAACACAGAGTGTGGCCCAGCCGGAGAACGGTGTAATGGATAGAACACCACGGTCCTGGGAGTGACCTGGGTCCAGGAGCGGAAGAAGTGACGATAGCAAGACGTCACCAGAAGAGGGCACACTAGCGAACAGAGCTAATCCCCAGGACAGACAGCAGGAGGTGCCATAGTGGTGAGTCTGCTCCATCACATAGCTAAACTTTATTTTTTTGTGACATCATTGCTTAAATAGTTTAAAGTCAGTTCTGTTCCAACATCACCTTGCTTCTAGGATATCATATCTCCTGGAACCCTTGGCACCCTGGTATGATTTTGTAGTAGCACTGCTGTAATTTTACCAAATAAATAACAGAAATTAGTATAGGGATAGATTTGTAGTTGTCTCTTTTACACAGCTGCCTGTTGAACTCCAGATGTATCCCATCAGTCATCAGAATTTCAGTTGCCAGCTCACCAAAGTTGTGTGAGGAATGTTATTGTATGTTGGCTTGCACTTTGCTGGAGTTAACTATGAAGGTTAAACAAGATAAATTTCATAGGGAATATATATATTTAGATAATCTGAATTATAAATAAAACCACTAAATATTTCAATAGGCATAACACAGTTTTAAAAAACCGGGATAAAAGGTCCATGTGTTCCCATAACTTGTAAGCTGAACAAATGTAGCAAATTGTTATAAAACCTTTTTCTTTTTGCATGGCTATCTCATCATACATCTTGCAGCACAGATATGATCCTATGCAGCAGACTTGCAGGCTGCAGGAAATGTGTGGTCTAAATCAACATGGGAGGAGTCAGGTCAAAGCATGCTACTGACCAGAAAGGAAGCAGTAAACCAGCAAGGGGACTATCATAGAATCTGAGGTGTTGGAAGAGACCTCAGGAGGTCATCTAGTCCAATCCCCTGCTCAAAGCAGGACCAACCCCAACTAAATCATCCCATCATCTCTGCAATGCTATATTACCCTAGGGCTGCACTGCAATCAGAGGTGTGACTGTAGCTCAGGTAAACATACCCTTTCTGGCTTTAATTTAGCTAACATGACTAAGAATAGTGACACAGAGACATGGTGGCATAGGCTGCAGTGTATGCTAGCAATGTGAGTATGTATTCAGAATCCCAGGCAGTCTTAGGCTAGGTCTATGCTGGGGGAGGGTCAACCTAAGATACTCAACTTCAGCTACGCGAATAGTGTAGCTGAAGTCAGCATATCTTAGGTCGATTTACCTGGCCGTGAGGACGGCAGCAAGTCGACTGCTGCTGCTCCCCCATCAACTCCGCTTCCGCCTCTCGCCACGGTGGAGTTCCGGAGTCGACGGCAGAGCGATCGAGGATCGATTTTATCGCATCTACACTAGACACGATAAATCGATCCCCAATAGATCCATCGCTACCTGCCGATCCAGCAAGTAGTGTAGACATACCCTTATGTAGTGTACGCTGAAACCCATTGCTGCAGTGTTTTCATTGCTATCTGTAGCTAAAAGGTTCATGAGGTAAAAGGTAACGTACCTGAGCTGCGATCACACTTTCAATTGCAGTTTGACTGTCATGTAGATGTAATCTTAGTGCCCATGCTCCCTTTTGGTTTCCCAGCCCAGATCTGAGTAACATCCCTATCTTCCATCCCTTTCTCCCCAACCCCACGCATACACACACTCTTCTATGGGGGTGCAGAGGCAGAGTTAATGGCAAAGCTGCTTGCACCAGCATTAATTCCTGCTTATACATTCAAGCTCATAGGAGGAGCCAATGTGCAGTGCGTGGCTGCTCTATGTATCCAGCTCCATTCTGTCTGCACTCATGAGATCCCACCCCTCAGAGTATTGGTGAAGAGGGCTATTGCAGGAACCATTGCTCTTCCTTCTCTACCACCTGCTTGGTTTCTTTCTATGAGGTTTTGCTCTCCTCTGCTTTCACTTTAGTGGAGGGGAGCAAGTAGGCCAAAGTCAGGTTGTGGTTTAGTGCTGTGGTTCTCAAAGCCGATCCGCCACTTGTTCAGGGAAACCCCCTGGCGGGCCGGGACTGTTTGTTTACCTGCCATGTCCACAGGTTCAGCCAATCACGGCTCCCACTGGCCGCGGTTCGCCGCTGCAGGCCAATGGGGGCTGCAGGAAGCAGCGCGGGCCAAGGGATGTGCCGTCCGCCCTTCCCGCAGCCGCCCTTCCCGCGATCGGCCGAACCTGAGGATGCGCCAGGTAAACAAACTGGCTCGGCCCACCAGGGGCTTTCCCTGAACAAGCGGCGGACCGGCTTTGAGAACCACTGGTTTAGTGGACTAAGCATTAGGTCTGAAACAGCACAGGTTCAACCTTCTAAGGCAGAGACCTTGTGTGCTGTACTGGAGGCAGGGTTGCCAATTTTGGTTGGATGTATTCCTGGAGGTTTCATCACATGAAGTCTTTAATTGAAAATTAATCTTTAATTCCTGAAAACTCCAGGACAATCCTGTAGGATTAGCAACCCTAGTGGAGGCATGGGCAAACTGGAGAGCCTAGAGGAATGCTCTATATAAACACTAAAATTTCTGTAGCGGTTTTTGAGAAGAAAAAAAATGGGTTATCCCACTGTCTTTAGTCAAATTTTGCCTTACTCCTCCCCCATCTTAAAGTGTACTGTGTGCCAAATTGCTGCTAACCTGCCCTCCACAGGGGCTACATTTCAGTGATGCTTTCTGTATAGAGTTTGTGAAATAGTTTGGGAGCTTTTGAGGTGAGTAGTGCTGTAGAAATTTAAAATACACCTCTACCCTGATATAACGTGGTAAAGCAGTGCTCTGGGGGGCGGGGCTGTGCACTCCTGTGGATCAAAGCAAGTTCGATATAACGCGGTTTCACCTATAACATGGTAAGATTTTTTGGCTCTCGAGGACAGCTTTATATCGAGGTAGAGGTGTAGTAGTATTTTGTTGTTGTAGATGTAGTCTGCACCGTTGTCCAGCAGAAGCAATTGAGCCAAAAAGTCAGAACAGGAATTGTTAATTCAGTGTACTGAATGTTTCTGAATCATGTTAGACAACTCTTCTGTTCATGTCTCTCTTATATTGTGATGATGAATTCAGCAGGGAGAAAGAGCATTAAAGGGATAAAGACAAACTGTGAAATTATCAAGGGTTATCATTACCCTAATTCACTTGGGTACTTCAGACAGGATATTTCACTCTCAAAAGAATTCAGATACGCAGCAAATAATATTTTGTGACTGTTCCAAAGTCTTGAACATCCGCAGTTAGCTATGGTAATTAGTCTGTGTGACAGTGCATTGAATCATTTCCATGTAAATAATAATCAAGATGCCCCAAGTCACATCTCTGGGTTTTGGCCCACATACCAAATCACATTCTTTGGTTCACATGCTTCAGTTTGATTATTTGGCAGGCTCTCCTGATGGAATTTTCCCTATTAAATCTTTGAAAGGATGAAATGCTTTATGGTTTCGCATTAAAATTACCAGAACTTTTGCTGAGCTCACTTGAAAAATAAATGGATAATTAACCACACACAAAAAGAACAAATTTTACATTAGTTCGTTTCAAACATCTTCAGGAATACTTTTCAATTCACCCTGCCCCAAAATGTTTAATGAAAACATTGTTGAAAATGTTATCAAAATGTGTATGGAAGTTTTTTAGTGAAAACGCAATTGTCAGTGAATGAAACATTTGTATAACACTTCTGGTAATGATTTACAATATATAATGTTCTCAATATACAAAAACTAAAAATCAAATCAAATAAATGACACTTTGTGAAAAATGAAAATCTTTGAATCCCTACAACTCTGCAAACTACAATGAATGGTTATAGTAAGAGTAACCTCTGATTTAAGGAATACAAACTGTAACCTGATTCAGAATAGTTGGACAGTAGAACATACTTTTGATGGTGCAGCTACAGTTAACTAGACCAAATTTGAATCCAGAGTAATTACATTGTTCATAATTGGATTCATGTAGATATAACTGAGGACTGAATATGATCTATTGTCTCAAGACTCTTAAGTATCAGAGTAGTATCTTTAGGGTCAGAAGTCTCATCGAAGTCTGGGAGTTTAGCCTCTAACTTCAGTGTGACCATGAACATGGTTCTAATAATTTTAGCATTCTATTGTAATTAACTTTAGAGCAGTAGTGTTCTCTCACTGGTTAACATTTGCGGCTTAAATATTGTTGAGATGTGTATGTAAAAAATTAAGGAGACAAAAAAGTGGCAATAGAACACCTGTACAACTGATTAGCTATCTGTTCAGCTTCAAAGAGCAAACTGAGAAATCCTGTTTTTCTGGAGAAAGCAAAATGATTGGAACCTCCTAGCTTGTATTCAACTTGAGATTTTTTTTAAAAATGAGATGGATATGCCTGCTCACATCTAGAACTAGAGGAGGGGGATAGTAGTTCAACAAAGGAGACAATTAGAATCAAAGCCAGGAACATTTGCTTTATATAGAAAGAATTAATACTCAGAAAGGATGATAATTAAAGGGTAAGTGCAGCTTGAAGAAGATTAGGCCCTGTAGAATTTATGAAACATTTGATTTCAATCTTTGCGGTGCTAATTTGAAGTACTATTGGCACAAAGATTGAGTCATTACACTGAGCTCATTTATGAAAGGAGAAATAATACAATGCTGAAATGTCTGCTCTTGAGATTTTGTTGGGTCTGAAATTACTTCATTTCCTTTATAGCTGGGCTTACAGTCTCTCCACGTATTGCACAGCACCACCGCATTTGAACGAAATATTCTTTTCTGCTAAGAGAGCATTTTGCAGGATATATTATTGGAAGTATACTATGCAACTCCATATTCAGTAGAACCTCAGAGCTATGGACACCCGAGGAATGGAGGTTGTTCGTAACTCTGAATAAAGCGCAGTTTGGGCTCCAGATCCAGCAGCTGATACTCCAGGCCAGTCTTCAGCAGTGGCTGAGCTCCCTATTCAGCACCAGCATGAGTTTGCAAACTTGTGTGTGTCAGTGTGTTCCCCTGGGAAAGTGGGAGTAAAAACAGTGCATTCCCCTCGTGGGGTGGGCGGGGGCCTTGAAAGCGGCGCAGACCCCAGCGCTACTTCTTCTCTGCTGTGTCTGGCTGCCTTGGACTGGCAGCCCCAGCGTCTTGCTGTATGTGGCTCCCCTACGAGTGAGGGTGGGGTGGGTACGGGGACAGGCACCCCAGCTGTGCCTACCTTTAAGATTCAATACAGGCACTGTACTGTACAGAACTTGCTTTTTTTTTTTTTTTTTGGTCTCTGCTGCTGCCGGATTGGTTACTTCCAGTTTCACATCGTGGCCAGTTGACCGATCAGTCTGTAACTCTGGTGTTCGTATCTTTGAGATTTTACTGTAGACCTTTGAATTTATTCCGTCTTCTTGATTTATAAATTGATTCAGTCTTCAGTAGCTTTTTTCAAGCATGGCAACTCAACATTTTAAAACATTTAGCTAAGCAAGTCACTTAAAAAATCATGCATATACTATATAAAACAGATCTGTATTGTTCTTGTGTTCCATTAGGGTATTGGTTGAGTTTGCAGTCCACTACGCTCTTTGGTTGTATACTGTATGGCTGCAGAGTGTTGTGAGAATAAACATAATGTTTAAAAAATAATGACCAGTACAGGGAGCACAGGAGAATCAATTCTTTAGTTAGGGCTGTTGTGTGGACAGTGACATCAAGTTAGTCCTTAGTATCAGGAATAAGGCCAAAGAGGGGAGTATGTTGCTATATGCCTCAATTGCATGCCAAGGATTTCACTTAAGCCCATGTCTCAGTCACACCCATTCTGTACCCATGTCTACCTCTCCTTTATCCAGTGCTCTTAAGAGTAAGGGATCAGGTGCACAATGGACTTGAGACTTCCATTTAGTGTGGATGACTGTGCCTCTTGCCTGGTGGACTTCCTAGCCTGTCTGAAAGCTTTTTCAATAATAAATAAATTTTTAAAAAGTTCACGATGAAGAATGTGATCGAGCCCTCTGTCATTCACTGTGTAGTCACTCTGAAACATGCATCATCTTTCACTTTCTACAGGAAGCTTCTGAATCCTGTGCATTTCTGAGCAGCTAGGACATATTAAGAATTGGTCAAAGAAAAATATTAGCTAATCTGAAATCACCTTGCGCAGTTCTTTCTTCTTCATGGCAACACTGTTCTTTTTTGCAGGAGTTGATGACATGGGATGGTCAGTTTTCAAGGCAACACAGGAACATCTTCTCAAAATAC
Organism: Mauremys mutica; assembly: GCF_020497125.1. Taxonomy (NCBI): domain Eukaryota; kingdom Metazoa; phylum Chordata; order Testudines; family Geoemydidae; genus Mauremys; species Mauremys mutica. Next base: position 230,930,199 of record NC_059073.1, read on the forward strand.
AAGATGTCACAATTCTTATGCTGTTTAAAGTGTCATAGTCTTGTAACAAATATATAAGTTACAACTCAGCTTGTGCTCTCCAAAAATCCCTCACTTCATAATTCAGATAAACACTAAGATTTTCCATGCCCAGATTGAGAGATAAAACTGTATTACAGAGATACAGTTGAACCCTGTTATCTCGATGGCCTAGGGGTTTGCCAAAAACCGTCGAGATAACCGATGATCGAGATAAACAAAAACCAATATGGCGGCAATACATTAACATGTGCTTGAAATTTCTTTATGCACATGATGTGCGTTAATAAATGAGAATGTACATGCACATGTTTTTGGAGGTTTTTTTACACAGTTTTTTTGTTTACCAGTATACAATACAAACCACCGTCGATTCTCGATACAAACCTTTATTATATTCTCCAACATTGCAAACACAAAGATCGCTCACAAAATCACAAAATCACAAAAAACGTGCGGGGTGTAGTTCGTTTTTACAAAAAGCTAACCAGTGTCAAAATTAAATTTGCGAGTCATTTCACTCTGACACAGCTCTGAAAAGTATCGTACACGCGGTTACTGTGGTTTCTTTACAAAGCCTAAAATGCTTTGTTGCTTTTTGCCTTTAACAGTCTGCTTGAAAACAAATGCTTCAATATTATTTATGCTGTCTAAAACAGTTTCATCTCCTACAAAAGAACCATACCGTCGAATTTTCTGTAGCATTTCTACCACCTCAGCAGCTGAGGGAATTGGTTCCAAATCTTCGTCCGCATCTTCTTCATCTTCTTTGTCATTGCCGCATGCAGATGTGCTTGCCTGTGCTGACTGCACACTTGATACAATGTCTTCATCGGTGATCACGCCATCAGTAACGACGTCTTTGTCGATTTCTATGTAATCTCGGAATTCCTGGACAGTGATGGCTAACTCCTGTGCCTCCTCTTCCAAGATAGCATCTGTAAGGCTTGATTTTCCCGCCACTACTTCCGCGAGTTCTTCTGCGGCTGCACGGCACTGTGCCTGAAACTCATCATCGGAAATATCCTGAATGACGCAGTGCATCCAGCAGTTTGAGATTGTTTCCTTCTTCACGTCATTCCAGGCTGATCTCAGGAAGTTCATTGCATCTAGAAGGGAAGGGGTGTACTGTGCCTTCTTTTCATGATGGAGCAGGTATTGGCGCATCAACATTTTCCTGTAGTACACCTTAAGCACTTGGATTATCCCCTGGTCCATTGGTTGGAGCTTACTGGTTGTGTTAGGTGGGAGATAAAAGATCTTAATGGCCTTGAGACCAGGAACATCCGGATGAGCTCTACAGTTGTCCACGATCAGTGCCACCTTCCTTTTCTCTGCTTGGAACTTCCTGTCCCACTTTTTCACCCATGCACTGAATAGATCTCCTGTGATCCAGGCGCTTGGCTGGCCATCGTAATCACAGTGGAGAACTTTGGTCTGCTTAAAGCATCTGGGATTCTTGGACTTTCCTATAACGTAGAGCGGGAGTTTTTGGCTTCCATCCATGTTAGCAGCAACTAGCACTGTAAGTCGGTCCTTCGACTTTTTTCCACCGTGACAAGCCTCCCCACGAAACGCCATAGTCTTGTCTGGAAGGCATTTCCAAAACAGCCCAGTTTCATCAGCATTAAAAATGTTCCGAGTCTCATAGGTATCCAAAATTGTGCGCATTTGAGTCTTCAGCCATGAATCCACTTGTTCCTGTTGAACCGCAGCGCTCTCTCCACAAATTGCTTTGAAGACAATGTTGTGCCTCTTTTTGAAACGATCCACCCACCCCTGACTTGCTTTAAAGTCAGGGTGTCCTAGCTTTGCAGCAAGGATGTCCGCCTTCTCCATCAGCAAGGGACCATTGACGGGAAGCTTTGTTGCTCGCGTATTTGTGAACCATTGAAACAGTGCATCGTCGACATCTTTGTGCTCAGCCACTCTAAGTTTTTTTCTTGCTGGATCAAAGATAGACTTCTCGTACATTTGCTTTATCACGTCGGCCTTCTTTTTCCATCCTGAAATGGTGTTTGCTGGAATGCCATGCTGACGACTAAGGTCTGCCGGTTTTCCTCCTTTTTCTAGCTGCAGTATGATTTCATACTTTTTCTCTATTGACTGATTGTCCAGTTTTCTCTTAACACCTCCAGACATTTTTAGAAGGGAAAAAATAAACAGATCCTTCAGACAAGATCAACAAGAATGAGTGAACTGGCATGGGAGTGAACGACCATACAGACCGTGATCACGTACTACGTGAACTCAGCACATGCGCAGTGACTCAAGATAACCGTCTTATACACGCTGCCTGCACGTGGCTGGATCCGGCAAAGCGGGACAGGGAAGCCGGGCGGGCGGCAGGCGAAGCCGGGACCAGGTAGGCGGGGCGGGTCCGGGCGGGCGGGCGGGGACAGGCAGGGACCGGGTATGCGGGGGCGGGCAGGCGGTGAAGCGGAGCCGGGCCGACGGGCGGGCGGCGAGGCGGAGCCGGGCGGGCAGGCGGCAGGCGAGCCGGGACCAGGTATGCGGGTCCGGGCGGGAGGCGAGGCGGAGCCGGGCGGGCGGCAGGCGAGCCGGGACCAGGTATGCGGGTCCGGGCGGGCGGGCGGGGACAGGCAGGGACCGGGTATGCGGGGGCGGGCAGGCGGTGAAGCGGAGCCGGGCCGACGGGCGGGCGGCGAGGCAGAGCCAGGCGGGCAGGCGGCAGGCGAGCCGGGACCAGGTATGCGGGTCCGGGCGGGAGGCGAGGCGGAGCCGGGCGGGCAGGCGGCAGGCGAGCCGGGACCAGGTATGCGGGTCCGGGCGGGCGGGCGGGGACAGGCAGGGACCGGGTATGCGGGGGCGGGCAGGCGGGGAAGCGGAGCTGGGCGGGCGGGTACGCGGGGAACCGCCGGGCTGGGGAGCCGGGCGGCCGGGGAACCGCGTGGCTGGGCGGCTGGTAGGGGACAGGCAGGGACCGGGCGGGAGGCGAGGCGGAGCCGGGCGGGCGGGCGGCAGGCGAGCCGGGACCAGGTATGCGGGTCCGGGCGGGCAGGCGGAGACAGGCAGGGACCGGGTATGCGGGGGCGGGCAGGCGGGGAAGCGGAGCTGGGCGGGCGGGTATGCGGGGAACCGCCGGGCTGGGGAGCCGGGCGGCCGGGGAACCGCGTGGCTGGGCGGCTGGTAGGGGACAGGCAGGGACCGGGCGGGAGGCGAGGCGGAGCCGGGCGGGCGGGCGGCAGGCGAGCCGGGACCAGGTATGCGGGTCCGGGCGGGCAGGCGGAGACAGGCAGGGACCGGGTATGCGGGGCGGGCAGGCGGGGAAGCGGAGCTGGGCGGTCGGGTACGCGGGGAACCGCCGGGCTGGGGAGCCGGGCGGCCGGGGAACCGCGTGGCTGGGCGGCTGGTAGGGGACAGGCAGGGACCGGGCGGGAGGCGAGGCGGAGCCGGGCGGGCGGGCGGCAGGCGAGCCGGGACCAGGTATGCGGGTCCGGGCGGGCAGGCGGAGACAGGCAGGGACCGGGTATGCGGGGGCGGGCAGGCGGGGAAGCGGAGCTGGGCGGGCGGGTACGCGGGGAACCGCCGGGCTGGGGAGCCGGGCGGCCGGGGAACCGCGTGGCTGGGCGGCTGGGGACACGGTGGGTCGGGGACGGGCTCGAGATATTAGGGTTCTGCAAATCGACATAACAGATGAGAAACCCATAAGGCAAACAGGGCGTTTGGTGGTTCCTCTTGTAAACCGTCCACTTAATAGGGTTGGCAAGTTAACCGAGGTCGACATAAATGGGTTCCACTGTAATGTGCGTTCTTCTGAAATTACCCTACTCTGATTGATACGGCCTCCGGCAGGGTTTGGACTCATTGTTCCTTCTCCTCCTCTAGCAGCAGTGACCAGCCATAAGGTAGCTGGAACCAAACGACTCATGCCGCCCACCCGCCCAGCAGCTTGGGTGCGTGTTGCAAACTTCTTAGATAATGTTTGGTGGGCTGTGTAAATATCTACGGAGGAGGGAAAGTTGAGTTATACGAGTTACATTGAACAATCTTGACCTTGCTTGTCTCTTTCCAATTCACTAGCCCTTTAGTTTAAAAAAACAAACAAATCACTGATCACATTTAAAATGGGCGGGAGGTAGATGTGGGGAGGTATTAGTGTCTGTGAATTTAGTGCTGGTGCAAAGTTCTGGCTTGATAGTCCTGGAAACTAAACTCTGTTTATCTACAAAATAGCAATAGCAGAGCCAGAAGCACTGGAGGATTCTCCACATCTTGACCATGATGAAGAGTCTCAGTGAGTGAGACTAGTTCCTTCTCCTTGCGTTCATTCTCACTAGCGTCCTTTTTGTCAGCCTCAGCAGGTCATAGAGGGCAAATGACACACTCATCTTTGGAAGATCATTAAGGTTTAGACTTTAGTGGGGTGATGACAGGAAGTTTGTGCTGCTGCCGTCCAGATTGCTTTTGTTATCTGGAGAAGCTAGAGAACTTCAGTCTCCAGGACTGTCCAGCTGACACTTCTCACAAATTTTAAAAAATGAATTAACTAAGTCTTTGAAGCAAATACTTGGCTTTGTTGCTTCCCTATTGCAGCTAACTACAAAATATAGCCAAAAATAATTCCAAAATGAAAGAAACAGAGGACCAATTTGCCTCCTGCAGGCCAGGCTTATGCTGATGTCCAACCCTGATATGAAGCAAATAGCTAACCCGTGCAGTTGGGATGACCTGTAGGTCTATTAGCATAGGCTGTCAATAAAGTGCATCGCAATTAAGTGTGTCATGTTGATCTCCCACTGACAGGAGCTGTAGTGTGTAATTGTCTAATGGTGGGAGTTTTGCTGTGGCTAGCTTTATCATTTTGTCAGTTCACTAATAAAAGGTTGCCACAGGTACAGAGAATCTCAGATTTACATATGGCAGCTAAGAAAGTATTATGGGAAGGCCCCCTCAAAGACAGGCTAGTGTGTTGTTGCAATTGACACCCATGCTGTGGCTCCATAATTGACAAGAAATGCTATTATTAAGCAGGTCTGCTGAGATAATTAGCATTCAGGGTTGCATTTTTAATCGGACTTGAGTCAGATAATTTATCACAGCAGTAGCAAGCTGTCAGGGTCATACAATAAATACTCATTAAGGATGAATAAAGATTAAGTGCCGTCTGAAAGAAAATTAGGCCAAGTAGTACTTATGAAACATTTCACTTCAATATTTACTATACTAATTTGGTATAATATTGGCAAAAAGATCAGCTCCCTACATTGAGCTCATTTATGAAAGAGGAGATAATGCTGTGCTGAAACATTTGTGCTTTTTATGTGTAAATCTAAAATTGTATTCCTAATTGCCAAAAATACTAATTTTGAAACACTGATTTAGCATGACTGTTCCGTCAACATCTGTGTCACCACCATAATAAGTTGACACTTTAAAGAGAAAAATGTTCCATCTTCAAGGCAGACCTAATTTGTTAGCATTAGTGAGATACTGCACTTTAAATTTAATGTAACTCTCTTGTCTTTGGTTCACACATGGGCAGTTTATGGCACTTTCAGTTAATTAAAAACACCCGTTATTAAAATAGGCAACATTTTTAAATGAAAAAGAAAAAGCCATTTACAGGCCACTGCCAGTAAAGAATCAGGACATTTATGTACTTGCCTATAATTTATAGATATAAAATCAAATGAGGACACGAGTGTTATGAATATAGTACATTTTGTTGACAAAACCAGTTTAAAGGTCAGGTACAAAATCCACAGTAAATGTGCAGTTTGCTTAACTGCCTGATGTTAGTGGAAAATCAGTTTCAAGAGCTGCTGAAATATGATGCAAAATAACCAGTATTTAGTCTTACAGAAGAAAAAGAGTGAAAGAAAGGTTTTAAGAAGGAATCATCATTTTTATTTACTATTGTAAGTATTTCACAGCACAGTGAGGGTAAATTCTAAAGGGAAATAAGTGGTGCATTATTATCACAATGTTCATATTTCAGTACTGCCACCCCCATTCATCCAAAAAATCATGACATTGGCTTAAAAGTCATGAATTTTTTTTTAAAAGTTGTGTTCTTTTTATTTGGTTTGTGGTTTTTGAACATATAGGGTGTACTCAGGTCATATTTTCAAGCGCTAATCTGCAACTATGAGGGCTAGAAAATTACCTGTTTTATTTTCTTTTAAATTAAAGCTGGGATTCTCTTGAAAGCACGTAACTCCAAGCACTGGGGCTTTAAAGAGAAGCCCAAAGACTGTGAAACTCTTGATAAAATTGCAAGAGTTGGTAACACTGATACTTAATATTAAAATGTTATTGAATCTTAAGGACTGGTTTTTATTAAATAACTGCAGTAAGCATAACATACTTTGGAATTGCATAATTTAGTTACAAAATATAAATCACTAAATTTTGATTGTTTTAACTTGTCTTATGTGAAACATCAACTTTGATATAGATATTCTTTTAAAAAAAAATATATATATGTATTTAGCTGTGTTGTTAGAGCTAATCTCAGCTGTTTTTCCTCGGAGCCTTTCCTACCTCTCTGGCTCTCCCCCTTTTCTGGGTTTGCCAGCCCAAACTCCCTCCTCCAAGGGAGTAACTGTAGACTACTTGCCTCTCTAGCCCAGTGGTTCTCAACCTGTTTATCGTTGTGGGCTGCAGGTTGAGAACCACAGACCCCCCCGCTGCCCACATACCCCTATGCTGCCTGCCCAGAGACCCCTCCATGGAGTGGGGCCAGGAGCGGAGGCACAGAGCTGGGCAGCCGGGACCAGATTATTTTTATTATTTAATTGGGCAGGCCACAGGTTGGGAACTACTGCTTCAGCCCCAAACACACCTCCCTACTCCCAGGGAGTGACTGCAGACTACGTCCCCTGCAGCCCCCTTGCTGCTCTCAGCTCCTTGACTTTCTACAGGTCCCTCCTGTTCTTGTCCAGCTGAGCCTCATTTAATCAATCCATGTTCCTTGGCTCCTCCTGCAGGTGCAACCTGGGGGTAGGGTGACCAGACAGCAAGTATGAAAAATCAGGATGGGGGGTGGGGGGGAATAGGAGCCTATATAAGAAAAAGACCCAAAAATTGGGACTGTCCCTATCAAATCGGGACATCTGGTCACCCTGCCTGGGGGAATTAATTGGCCTACCTGCCACCTTACCCCCTTCAAGTCTTGTGTGGGGTGGACACCCCATCACACACATACTTAAATGTTTTCCTGAACTGAAGCCAAAAAAGCTAAATGCCTGACTAACCTGCAGCATAGTGAATAACTTAAACATGAGGATATCAGGCATGTCAGTGATTCCAAATATCTGAGCTCAATGATAGTTGAAAGTGATATAAAAATATATTTTGCTAAAACTTGGGTCATATTCGGGGGGGATAAAAACATGGAAATATATGATGAGTGTGAATATTTGAAAATGTAGAGGTAAAATTTCCAAAAGCACCTAAGTCCTATTTTGATAAGTGAATTAGTTACCCGAGAGTCTAATTTTCATTGAAAGTTAGTGGAACTTACACTGCCTAGGTCGCTTTTGAAAATAGGACTTGGGTTCCAGCACCACTTAGGTGCTTTTGAAATTTTTACCCACTGTCACTTGACCATTTTGCTCTGTCCCTGTGAATCATAGTTAATCAGAAAAGACTTGAAAAAGCATTTTAAGTTTCTACCACAACTTGTTATTGAATTGTCTTGGCCATAAAGTAAAGTGAAAAAACCGAAATGTACATGTGCACATCAGGTGAGAAATCCATGTCCTTTGATTTATACTGTATTATTCATAACATAAGTTGTGTCCATTAGTTTGAATAAATATCCACTAGATGTTGGTTAGCCAACACAAATACCATGAAAAATGTTGATTAAAAAATACTGTACTATATAAAACTATAGTACAGATCAATTAAAACTATAAAAATATGAATATGGGATTTCTAACACCATTGAATAGCTTTTCGCAGTGTTTTCAATTGACCGTAGGTGGTGCTGTTGCATTTGCTCTCTTTTTCTGCTGCTGCCTGTAGAGCTTCTATCACTTTTATTCTGCTTTGCTTTTCTAGACCATAGCTGGAAACTAAGAATAAATGACTATATCAAAATCTGTAAGGACTACCCAGCTGGAAAACTAAAATGTAATCGCTTCTATATGGATTTGTATGATATTCCATTTCCTAATTTGAATTGCTTTAGCGCCTTATAAGCTCCAAGTAATACTGCAGTACGCTTACTGCATAAGGAATATCTTGTTCTAATTGTTTTATTGTGTCTAGTGTATGTATTTGTCTGTAAAAATAAACTAAAGACAAGTTGGTGAGTAAAAACCCCTAAGAAATTAAGATCTGCTTGTGGGCTTGAGGATGTTAGTTCACTACTCTTTCAGCTTCCATATGGCTAATTAAAAATAGTTGAATTTTAGACAAACAAATGCATGTCACACTGACAAGCTGCAGAGTGCCTCCTATGTTAAAGCACCTAACTTTGTGCACAACTTTAACATCCAGTTTCCTGCCCTTATCTTCCCTGTGCCAACTTACAGTGTGGGACATGAGGATACAGAATATAGTTCGCTTTTTCTCTCCCTACAACTTAAAAAAATTCCCATGAAGTTTTTTTCCACTATAACTGCTTACCCGTTATGTTCTGCAATCTGCCAAGCTTGCCAAGGCTCAGCAGGTAGCCCACATGGTATGCATGTCTGTGTGCGAAAGCTCCCCTGATGTAGACAAGATGTTGGTTGTAAAATGAAGCCAACATCATGTCCACAAGTGTGCAAGAAAATATTCTCAGTCTCAACAGCCAAAGAAGTCTGCTGGTCAGACATGATTTTATCGGCTGAGTATACTGACTGTAATAATTCCAAGAATAAAACTTTTAATCCAGAGAACATATTGTGGTTACAATACCCGCAGTGCTTTCGAAATGGCAAGTTGTTGTCTTAACATGTCTGGTTTTAATTAATTTGGGGGCTTCTTGGTTTGATTTCTTCCTGCCCTCTATATTTATAATGCTTCTGTTGGCATTTATATATTTAATTCTTCGATTAGCACCTATTTTTAACCTGTACAACATGAAATACTAATATTATGGAAGTAAACCTCAAACTTATGGGCTGATCTTGCATTAGCCTCTGTGTGCGGCAGAACTGGGAGCACAGGGGCACCACACCACACCACACAACAATTGCAAGAAGAGAATCTATAGGTTCAGACTTCTCAGCCTGCATTTAGCTCAAAGTTGCACATGACGTAAACACTCTTGATTTGCACCTCTGCTCCACAAGTTTGTACAGGGGCACATGACTGGGAGAAGGGTGAGTTGTGGCAGAAAATTGTAGTGTGGGGGCGGGCAAACTTTTTGGCCTGAGGCCCACATCGGGTTTCTGAAATTGTATGGAGGGCTGTTTAAGGGAGGCTGTGCCTCCCCAAACAGTCAGGTGTGGCCCTGCCCCTGCCCCCTATCTGCTTCTAACCCCCTGATGGTCCCCTGGGACTCCTGTCCCATCCAACCACCCCATTCCCTGTCCCCTGATCACCCCCAGAACCCCTGCCCCTGACTGCCCCTTGCCGCCCCATCCAACCCCATTCTCATTCCTGACTGCCCCCAGAACTCCTGCCCCATCCAACCACCCCTTCTCCCTGTCCCCTGATCACCCCCAGAACCCCTGCCCCTGACTGCCCCTTGCCGCCCCATCCAACCCCCAGCTCCTTCCTGACTGCCCCCTGAGGACCTCTGCCCCCATTCAACCCCCCTGTTCCCTGCCCTCTTACCACCCTGACCCCTATCCCCACCCCCTGACCACCACCCCAAACTCCCCTGCCCCCTTACCATGCTGCCTGCAGCACTGGTGGCTGGCGGCGCTACAGCCGCACCACCCAGAGCAGCAGGACGGGCAGCTGCACCGCCCGGCTGGAGCCAGCCACACCACTGCGCAGCACAGAGCACCGGGTCAGGCCCCGGCTTTGCAGCTGTGCTGCCCCAGGAGCTCGCAGCCTGCCACCCAGAGTATTGCACCGGCGACCAGGCGAGCTGAGGCTGCGGCGGAAGGGGAACAGCAGGGGAGAGGCTGGGGGCTAGCCTCCTGGGCCAGGAGCTCAGGGGCCGGGCAGGAGGGGTCCCGCAGGCCGCTGTAGTTGTAGTGCCTAGAAGTAGTTCTTTTTACCAGGGCCGGCTCTGTCTTTTTTGCCGCCTCAAGCAAAAAAAAAAAAAGGGTGGGGGGGAGGCACGCCGAAGCGGCAAAGCAGGGGGGAAAAAAACACACACACAGCGCGGCCAGAGCGGCAAAGCAGGGTGGGGGGAACAAAAACCGGCGCGGCTGGAACTGCAAAGGGGGGCGGAACCTGCAGCACAGCCAGAGCGGTAAAGCAGGGGGGAGGAAAAACAAAAAAAATGGCCTGGCTGGAGCGGCAAAGCAGGTGGAAAAAAAAACACCCTGCAGCGCGACAAAACGGGGAGGGGGAACAAAACAAAAACACGGCGCGGCTGTAGCAGCAAAGCGGGGTGGGGGAGGGGACAATGGCGCGGCTGGCAAAGCGGGGAAAAACCAAAAAAAAAAACCCTACAGGGCGGCCGGAGCCAGGGGACTCCCTGTGCTGCAGAGTGCGCGCCCGGTCTAGTTGCGGGGGAAGGGGGGGGAGCGGGGGGGAGAGACAGAAGGGGGGCGGCCAGCGCTTCAGCGGGGAGCTCGCCTCGCGGCCCCGATCCCCGCACCGCCTGCGGGAGAGCTCTGCGCTGCTCCAGTCGGCAGGGAGGGCAGGATGCTGGCTGCCCTGCCGAGTTTGCTGCAGGGCGCTCCCTTCCTCCGCCCCCTACAGGGCAGCCAGAGCAGCAAACAAACAAACAAACAAAAAAGCCGCCATGCCGCCCTAGGTTTGGGCGGAATGCTGCCCCCTAGAATCTGCCGCCCCAAGCACCAGCTTGCTCAGCTGGTGCCTGGAGCCGGCCCTGCTTTTTACATCTGTTCCCCAGCCCCACACTCTAGCATGCAGCTGCTATTTGAGATAAAATCAATACTGGAGTAACAGAAGACATGCCAGGTTTTTACCTGGAAAAATACATATTGCATATTCTCAGATTTATTTGCACATATCAAGTAAATGCTTGTGCAAATTTAGGTTTTGTGAGTGCATTTGCCTTGCATATGTACACATTTTTTGCAGATACAATGCAGGCCCAAAGTTCAAAAACATGATCCTCATGCTTTATAATTGTACCTGCTAAATGCACAAACATCTTGTTCTAACTAAAATATTATTAACTCTTATGTAGTGGTTTTCATCCATAGATCTCCAAGGCAGATTTTTATATAAATATATTGGAATTTCATGGACTATACATTTTTGTTTTAAAAACAGAGTCAACAAATGTTTTAAAAACAAAGTTTTGCCACCACCTTCTAAAAAGAAAAAAAACTGAAATGGTGAAGTTCAAAAAAACAATTGTGTGGATATTTTTAAATATATTTCTTAGTTCCTGTAATTATATGCAGTTTACACATGTACAGCAGACAGCTGATTACCAACATTCAGTGCTAATGAGGTAAAGATGTATTTTCTTTCTTTCGTAAGTTTTTCCATGGTGGTGTGTCACTGCATATGTGTGTATTGAGCACACAAGGTAAATGAACCATGTTCACACAGTTTCTGTGGTCTTTGAATATGGTAGTGAAAGGGTAAACTTTTTTTTAAGTGTTTTTGTCAATGCAGATGTTTCAGTATATATGCAGTTTGGCTTGCTAGTACTCTGAATCTGTGGTAAATTACATGCAACTCCCATTCTCATGGTGGAAAGAACTTTTTCATTTTTTTTCATAAATGTCAATTTTGAGTCTATTACAGGTGAACATGGCTCATAATTTGTGTTACACTGACAGACTACAAATAATAATGTCTCTTGGAAGAACAAGTCAGAAAACCATTCAGCATATTAATTACAATTGTCAAGCAATGACTGGTCATAAGTTTAATATCAAAGACCAAACAGTTCTTAAGAAAGCATCTCAAAACATGTTAATAAATTTGACCTTGAAATCGCACAGTGCATATTAAAGTGGAATATTTTAGATCTTTGACTTCAAACATATCAATTAAAATAATGTAATCTGTAAGAAAAATTCATAAACATTTTATTTTAAGAAATTGCTTTTTGTTATCCTGTCATTGCAGGAATTTATATACATAAATCTCAGTAATAATCTAGTTATAATTAATATTTTTAGAGTGCCCAAAATTATCCAAGGTGTTAAAACAGGACAAATAAGAAGAGAGAGACTGCAGGATGAAATCCTGGCCCCATTGAAGTCAATAGGAGTTTTGCTTTTGTTTTCAATGGGACCAAGATTTCACTCAAGATTGTCTAAGTGACTAGTGATTTGGGGTTTTGAAATTTTGGGTGTCTTACTCTAGAATCCTTTAAAGGAGGCTCATTTTCAGAGGGTGGATGTTTAACATTGTCTGAAAATTTGGTACCATTTAGCTGTTTTAAGTTGGATACCCAAAATCACTAGTCACTTTTGAAAGTCAGTGGGACCGCTCTCCAGGGATTAAGTTGATAATGTGCCCGAGTCCCAACCTTTATCAGAACTCTGAACTGGTGCAAACACTTCAGCAGATCCTGGTAGAGGAGCCTACATTTCACTGGGATGTAATGAGGAGGTAACAAATAATAAGGGCGATGGGGTGAGAAGGATGAATTACAGTAATAAAATTATAAAGTGACGGTTTTTGTTATGGACCATACCACCTCTGCAACTGGGAGCCCCGGGTTGATTTAAAGGCTCTGGGACTTCCAGCCACAGATGGTGTCCTAGGGCCTTTAAATCTTGAGAGGCCCCGCCTCTTCCAGTTGAGGCCACGGCCCCCTCAGGACTCCATCAGTACTGGTAAGTCCTGTAAATTACTTTCACCCCTGATGTTAAATATATTTAAAAGGGCTTTTAATTTAGAAGGGTGGGGTCGCACTGAGAGGCTTGCTATGTGAAAGGGGTCACCAGTACAAAAGTTTGAGAACTATTAGTCTAAAACAACATATTTTCTCCACTTGCTTGTAGGAATCTTCAGCTGGAATCCATGCAGACTCTTCCTCTGCTGAAATCATTGCTAGCCAGTCAGCTAACAGATTAACCAACTCACACAGGGCACATGGCCTTCTGCAAAGCAGCTGCCCTGTCTGCTTGCCCTCATGGAGTCTGACTCCAGCAACAGGAAACCTATTGGAGCAGACCCAAAACTACCACACCCAATTCCAGAAGCTTCTGGATGTGGAGTGCTTAATCTGCCTAGCAACAATGACCCAGACACAGCTAGGGTGACCAGATGTCCCGTTTTTAAAGGGACAATCCCATTTTTGGGAACTTTCTTATATAGGTGCCTATTACCGGGGCGGCTCCAGGCCCCAGCACGCCAAGTCTGGGCGTCTGCCCAGTCGCTGGGAGGGCGGCAGGCAGGCAGCCTTCGGTGGCATGCCTGCGGAGGGTCCGCTGGTCCCGCGGCTTCGGTGGAGCTGCGGCACCAGCGGACCATCCGCAGGCACACCTGCAGGAGGTCCACCGGAGCTGCGGAACCAGCGACCAGCAGAGCACCCCCCGCGGCGTGCCGCCGTGCTTGGGGCGGCTAAATGTCTGGAGCCGCCCCTGCCTATTACTCACTACCCCTGTCCCGTTTCTTCATAGTTGCTATCTGGTAACCCTAGACGCAGCTCACTCCTTATTGCCCCCCCCCCCAGGTCTTAAAGAGATATCTCCCTATTAGGCACATGGGTTACATTTGCTTTCTGGAAATTAAAGCTTATTAAATCAAGCTCTGACGTTTTTGGAGCTTGCCCAGATAGGGTCTTCCACTCTTTGGAAACACAGGCAGATTTCTAAATCTCAAATAAATACAATAAAGTTCCCCACTCTGTTCTTAAAGTGACAACTCTCATTAAACAAAATACAAAGACTAAAAATACAACACAACAAATATTAATACAACATCCAAATCACTTCTAAATACAATTTCTTGAACTAGAAAGTGATTCCAACCATTAAAACTATTATAGGGTCCTTAAACTAATACAAATTTTTTACCTCCACGTGGGTCATCCTTCAGAACCACAGTACAGACCCCTTCTACTTCAGACAAAATACACTTTGCATTGGGTTACACAATTATCTGTGAGGCAGCAATTGGATGTTGGACTTCAAAATCCCTGCTTTCCGTTCATGACTCGGGGTGATGTGTGTGGTCTGGCTATAGACAGCATAGCCAATGTCCCAGTTTGGGTTATCTGCAGGGATTGAACCTGGACCCTCTGCATGTTAAAAACATTAGTCTCTCCCACTTTAACTAAGAAGCAAGTCTGTTAGATTAGAGTGGTTTACATGTGGTTTAGCCATTTGGGGGCTACAAGAGCTGCACTGTTTGCATGGGTTACACAAGCACATAATTTGGCACATCCCTTCTAAAAAGCAGTCTGGCAAAGTGGATAAGATTTTGTCAGGTTAGGTTATTTTAGAGATCCCATTGCACAAAGTCAGTAACTTTTCACAAGTGGTTCTGAAGCCAGGGATAATGTGGTGTTAGCAAGAGCTGGCAGTGCTGCAGTTTACTGTCTCCAGAACCGTGGATAGGAGGGACAGAGAGTAACAGGGAGAATAGGCAGAGCCCAGCCTTTCTTTGATCCCCTCAAGGGTGAGCTATTCTGACCCACACAGAGCATAGCAAAGAAAGGAGTCAGAATGTGGAGAACGTATGGTTTTCTGAGAATGCGTAAGGGTGCTTTCACCTTTTATAGGAATAGTTTGTGAACAAAAAAACCTGTTTCAGTTTTTGCCTTTGAAAATATGGTCACTTAAGCAATTGGGGGAGAACTGGCTTGCTTTTGGATGGATGTGGGGACAGCTGGGGTATTTTGGGCCAAGGGGCAGAGGGGACACTGAAAAAAAAATGCAGTTTAGTTCCACAGGCAATTTATGGAGCATGAAAACACTCAAGTTCTAAAGATTTAAAGGCAGAACTAGAATTGTATTTATTTGTTTGCTTTATAAAAATATATTGTTGGGTTCTTTTAGGCTGTAAATAGCTAAGGGGTTGTCAGATGTGAAATTCTATTTAAGAGCCAAATGAAACTCTCTCTGTTGGATTAAGCCAAAAGTTACTGAAGGCAACCTTTTTTAGAATTACATTTTATTTCTCATTAGAGTGCAAATCTCAAAGAATTGCCAGCAGTCATTTTTGAGTAAATGCATCTCCTACAACTTGTTGAGTCTAATAAAATTCATTAACATGTCATGATTCAAGGTTTCTATAAGTTAAGAAAAATACAACTAAATCTAAATAAAACATTATTAATTGTGTTTATTTTTATACTAGGCTTAAGCCACATTCGCAGTTATATTTTTCCCTTTATTGTTCAACAATTTAAAATGTACCAGAAAATATTGGCAGAAGATTGTTGCCTAAGTGAAAACAGCTAGACTTAAACTTATAAACAATATGAAGAAAAGTTAGTTAACTGTTAAAGTAATCCCAGCAACTTTAAGGATAGAAGTTAAATGACTTTTGTCAAACTCTGTTATGACCGTCCAATAAATGTTTAAAAAGCACAAATAAACTGCTAGAATAACTTGAAGAGTCCTAAATTGAATCCACAAAAGCCAGGGAATTTCTTGACAGAGCTTTTCACTTGAGCTCCTATCCTGCATCCATTAATGGGAAAG
The DNA here is from genome assembly GCF_020497125.1 of Mauremys mutica. Taxonomy (NCBI): domain Eukaryota; kingdom Metazoa; phylum Chordata; order Testudines; family Geoemydidae; genus Mauremys; species Mauremys mutica. The sequence continues at coordinate 230,945,882 of NC_059073.1, forward strand.
TTGGTTGGTATAAGTTTTGTGAAAGACTTCAGTGGGAGCAGGCTTGCTCTCCCATGACTTGCTCTCCCATGACGGGGGAGGTTCTGAGAGTATGGGCTCCAGCCTGAACCCAAACATCTACAGTGCAGTTTTTAGCCCCACACCCTGAGTGAGATCCATGAGCCTGAGGCAGCTGACCCAGGGAAGCCGCAGCTTTGTCGGAGGTCTTTTATCAAAGGGTAGACATAAGTGACACTTCTGTTGTGCCTGGATATTGCCACATGTATGGAACCACCCTTTAAAAGTATATGTGCATAATTTCTGCACATGTAAATAGGTATTGGTGCATATCAGTCTAGCAGCTATGCATGTAAATACTTATTTGATTTGGTACTTACTGTAACAGATAGATGCAACCGAGTTTAAAGGGCATGCTACACTAGACCTTGGTTAGTGCAAACCGTTCAATTTAGTCTGCCTTTTCCCTCTGCCACAGTGAATCCGTGGCAATGCACTATATAATCATCAGCTCCACTAAATCAGATAAATCAACTGATTACAATACAGTGCTAGGACAGGTAGATTAGGAGGCGGTCAGACACTGCAATAAATATTTATTTAAATAGAATTGAGACTTACTGATGAAAGTGAAGAGAAGGAAGCTTGAAAAGTTCCCTGGAATCACTTTTAACTTCTAGCCATTTTTATTAGTACAATTCCAAATTGTTATTCTTTCTCCGGCATCCTGCACTACCTGTACATGTGAGAAAATTTGTGTGGAGGAAAAGTCGTCATTAGAACAAGTTGTCAGGAAATGACAAACTTTACCACTTTGGTAAATTGTTTTAAGGACGAATTTTCCTCCATATGAATTTTTCTTCCCTTTTCTTAAAAAGTTCCATCTTATTCCCAATTAGAATGTTTTTAACTTCCAGCTGTTGAATGCTGTTGTACCTTTGTCTGCTAGATTAAAGAGATCTATGTAGCTGTTTACTGGCTGTGATCAAGTGTCTTCTTAATCTTCAATAAGCTATATAGATTGAGCTCTTAAGTCTCTCACTTTACAGTGTGTTTTCCAAACTGTTTCTCTGTTGCTTTGCATTGTGGTATGTGCTGTGGAGAAAACGTTTTTCTTCTTTTAATGGGGAAAAGTGATGAAAATTATTTTCCAATTTTTAACTTGCTGTTGTAGCAAAAAGTCTACTGCTGCATCACTTCTAGAAAAGGAAATGGGTAGAACATTTCCATCTGGTTTAGCACCAAATTGAGACAATGTTCCTAATAAAATAATTAATAAGAATGATATTTAGCTCTTATGTAGATATTTTTTCATTTTCAATCTTTATAAATTAATTATATCCATTAATTTATTATTCGAGTGCCTGAGTCCCTTTTCTCATCTTTTTTTAAAATATTAATTGATTTTAATGTGATTATGACCATAGACTTCTGTCATAATTGATTTAACTGCTAGCTGTGTTTCTTCCATTAGCTATTGTCTGCTCATCATTGCCAATAGTTACACTGAGTAGTCTCCCCTCCTCCACTTCTACATGAGTTTTGCTGTTCCTGGAGGGTTGGTTTTCAAATTTTATGCATTTTTGTGTTCATGTTATTGCCATTAAATCATGTCACTGTGGTGTAAATTTCCACTGCTGTGCTGAAAATATTAAAATTTCATTTTACTCTTAATCCTCATCACCTGTCCTCTCCCCAGGTTTTGAATGTGGTGATCAATATGGATTGTTTGAATTACTGTGGCCCATAAGGATTGAACTACAGTACCTAAGGGAGGGTGGGAGAACTGGAGGGTCAGGGAACAATTTTAAATGTTGTCAGGACTTTCTCTGCGCCAGCTCTTATTCAGCTCCTGTGTTGCAGGCAATCTGATATACTGAGGTGTATGCTGCAATAAAATGCTTCGTACAGTCTTACAGTGGAAGACTAACTGAAAGTAGAGCTATATTCCAATAGGAGAGCCTGATTTTAACCCATGAATGAATATACAAGTTTACAGAGGAGCAACTGGCTAACCTTTGAGTTGGACAATTTCTTACTTACCTTGATGACTAGGGTGACCAGACGTCCTGATAAAATTGGGTCTGTCCCGAATTTGAGGAGTTTGTCCCGCATCCCGACCGGAGTACTATTTGATGACAAAGGATTGTTCATATGAAGTCAGTTGTCAGGAATAGGGATGTCCATTTTTTTTATATTCACCTTTTCACTGAAATACAATAGTTGAACTTTAATCAAGTATCCTTTCGTGTCAACCTAGGATAGTTATAGGTGGTACGCCCTTGGATCCTAGCCTTGACTTACCTAGCACTTTAATTTAATTCACCATTTGTCACCCAAGGGTGGTGTTTGTTGTCTCAAATTGCTGCTGACAAGAATGTTAACACCTATGGTATCAAGTCCTTTTATGGTATCACTCCCATTTTATTCTACTTGCCCTGGCTTCTAGCCAAATCCGGGTTGACCCTAATGTTTTACTGTTTGTGTGCATAACTCTCAGGACCCTAGTTATATTTTAGTCTGATCTGAAGGGGTGCTGAGCAGCTCATGCAAATGGTCTCAATTTCCTCTGACTTCAGTGGGAATTGAGGGGAGATAGCACCTCACAGGAGCTGTCAGCACCTTCCAGGATCAGGCTTTGTTGTTGCTGGAAGTAGATCACAAAGCTGGGAGATTTACTGGCTAATGAGCAAGGATTTAAACTCCATATTTAATGGAGGATTCTCTTTTCTGATTGTAAATGTATTTAAATCTGTGTCCTCAGTAATGATGGGGTTGGGAAGAATGATCACTTTCTATAGAAAATCTCCATTTCTCAGCTTTTTGCTATTTACTTTATGAATGTAAAATGCTTTGCAGTGGCTTGGCATAAAGTAGCACGTCTATTTAACTGATACTTGGTTTAATTTTAACAACATGTTGGGCCACTGGGTAAACACTACTGTAGTTTGGAGGGGTATGTAGGGTGTTACATCTACATCTTATAGACTCCATCTGAAAATCTCTTATACATTATCAGTGCAAAGCCAAGGGTATGACGATTTGGCAATGAAGCATACTGAGAGTATTGAAAAGTTCATTAAATCTGGTGGGTTATGAGACAGCAGAAAGACCTGCTCCTAGACGATTTTTTTTCTTTTAAAGCTTCATACAATGTGAATGCTTCTTTAAACAAGAAAAACAGACACCCCTCCAATATAGTATTTCAATATTTGCTGCTCTTAATTATGTACTGTATTGTAATAGATATTAGTTATTGTGGTGGTAGAGCAGAGTGTTAAAATACCAGCATCAATTATATATGACCCTTCACTTACAAATGACACGGGAAAGTACTAAAAAGGCAATTATTAAATTCTTTCTTTTGTAGAAAGGGGTAAATGGCAAGAGTAAGCCTTTTTAAGTAACCTGGAAAACCTTAAAACCTTCTTAAACAAACATTATTGGAAAGGAGAGCTCATATATAGTTTAGTGGAGCTTTGCGTGTATAATAAAGAGACAGCAGCTTCTCCGTAGTTCAGGTAACAACCAGCTTCCATGGAGGGAGGGAAACACTGTTTTGTGGGAAATTGGTTTGGCCTAAAAATTGACATTTTCACTGAAGGCAAAGGAGGATGTTTCTGCATAGTGTGAAGAAAAGTCATCAAATAGTTTTTTAACGTACAGATTAAAAAAAAACTGATTTTGAAATTGTCACTTTTGTCTTAACGTTTCATTGTCCCCCTGAAAGATGGCTGAGAGTAACCTTTCATGTTTTCCATATAGTCATATCACCTAGAAAACTTGTGCATTGGCTAAATTTGTATAAAATTGGATTTTAATTCCAGAAAATAATTAACCATTTTTGTTGTGGATAGACTTAGCCCCAGTCCTGCCTCCATGGAAGTTTTTTGCCATTGGCTATTGTAGGAGCAGAATCCGTGTATAAGTATATTGGCCAATACTGGTTGCATCTTAGAAAGGATGTTGTGAAAACGTAGCTAAGAGGTCTTCCTTGAGTTCATGTAGTAGAAACCTGTAGCTCTGAAGCTGAAGGACCAACAACTCCGTCTCAGCTCTGCTGGGATGTGGTTTTGGTTTTGTTTTTTATTATGGAGAGATGGTAGCTTCTTCATAGCTAAGATTGCAACCACAATCCCGTTATAAGGCTGATTTGATTCTCCTTTATGATTCTAGTCCTACCTACAGTAGATAAATTTCTTCTGATGTAGATACACTGATGCAAACCCTAAATGTTGGTGCACTGCATTGATGTAAGTTTCATTAAGCATGACTTTTACTAAGAGCTTGTCTACATTTGAAATGTTGCTGAAGCCCCACAGTGAAACACTACATATACTGACAGGAAGGGTTCTCCTGTTGGTGTAGGTAATCCACTTCTCCAAGAGCAGACAGTTAATTCAATGGAAGAATTCTCCCATCGACCTAGTGCTACACTGGGGCTTATGTCTGCTTAACTAACCCGCTCAACTGCAAGGATTTTTCACACCCCTTGAGCGATGTAGTTAGGCCAACTTAATTTTCTAGTATAGACCAGGCCTAGCTCTGACTTTCTAAAGTAAGAAAAAATCCTTGTTCTTTTGGATTTTGAGGATGAGTCTCATTGACATACGGTGACCAGGTGTCCGTTTTTAGACTGGAACACCCAGTTGAACACCTGGTGGCTCCGGTCAGCACCTCTGACCAGGCCGTTAAAAGTCCAGTCAGCAGTGCTGCGGCGCTAAGGTAGGCTAGTCCCTACCTGTCCTGGCTGGCACCGCATTGCTCCCCGGAAGCAGCCATCAGGTCCGGGTCCTAGGTGGGGGGGCCCCGGGGCTCCATGCACAGCCCCCGCCCCAAGCACCAGCTCTGCACAACCATTGGCTGGTTCCCGGCCAATGGGAGTTGGGGGGGCGGTGCCTGCGGGCAAGAGTGGTGTGTGGAGCCTCCTGGCCCCCCCGCCTAGGACCTGGACTTGCTGGCTGTTTCTGGGGCGCACGCAATGTGGTGCCAGGACAGGCAGGCAGCCTGCCTTAGCGCCCCCGCTGAGCTGCTTACCGTGAGCCGCCTGAGGTAAGCCCACACCCCAACCCCGAGTCCCAACCCCCTGCCCCAGCCCTGAGATCTCCCCATACCCAGAGCACCCTCCTTCACCCCAAACCCCTCATCCCTGGCCCCACCCCAGAGCCCACGCCCTCAGACCAGAGCCCTCACCCCCCCATTGCACTCCAGCCCCCTGCCCCATCCCAGAGCTCCCTCCCAAACCCTGAACCCCTCATCCCCCCCCGGCCCAACCCCAGAGACCTCACCTCCTCCTGCACCCAACCCCCTGCCTCAACCCACAGCCCCCTTCCGCTCTCCAAATTCTTCGGCCACAGAGCCTGCATCTCCAGCTGGAGCCCTCACCCCCTCCTGCACCCCAGCTCCCTGCCCCAGCCCGGAGCCCCCTCCCACAGCCTGAACCCCTCATTTCTGGCCCCACCCAGAGCCCTCCCCCACAATTAGAGCCCTCCCCCCCGCACTCCAACCCCTTACACCAGCCCAGTGACAGTGAGTGAGGGTGGGGGTGAGCGAGCCACTCAGGGAGAGGGAATGTAGCAAGTGGGGGGTGGGCCCTCGGAGAAGGGGCAGGGTTAAGGTGTTCGGCTTTGTGCAGCTAGAAAGTTGGCAACCCTACACTGACAGCTAAAACATTTTTGTAAAATTTTGATTAAACTGAGTAAGCACATTTTGAGATTGAAAGGGTTTTTTTGTTGTTTTTTTACTGGCTCCTTAATGAACGTTTTACAAAGTGTCTAATGTTTCTTTGTATCTTTCAATCTGCCCAATGAAATCACATTACACTAAAAAATTTGAAAGCTAATTAGATGTTGGCACTGGCTCATACAGTGAGTGTTTTCAATGGTAGTAATTAGTAAAACATTTAAGAAATTGCAATTATTTGAAAACTTGACATGATTTTTAAAACAAACGAACAAACAAACATGAGTCTCACAATATTTGGTGGTTTTTTTCCCCCTCAAGGCATCTGTTCCAGACACATGTTATATGAGAATCTCAGCTTTCTATTTAAAACAAAAATGTTTTTCTTGCCCTCATGGTTGCAGAGCTTTTCAAGCTTTCTCAGCAACTAGAAGGTCTAGAGATTCTTTTTATAAATGAAAGCTGCGATTCTCACAAAATAGCCTGCCTCCAGGGGCCGAGGCTTTAAGAAAAGTACCTAATATTGCAACACTCATGATAAAATGCCAAGAGTTGAAAATGCTGTTATACACATACTGAATATATGTCTCATGTCAGGTGTACATTGTAAAAAGGAGACTCTTAAGGAGCCATATTTAGTTTGGCCAGTACTTCTCTAATTTCATAATTTAGTGACTTTAGTAGCCATTAACATTTTTAAAACAGTGTTTTCTTTGCTAAGTGAATGAGAAATTAAATATGTAAAAATAAATCTGAGAAATTCCAAAGATGAAAAATTTGATTCAATAAAAATAGTTAAGGTAGCTAAACTACGACAAAGTACAGTAGTAATTTATCACTAAGGACAAAAATCTTAAACTACCACATAAAAAACAAGGAAAGATTATTTACATTTTAAATGGTTTAGCGGGGCAGTAATGTGGAGATTGGGCATGTCAGAAAGGAGGATGTTGCAGTAGTTAATATGGAAAATAAGGACTTAGGTAGGAAGGGGAAAGGTGGTTTTTTTTGTTTGTTTGTTTGTTTGCGTGTTTGATTGTATACAAAGAAAAGGTCAGATCTTAAGTGTTGTGGAATAAGAAGCAACAAGATTTGGACCAAGAGTAGAGATGTGTGAGGTGATAGGAGGAGACAAAGGTGACTCCCAAGTTAAGAGTCTGGTCAAAGAGGTGATGGTGGTATTGTTGACAGTGACAGAGAATGGAGTGTATGGAGATGGTGCTGGTAGAAAAATAAGGAATTCAGTTTTGGCTAAATTGTCAGCTAGCCATTCAGGAGGAGCTACTGGAGAACTAGGCAGAAATGGAGTTTGAATGCCTGGAGTCAGAGCAGATGCGGTGAAAGAGATTTGTAAATTGTCAACGTGAATATAGAAGAAACTACATGAATGGCTGAGATCACCAGAAGAGAGTTTGTAAAGAAAAAAGAGAAGGAGCCACAGATAGAGCCCTGTGATACTTCAGAGGAAGAGTGATTGAAGGTATTAGGTGAACCCATCAAAGGAGACCCCAAAGAGGAGCCAGAGGGAAAAAGTACTTCGATAGTTTTCTTGTCTTGATTTTCAATAAGAATAGCATTGATCCCGTGCTGTCAAAAGCTGTGGAAAGGTCAAGAATGGGGATACAGTATACTTGATACTGAAATGAAGATTAAAAACAATGTGTGAAAACATACCCCAGCAACCCGTCGGTAAAAGTTAAGGTTCTGTTGTGATGAAATAATACATTGCTTTATATGTGATAAGAATGGGTTTATTGTGCAATATTTATGATTTGCTTGGGTTTCCAAAATGATGTGGTAGGTAAGTACATTATCAATTATTATCTCAACTGGTTTTTTTATTAACATTTTTGTTTTTAGAATCATTTAGGAAAAAATAAGTCTGAGCAGTTACATCAGAGAATCATGAGTCAGGAGATTTGGGTTGTGTTCTTCAGTTCTGCCATTGACTCATCATGTGACATTTATAAAGTTATGTAGGGCCAAATTATCTAATGTCTCCTCATTTTTCAGTGCCCACCTGAAGACCACTTACAGTCTGATTTTTCTGGTCTCATTGGCAAATCCCATTGATTTCCAGTGGAGTAGTGGATACTCAGCTCCCCTGAAAAATCAGGGCCTAGATGTCTGAAGCTGGGCAGCCAAAATTAGAGGACTCTTCCGAAAATATGGCCTTTTTTCTATTTAAAGGTATATGTATGGTTCCCATTGCTGTAGTATCTGGATGCAGTATATTACAGGGTTTAGAGTGAGGCATTTAAAAAAAAAAACGTTCCAATGACTAGGGAGCTAGTATTCCCCAGCTCACTTCTCTTTACTGCAAAATGGTTCCCCTCTGATACTTGACGTGTTAGTCTTGTGAGCTTCTTATATGAAAAATCTGTCCAGTTGTCACTAAGATGGCATTTACCAATACCAAAGGGGTAGCCATGTTAGTCTGGATCTGTAAAAAGCAACAGAGAGTCCTGTAGCACCTTTAAGACTAACAGATGTATTGGAGCATAAGCTTTCATGGGTGAATACCCACTTCGTCAGATGCATGTAATGGAAATTTCCAGAGGCAGGTATAAATATGCAGGCAAGAATCAGTCTGGAGATAATGAGGTTAGTTCAATCAGGGAGGGTGAGTCCTCTACTAGCAGTTGAGGTGTGAACACCAAGGGAGGAGAAACTGCTTTTGTAGTTGGCTAGCCAGAATTGTTGGCATTCTGTTCTAGGTCTTACTGCTGAAACAGAGGTTCATCTTGGTGAGGGCTATGGTGCTGGTAATGACCTGTAGAGGTCTCTGTTATACCATATTTTGCATGGTAAAATAAAGTAGGTGGTGGAAGGGGGAAGGGAATTCACGAATAATGCTTCCAACAGTCTGGTCTAAGTCTGGTAAACAGACTAGGAATTGTGGGCAAAGTCCTTTTCCTCAGGCTTTGCACCAAGCATGAGATCAGATGACTCAGTCCGGACTCATTATTTTAATAGCCTACAGCTAGTTCACATAGCAGCAGGAATCCACAAAAAAGGCATTTAATTGTTGAAACCCAAACTGGTACATTGTAACTGCAGATTATAGTATTCAGATTTAAGTAATTCAAGTAATTTATAAAGCTTTTGCACAAGCAAACAGAAAGTTAAAATAGAGATATTGTAATAAAAAGTAAATAAAAATACTTTTATACATTAAGACCCAATTACAGAGCATGATTTCATTTAACAAACTTAAAACAGGCAGGTGATATTTGCCAACATTACTACAGCTGTGTTTTACATTAGGAAATTAACTAAAATAGTCATTTATACTTTTTTCCACTTACAAGTATTAGACCTTTCTCTATTACACCATATATTTTCCTTTCAGTCATTACATGTTACGGTATATTTGTAATCTGATTTAGCAGGCTCCATCTTTGTTTTTTTTTCTTACCTAATGAAAAACTTGCTTTGTGCAATAATGCTAGTGAAGCAGATCAAACAGTGCTGAAGGAACTTCCTGCTGTCTGCCTGAGAGGCAGTGCATTCTTACTTATTCAGATGTCAGTCTTTTCCTCATCATCATAGCAGGGTTTCACTTTGTTTTGCCAGATCACTCTATTACTGTATTCCAGTGATTCCGGAGGAAGGAGCATGACTGAGAGGAAATTGGTGTGTGTGTGCGCGCGTGTGTGTGTGCGTGCGCGCAATATTGTGCCCTCAGACCTGGTTTTATACATCATAGCTGAATGATGCTTCCCAAGAGATATCTGGAATTATTCCATATTCTTGGGCATTTATTTTTGTCTAACCTGCTAATATAATTATTGCATAATCAACTTTTAACTGTATTAGTCACTTGTTCCTTGAAAGGAACTTTGAATAGTGCAAAAGGTACACATTTAAAATGCTATTTAATTACAGAGGTGTGATCTCTTTTTTTTCTGTATAAAATACAATAGTTGAAAAAAGGAAACATATAATAGGTAAGTATTTAACTTTTTTTTTTTCCCCTCTCCTTACTCCCTTCACTTTCCCCTACACCCTTAATTTGCCTGCTTGTACTGGAAGTGTATCACATCAGCCATTGTACTGACATGTGACTGACCGCTGAAGACTTTCTTGCACTAGAATCCTATAGATTTTGGAGATTGATTGAGTCCAGTGAAGCTGGGGTATTAGAGAGTGACTGCAGACCAAACAAGCAAATCACTGTGTCTGAAAACTAGAGTTATTAAGACCAGACATTTCACATTGTTAAATGTTAAGGTTGCTGCAACTTTTCCATTCATCTAAAATCAGATGTATAAAACAGTTTTCAAAAATGTATTTCCATCTTAACCTTGATATAGAAACTCTTAGCTTGAGAGAACATCTTTTGAACAGAATATTATTAATATTGGGATAAATAACAAGGATTTTTAAATAGAGAGGAGTAAACATTCTTTGAATAAATTTCAGGGGTGTTTTGTCAGACAATGTTTTTTTAAAAAGAATACATTTTAAAAATCAATTTTTCAAGGCACTTTGCATGACACTGGTGTTTCTTTGTGTTTTAACAGCTGCTGTGCATGCACTGCAGCTGTTTTTTTTTTCTTTCCACTTTTGTTTAATTATGTATTCTGGATTATTTACTGTATGCACTGATACCTGTAGAGTTCTATGGGGTGAACTGGCACAATACTTGACAATCTGATGAAGCATTGATCAAAAATCTGCTGATGAACGTGGCTATACCACAGGGCTAACATAGTGTATCATATCAAAAATTTGCTCATTTATGCCTTTGCACTGCAGAGTGATATTACACATCCTCTGTAACCATTAATCAATGCTTTGTATCCATGACTTTGTTTAATTCCTTGCCTGGTGGACCTGTCTAGGTGTGTCGAGACGAAGAATTTGCAAAACAACTCAGTATGAATTAGCACAGAAGTACCTTGACACAAACTGAAAATTCCAGTAACATTTCACCTTATTGCTCCCCACTTCTTCATTACCATCAAAAGAAAAAAAATAGATCTTTGAAGCATCAGTTAATTCAAATCAAGTCCACCGATTAAAGTGGATATCACACATGTGTGGGTTTGTTTATACGTAGGACCTACAAAAATAGTAGGTTTTTTTTAATTGCAATAATGAGCACTTTGAAAAAGAAAGAGGTGAAATTTGCAAGAAAAAATAGTAGTTTTAGAAGTAAGCACATTTAGAGCCAAACCTCTTAGAACTTCAGCAAATGGTCTTTTGGGATAAAATTCACCCCTCTGCAGAGAGTCAAAACAAGGCCAATGCACCACCTAAGTCCTACTTAACAACTATTTTGAGGGAATCAAGTAAGATTGAAGTAACACATAGATCTTATTCTTGTTCTTTGTACAGGGATGAATGTCCCCCTGTGAGAGCAAGTTGATGATTTGTACAAATAACAATACTGAATTATGATTTACAAAGGTGAGATATGGGATGTTAATATGAGAGATAGTATCACTTTCAAGTGTACATTCACCTTTTATTTTATTTCACCATCATGAGTTTGAATACATAAAGCACAGCATAGCCCAGAGACTAAATAAACTGACAAAATATTTACATTTAATAGATGATTTATTAACCAAAATTTAATGTTAATATTAAAATATTACTGCCCTTTTATGTGAGCTGATCTTCATTATTCATTAGTTATTTCTGCAGTAAAATAAATGATTTTGTGTGTGTGTGTGAAGTGACATAAAAAATATAGCTGTGACTCAGATGCTTTAAACTTAAACTAATATTTCACATGCAAAACCTTTCTAACTTTTTATGCTGTATAATAATGCAATATTATTGTGTAATAACAAGGATGTGAAATGAAATAGATGTGTCCATTAAAGTAATGTCCTATGATTAATTAAGCAATAACCCATGAAGTATCTGTTGTTAGCAGCGGGCAATATTAGTTAATGGCCCAGAGCAAAGCCAAGGCTGCTGAATGCTCTACCATGCCAGTTGCTAACGGCAGGGAGGATGAATTCTGGGATGATGATTGCAACATTAGGCTGTATTCAGTGGCTTATTACAGCAGTTTTAGTGCAGCATTTTGAAAATTCGTTTTATTCTAGAAAAGTCTGTAACTGTTTTGCAGCAACCAGAATATAGGCCACTCCCTTTTTGCTTTATAATTTATGCCATAAACCATACAAAATTGGTTGTTGCCAGGAATTAATTACTAGCTTGATTATTAACGGCTAAAGGAGAAGCAGCAGGTAGTTAGTGCTTTAATAGGATTTGGTTTAAAGGGATTATCTCAGATCTGCAAACTCTTTTCAATAGTTTGTAATTCAGATTGTTGAACTTAATGACAACTATCTTATTAATGGAGTCTACTTATTTGAATTGTACATAATACTAGTTACTGTTTCAGTCATATTGCCCAATGTATAAATTCTTTTTAAAAGGCCCAGATTGACCCCTCCGCTTATGCACGCATAGCTATCCAACCCTTTATCACCTCAAGAGTGGATTATTGTGGTGCCATCTGCATAAGGGCTACACCTTAGACTATCCTGAAATTGCGGCGAAGACAGAATGAGGCATCCCACTTTGCTTATTAAATAATGTTTCATGTAGAAAACATGTTACTTCTGTGATCTGTGTTTATTACCAGATTATTTCTGGGTGAAGTTTATAATGTTGATTTTAATCCTAAAAGGCCTATGTGGTTTAGATTCAGGTTACCTTAGTGACTGCCTCTCTTCCTATGGGATATTGAGGCAGTTTCAATCATCAGAGGTGCTTAAGAGAGCAGGCTTCTGGTTTAAAAAGGTGTCTGGTGGTGGCTTTTCTTAATGAGGAGTATTAGCGTTGGAAATTGCACTCCACTTATAGAAGAACTGTTACCAATAAATGGTGCCCAGTAGTTGGCTACAAGAGGATGCTTCATCTTTGGAAGAGGGTAGTGGTGATAGCTTATTTCAGAAGAAGGGTAGGAGAAAATACAGAAGAATATCATAGCACATAATTAAAAGTTGCATGAAACCAGTGAGGCATTTCTTTGTCTTCACCCACTACAAGCAGTTGTTGAACTACTGTCTACCATTCCACTGGCATGATGTCTCCACCTGAAAATAGATACTCTAAGCACTAGCTCCTGTTTAGAAGTTTGTAACCCCATCCACATTCTTGGAACAGAAAGTTATTGTTTTTTGTTTGGTTAGAAATGACAAACAATTTTGTAATGATTTTGGAAATATAATTTTAAGCCATTTTATGAACTCTAATTCTGTTTATTTTAAATGATTATATTTGACTACTCTAGACCATTATAATTGTTATGAAAATGCTCCTGAATAGGACTCATTAAGATTTTTCCATTTATATTAATGTTTTTAATCTGAGTTAAATACTTGCATGCCTTTTCTGACCCATGTTTTTAAAAATTCACTTTCGGTAAACCTGAGTTTTGTTTTAGCTACATGGACTATACAGATCAATGAAATAAAATACCATGTGGTTTAAAAATCTAAAAATGACAGAGTCAGGAAGATATTACACTTTTTTTTAAAGGGCAGTTACATCTAAATAATTACGGATAAGAAGTTTTGAATAACAATAAAAGATCATTTTACCTTGTTCACCAAAGAAGAATGCAAATAAGTGAAATATTTTCAGTATAAAACAGAACAAATAGGAAGAAAAAAGTCATCATAAATTAGAAACATTAAATGGAAAAAATGATAAGACAGAGAAGGGATTATATTCAGCATGTGTGAGATAGATAGATATAGATGAATCCAAATATGTCTTTATGCACATTGAATTTTGGCTTGTATTGGAACAATTATGAATCTCTCAGTAATATTGAAGAAGAAATTTTATTGAGAAAATTTCATATTTACCTGTTGTAATTAATCTTCCAATCCATGACTTTACTATTGTAGTCACACTTTCTCTTTGAGAACCAGGACCAGAGAAATACTTTGTAATTTGGTGTGGCAGAATTTGATGTTTGTTTTGTTATGATTTTGACAGATAATATTGATGTTTATTTTTAAGACTTTTTCCCCTATTTTTATTTATTTTTTATTTTAACAATTGCTGGTAATTATGTGGGGGAGTCAGACAGTAATTATTTAATGACCATTGATATTCCAAAAGCTAAATATTTGTAACCATTAAAATACAAACTGTCAACATCACATCTCAAAATATACAAAGTAAATATCCTTAGATCAAACTCTGAGTGTTAAAGCAGAAAATTCTTTTCTTTGCCTCTCTGTAATTTTGTAATTAAAAGAAGTATTTTTTATCGATTTGTGTGTGTACAACGAAATCAACGTTTCTGACAGTTACTGATGATAAAATCTAATCCTTCCAAGCCTATTTGTAATGCTTGGAATCATGGTAAGGAGATAGTCACGTACATCCCATGTTTTTTACTATTGGGGCTTGCATTGACCAGCAATGCTCTAAGGGAAAGATCCTCCCCAATGTATGTATTTTTAAATAAGCATGTTAAAGTATTATACATTCAGTTGCTATAGGTGTGAATATTTTAATATATAAATGTCCAAATAGACATACCTGCAGTTATTAGAATGACTGGGCATTTAGATATATACAGGTGCATGTATCTGAATGATATTTTCACCTGAGGTTATTTTACTTGATAGTTTTTCATTCAGTTTAAGTAACTGCAGGTGAGTATGTTTGGACTGGCACATTCAAATGAATCCACTTTCATTTATTTAAATATGCAGTCATACCAAACCTCTGTATTAATTTCCTGTTTGGAAGTTGGAAGAAGATTGTATGCAAGCACTTACTTTGTGGTCATTCTGCTGTGTGTTGTGGGACTGTCCGAAGACTAAAACTATCTGCAGCAAACTCACTGAACCTTATTCATGCTGAATCAGTTTCCCAGGGGTCCAATACTGTTCCCTTTGACCTCAGTGAGAGTGAGATTGGGTGCTGTGTTCAAGACCACCCTTTGCAGAGTTAGTGATCGAATATTAGTCTATTTTTCACATGCATGCCTATAACTTTCTAAAGCTACAGTACTTATTTTTAGCATTGCCAACTTTCTGATTTCAGAAAACCAAACATCCTTGCCTCTCCCTCTGATCTGCCCATAGGCCCTGCCCCCCACTCACTCCATTCCCCCTCCCTCCGTCTCTTGCTCTCCCCCACCCTCGCTCATCTTCTCATTTTCACTGAGCTGGGACAGGGGGTGCGGAAGGGGTTCAGGGCTCTGGCTAGGGGCACGGGCTCTGGGGTGGGGCCAGGGATGAGGGGTTTGGAGTGTGGCAGGAGGCTCTAGGCTGGGACAGGGGGTTGGGGTGTGGGGGCAGGTGAGGGCTCTGGCTGGGGGTGCAGGCTATGTAGTGGGGCCAGGGATGAGGAGTTTGGGGTGCAGGAGGGTGCTCCAGGATAAGACCAAGGGGTTCAGAGGGCAGGAGGGGACTCGATGTAGGGTCCAGGTAGAGCGTACCTCAGATGGCTCCTGGAAGTGGCAGCATGTGCCCCCTCTGCCTCCTAGGCAGAGGCACGGCCAAGCAGCTCCACATGCTGCCATGTCCACAAGCGCCTCCCCCTTAGCGTCCATTGGTCACAATTCTAGTGCTCGGGGTGGGGGCAGCGCATGGAGCCCCCTTAGCCATCCCTGCACCTAGGAGCCAGATGAGGGGCATGCCACCACTTCTGGGAGCTGTGCGGACCATGGCAGGCAGGGAGCCTGCCTTTGCCCCGTTGTACCATTGATTGGACTTTTAACAGCCCAGTCAGCGGTGTTGACTGGAGCCGCCAGGGTCCCTTTTCGACTGGGCATTCCCGTCAAAACCAGACGCTTGGCAACCCTACTTATTTGTGCACTCCAAGTAAGCTCTAATACGTCCATTTGAAATCCACATTGTCAAAATAGTAGCTATGCAGCACTCCATATGCTGTAGATTAGGCTAGGCTTTCTTTGATTCCGTTATAATCAAGAATCAAAAAGAATGAATAATAAAATATTCCACCCAACTAAAAATGTTGCTGTAAAGACTCCTTCAAGAAGTTTTATAGGTAAAACTTTATCAGATGGTAGTCTTTTATTTAATGACATCTTTGAATCAACAAAAGTAAGGTTAAAGGTTGAGCTTGCTGCTCTTTCCATAATCCTCGTTGATTTGTCACTATTACAAATACAACCAATCATTCATTATTTAGAATGCAGATGATGATTTCAGTAAATTAATCTGAGTAAGGTTAAACAATGAAACTCCTTTATATGGACCGGTTTCAGATTGATTTGTCGCTTTTAGCCTATCATCCATAAAGCTCCTATGGTATGACTTCCATGCATGTACTACTCTGAGTGTATCCAAATAGATTTTATTTATAAAATCTTTATAAAATAAAGGAAAACAGTGCTTTCTAAATAACTTTGTGTTGAAAATGTCCACTTTCATATTATGCAACAAAAATGCAGAATGTTTCAAACACCATAGATGCATTGACCCCAGCAGGGATGGCAACTCTCCCTACCCCTAATTTCAGGATTAAGAAAGTTCACATATGTAATGTGCAAAGAATGTTATGAACAAACAAAAGTACAATATGCATTTTTCATTTATTCTCAGGCTCTGATAAATGTGAATATAGGAAAGTCACTGCTAAGCCAATGCAAAATGAAAGTCTTAATGCATGGTCTTAATACTGCATGTTTAATCTATCTCTTTGTAAGCAAAACACTTCTATAGTGAATTAACAAAGACTCCTAATAGCTGCCATCATATTCTGATGGATTTCCAAAAAAACACAGTATTTTAGTATTTTGAAATTGCATCCATTCCTGATTTAAAGGAAAATAAAGTTGTATCTATCACAAACCCAGCCAAAATAAGTTCCATTATTTTCTCACAGAGGAAACCCAGGTTCATGCATAGGTTTTTAACTGTTAGACTATCAGTGTGAGTCTTGCATACAGTGTGGCTGCAAAAGTGAGTCTTAGTGGTTTATTTGATGAAGTGAAAGAGTACAGCCTAAATAGAGAGTATTTGTGGAATGTGGTCTGGATTTGGGAATGCACATTATAGGATGACTCCTCCTGTTTCTGTTAGCCCTTTAAATATTTTTGATTTCTCTCTCACACACTCACTCAGGCAGAATTTGCATGAGTAGGATATATATGAATGCCATGTAAATATCCCATACCTAAATGGTGTGTGAGATGCCAAATAAAACCCTTGTGGTTAGGGACACAAGTGTCTAAATCCGGACATGTTTTCACAACTGCTGGGTTTGGATTTACTATGTTTCATTAGAATTTTAATGAAAACCTGTAAAAATGGTTCAAAGTGTTTGTGAAGGAAGTACAGGGTTTTACAAAGGTGCAAAATCACCCACACTCTACAAATGATAGTCATGAGAGGGCTTGAAGATAGCCAAGAGTTTGATGAGTTAATGCTTAATGACAGGAAACTTCAGATTCAGTGTTAGTTGCTGATATATATATATTTTTTCTCCACGTAGTACAAAGTACAGTATTCTATGCTAAAGCTTTACTAAGCAAATTTTTTCCCATTAGTCTAATTTTGCTCTGCTTATTTAGAAAATGCTTTCATCGTTCCCAGAGCACAACAGTGCACTACTTAATTCCCACAGATTATATTTATTCAGATTTCTGATTAACCCAATAGTTCTTCAATTTAAAGATTGATTTAGTCACTGCTGAAAAGAGGAAAAACAAACATGGTGTTTTATAGCAGATTTGTGTAAGTTTCTGACTGCATATTATTATCTTTAGGTCAGGGGTGGCCAGACTTATTTGATGGGTGGTCCACACAGTAACTGCACATGGAAGTCAACCATTAGTTCTCATGCCATTTCCCATACTTATCAGAGCAAAGTACTAAGTATGTCTGCTTTGCCCTCACTTTTTTGTCCATCTTTAAGGTTTATTTTCCATGGCAGCAGCAAGAAAAAGCAGAAGTGGGTATTGTAAAGGTTGGCTTTCATATTGGCATATGTCATCACTTTAGAAGAGTTGTGTTCTAATGGGACAAAATTATAGGGTTTGGAGTACCATGCATGACCCGTCACATCATTTAAAAACAATAAGAAAGCTTCAGTCTTAGGCTGGTATGGGCAGTCTAGGTTTATTAGCTAAGTCACTGTTTAGCCTTATGGACCCTCCTTCACTGCGTCATTGTAGGTTCTCATGAACTCCTTCTGTTCTCTGTGGTCAGATTTAGAGTGAATTTTGTGCTACCACATTCTGCCCTTGTTGTTCATTTGATGATGTTTGTCAGTGCTCTGTAGGGGAGATGCAGGACAATAAGATACTAGTCAAAGTGTCAAGGATGTCAGATGACTGCAGGGATGCTGGAACTAGGGGCTCTAAGGGTGCAGCTTGAAGTGGTTTCCATCTTATACAGGGTTTACAGTTTTGTTCAGTGGCTTTCAGCACCACCACTATAAAAATTGTTCCAACACCACTGGATGATCGTAGTGTTCTTCAAGGGCAGCTGTGTGTTAAAATCTGCAACTGGACAGCATTCTCTGCTAGGCTGGTCTGGAAGTACACTGGATCCTTGAGTCTCTGGGGTGTACCAGTACAGACAGTCTACCTCTAAGACTGAGGAGTAAAAAAGCTCTACTGACTTGTAGCAGGAGGTGATAGATGTACTAGGGTAGGGGTGAGATTACGGTGTCTCCTATATCTATGCCAGAGAGTAGATTTAGAGCATGAGAGAGGGAGAATGCTTGCAGTAGATGGCTACAAGATGGTTGTCATAGACTTTGCCCTTTTACCTAGATGGGTCTGTGGATGTGGAGACACATGTGCCCCAAGCTGGACTGGCCTCTTATGTTCCAAAGTGAACTGAAGTGAGCAAAGTTGGAGAACTAGGAAGAAGTGCAGAGCTATATCCGATCTGTAGGTCTTGGTGTCCCAAAGTCTGGATCTGCTGTTACTGAAGCCAGACTTCCATTACTGACAGGACTGACTATGTCTAGAAGATTTATCCTATGGAAAAATTGTATTTAGGTTATCTAAAAGAGAGTTGTCTGTCTAATCTGTACCCACCAAACACAAATGGCTAATAATTGACACACACATGCTGTGAGAGAGAGGCTGGATAACATTATATACAGCAGGGGTCGGCAACCTTTCAGAAGTGGTGTGCCAAGTCTTCATTTATTCACTCTAATTTAAGGTTTCGCATGCCAGTAATACATTTTAACGTTTTTAGAAGGTCTCTTTCTATAAGTCTATAATATATAACTAAACTATTGTTGTATGTAAAGTAAATAAGGTTTTTAAAATGTTTAAGAAGCTTCATCTAAAATTAAATTAAAATGCAGAGCCCCCTGGACCAGTGGCCAGGACCCGGGTAGTGAGTGTGCCATTGAAAATCAGCTTGCGTGCCGCCTTCGGCACGCATGCCATAGGTTGCCTACCCCAGATATACAGCATCTCAAATAAACTAGTCCCAAAGTCTAAAGAGGGGTGGGTTTGGCTACCAGGTACTTCTTTGGAACTCCGTTTTTATAACCATCTTACCAGGGCTCTGGCTATGTACAGACATTCAGCTCCAGAGCACGTTTAGCTCTCTTAAGAGCTACCTCGAGGGAGAGTGCTATGGTACAGTAGATGTAACATCACAGTGTGCGTCACCCTGGGGCATGAAATTGAAGCAGGAGTTGGTAAGTCACAGCTTGTTTAGGTAACATGGAGTTATATCCCTCTTTACCATCAACGGTTCTTGATTTTTAATGTTTTTAATAACTTAAAAATGTGTAAGAGAATGTGATTAAGGAGATTTTTATTTTTAATTTAAACACAACTCTGGATCACATTTTTGTGCAACTTTATATGCAGCTGGTGGCAGCACCTGCTATGTTGTTGTGTTATAGGTGTAGCTGGAAGTGCAGCCTGTTATTAAGACCGTGTTTTCAGTTGCTTATAACTTTCCCAAACTTCAACCACTAGAGCTGAAATTTTCCATGCTGTGTCTGCCTCAGGCTAAATTTCTTGGGAAAGTTTCAGTAAAAATAGTTCATCTGTTTGTAAGAATGAGATTAGGGGAAAATCCATTGTTTTGATCATATTAAAAAATTCTTACAACCATTTGGTTCAGCTGTGGTTCGTGCTTTGGAACAGGGACTTGAAATTTGGCAGGCAGTCCCCTTTGTGTCAGCAATTCCTCTTTTGCCGTTCCTATTAAAAAAAAAACACACAACTTTGACCAAATTATAAGCATTTGATAAATCTCAATTTGTACATGAATTTTACAAGTAATGTTAGTCAAAATTCGATAAGGTTATTTGTAAAATTCACTCTGTCCTTAAAACTGACTAGCTATTGTAATGTTTTATATTGAACACTTTGTTGTAATCATTTTCCTTTTTTAAAAAAATATTTTGAAGATTGTGGTTTGGGGCATTTTTACAATTCCCAGAAAATCGTGATTTACACAGGGCCCCACACATGATGGAATTGCAGGAGGTGGGATTCAGTGTTTGTTCAGTTGGGTTTTTTTTTTTAATCAAGGCAATATCTGCCCCAACAATGACAAGATCTGTGGATCCTGGATTGGCCTCATTAGCCATTTGCGGACCCACCAGTAATAAATGGCTATCATATTGTGAAAGACAATCATCCTCGAAGTCTGAGGGATTGCCGACTGAGCCCCATTTTACAAATGGGGAATTGGGGCACAGAGAGATTAAGGCCAAAATTGTCAAAAGTATCCACTAATTTTGGGTGCTGAACTTGACACTGATTTTTTTTTTAAGCATACCTACATTTTCGTAGGAGTTCAAAGCTCAGTTCCAATCAACTTCAGTTGCAAATGCTCAGCATGTTTGTAAATCTGTCCCCAGATGTTTCAGGTTGGGCACCCAGAAAATAAGGAACATTCATTTAGTGGCCACCTGTGAAAATTTTGACTTAGGACTTGGCCGAAACGGGGATAGAATCCAGTTCTCCAGGATATCAATGAATGTCCATAACCATGAGGCTCTCCTTTCTCTTCCTGCCTCATTCATTGTACACCTTCCAATTTATGCAAGAAATGAGATAGGGATCCTCCAGACAACAGCCTTATTCAGTATTCAACCCTGATTCATTCCCAGAGAGCCATCCTTACTGTCTGAACTGAATGAGGCAGGGGTCCTGTGGAGGGAAAAGTAGTATGAGATCATGTAATTAAAGATAAATTAGGCTTAGGTTGTTAATTCCATTCTAAACCCTAATTTTTCATAATTTTATTGCATATTTTAAAGAATGCTGTAATAACTCAGCACAAATATAACATTTGGAATCCAGTATCACAGTTCAAATAAAATCTCAAAGGACTAACTAATCTATTACAAGAAATTAAAAGTTTTCGATTTAAAAATATTACAATTTCTATTAAATATTGAAACACAGTGTTATGCTAAAGAATGATGTGTTTTATTATACGAAGCAAATAAAGGATTTCAAATGTAAGGCTGTTATTCCAGACTGACTCCATCCTTAGTTTGCCCCAATGTTTCATGGTATGAACAATACATAATTTTTCAGAAGATACTGTGCATGCTGTAACACCTTGGCATAATAAGAGTAACGGGACAGCTCCAGCCAGAAGTTTCAGCGTTAACTTTCATTTTCCATGTTTTTATGGATTTAAACCAGACTGATTACCCCTTAACATTATTTTAACATTGTTATTTGTGGCTGAGTTTATTATATGGTCGTGTTCATACTGCTGCACTTAACATATCATACATTAGGTTATAATCCAAACTTTTCAAGGATTTATAATGTTGCTATAAAATTTACTCAAGGAATAAAGCTTTTAACCCAAGAGCAAATACTCTCATATATTTTACTACAAATTCTAAATTTGAGTGAATTTGACACTTCCTAGTTAGAGAAAAGCAAATGTGTATGTTCATTTTATTAAGATCCTTTAATCCTATATTTTTCTTTACTAAAATTCATATTTTTATTTGTGTGCTGTTAATATATGAACCCTTGGGGAAAGAGGCTTGTCGGGGGGAGGGGGGGAAGAGAAGAGGAAAGGGTGGAAAATTAAAAAAAAAACACCAAAAAAACAAAAATCTTAAACTGTTACCATAGATATCCAATTTTTAAATGTTAACATTGTAAAAAGTCCATACCACTGCTTGACATGATACATTGTTTCTGTTCCAAGGGTGGATAAGCTGTCATGTCAAAGACCTGTTTATTAATGTCTTCATAGTACAAATTGACATTAGGTATCATGGGAAAAATCCACTTATTAATGTCTCCATACTATGGATAGACAGGCTACACCTTTATGACTCTAAATGTACTTACAATTTCATGCCACAGTGTTTAAGGATGTGTCAAAGTACACTAGCCTTTCAGAAAGAGAGCTGGTTCTTTTTTTTTTCACAGAGCCAAGCTGGAGTCTTCTATACTGGGCTCTGGTTAGTAAAAGTTTATTTTTTCTCCTCTTTCCCTCTATCCCAAAATGCCGGCTTTTCTATAAAGACATCTCCATGAGTTATAGCAGCTTCGGACTATCTTCCAGCAGTCTCTGCACATTTTCAGCTGAAGCAGCCTATAATCTGCAAACTGCTACGACAGTTAGAATTCCCCAAAGCATTAAAGAATATAGTGTAGTCATATTCATATAAAATGTGTGTTGGAGGAATAGGGAAGGAACGAGACAGTCTTATGGCATTTGCTTACTACCATGGGAAGTCCAAACCAATGGTTAATGATAGTAATCACTATTCCTGTTTGTGTTTGCAGAATTGGGCCCTTCACATATATCCCTATTTTTTCTGCAGTGTCCTGTGCGATTGTGCTATCATCTAATTTGTTTCTTAATACATTCATATGTATAAAGTGCTCTGAGATTTTGTATTGTATTCAAACTCTCATTCATCTATAAAGAGAACAATTGACAGGAGTTAGTTATGAGTAAGGGTTATGTCAGTTCACACACTCAGAATTGATACACACTCAGGCCTGACATAGTCATGTTTAACAGGTCCAAAAAGAGAAACGTGCATATTTTAAGGTGGATGCATAGCCAAAGGTATGAGTATTTCAATCCAGTAGACAATGTGTCCTTATTGTTTGTTTGTCTCTTGTATTGGAGCATCCAGAAAACAAGATAAAATGGGCACATAATTGACCATCATAATTGCTTTATCTCTGAACTTGATGAGTTCTGAACTAGCTTTCTGCCACCGTATTCTTGAGTATCCCTCACTCTTGTTGTAGGCTGATGAAAAGAGTGCGACTTTTGAAAGAAAGCCCATTTTGTTTGTACTTAGTCCAATAAAAGAGAGTGCCAATAACTCTTGACATTTCCCTGACCACACTCCCTCTCTGGAGTTTAAAATGTGTTTTTCTAAGTGATAAAGACAGTTGTAATGCAAGCGCAACACAAAACTGCTTTGTACCGTATTACTAGTATTTATTATTTGAGCTCTCTCTGATGTCATCTGTGCTGTTCAAGGCACAAATAAACACAGTCCCTGCCCTAAGGACCTTAAAATCTAAAACCTGTATTATAAGTACATCTTATAATACAACTAAAACCTGGTTTCACTCCTTCAAAACTATGATAAAGCCAAACCACCAGCTGCTAAGCCATCTAGGGTGGTATTAAACTCCCATTTTTAAAATGATTTTATTGCATATTATACTATAATGCAATGTTTCTCAAACTGTGGAGCGCATCCCCGAGAGGACAGTATATACAAGGGGATGCACAGACTTTTCAGTCCACTCTGCAGTAGTTATACTGATGTAACTCTCCACGTGGACTCATAGATTCCTAGAGTCAGGGCCGGCTCCAGGTTTTTTGCTGCCTCAAGCAAAAAAAAAAAAAAAAAGCTGGAGTGCCATCACTGAAGCAAAAAACACAAAAAAACGGAGTGCCGCCGCCCCCCCCCCCCTTGAGAAGTGCCGCCCCAAGCACATGCTTGGAACGCTGATGCCTAGAGCCGGTCCTGCCTAGAGTTTAAGGCTAGATGGGGACAGCAGATCATCTAATCTGACCTTCTGTATATTACAAGGCCTTAAATATCAGCCAGTTAACCTTAAATGGAGCTGAATAACTTGTGTTTGACTATTATCTCACTTCCAGAGTAAATTAATTTAAAAAATGAGAGCAGCCACATGAAGGGTTACACCAGTTTAAAAAACAAACAAACACACTGCAATATAAATTCATGCCTTTCCTTATGCTGGTGTAACTTCCTGATAACTTCTTGTGTAGACAAGCCCTAAACTGTGCAGGCCTTTAATAGCACATAGTAGGGATGACACATTGGTTTTATTTTCTAGAAGTGGGACTCAGCTTTCAAGAGCTGGGAAACACCTATGTAAGAAATTGCAGTTTTAATTGTATAAATACACTGCATCATTTAAGTGCCATTGAATAAATGAATACCCATGAACATTTCAGGTTTAAAAGTAGAAATTTAAACACACTGTAATTATAACCCTGTTTTGTTTGAAGTTCCCCTTCTGAACTTTTACTTTAAAACAAAATTTTGCTCCACTCTTTTCCCCCTCAAATTGCTTTCTCTTCTGATCTTGGGACACAGTTAAGAAAATATCCTCTGCAGTGCAGTGCCTCTAGTCTGAGTACGAAAACCCTGGATATGCATGCAACTTTAAAGGATACCTAATCACCTGTGACAAATAGTAATGTAATTATTGTGAGATTAAAATGACCCAATCCCCTTGATTTGAATGCATTAAGCTCTATAAGGTTTTCTTCCATGTCAGATGTGATAATCTCCATTTCCATCAGCCATCATACCTTCATGCCCATGTTCCATGTTATCATCTTTACTGAAAACCAAGGCAAAATATGTATTCGGTTTTGGGGCCATGCCTAGATTATGCAATGTGGATGGGAAGGAGAGTAAAGCTAGAGGACCAGTGTTGTCCGTCCTTATTGTCTTTTTATTTACATAACTAAGAAAACCTCTTATTTATTGTAACTTCCTTGGCAAGAGTTGATTCAGCTTGACTTTTTGCAATTCTCACTTTATTTCTACATTTTCTAACGTACAAGATGTACTTTTCTTGCTGATCAATCCCTTTTTCCATTCCCTCTAGGCACTCGGTTTACTTCTAATAACCTTTTTGAAGTGGTTATTCATCCAGCTGTTCCCAACAAGTTTTCTTCCCCTGGCTTGAGATGTAAACATCAGACAGTTTTTGTATAGTTAGTTTAAGGAAATTCCAAGCCTCCTTCACATTTAAGCCTTTGAGGTCTTCAGTCCGGTTGATGCCTTTAACTAATTCTCTTAATTTCCTAAAGTCTGCCATTTTGAAATCAAATAGCACAGCTGATGACCAGTTTTGATTATCCTTCCATTTAATTTAAACTGAATCCATTTGTGATTTATTTAAGATTATTTCCTACAACCAGCTCTTCTATTATGTCCTCGCTGCTTACCAGAACCAAGTCTAAAATTGCATCACCTCTTGGGGGCTCAGTGATGATTTGATGAAGAAAACGGCCATCTATCCCATCCAAGAATAACTGGGCACTGCCAGTATTAGTAGCATTTATTCTCCAATCTATATTTGGGAAGTCGTCTCCCATTATGACATAATATCCAATAGTATTTGTCTCTAATAATATTAATGAGATCTCTAGCCATATCTGAGTCTGACTCTGGGAGTCAATTCCTAAACCTATCAAAACCTCTTTTATAATCCTTCCCCAAAGAGATTTTGACTCTTTCTGGTTTGTCTATTCTATCATATCTTATTTCTTTACAGCTTCCACCGCCTCATTCATCTGTACAGCTACCCCACCAGTACATTCTTCTTCGAGTGGTTGTTCATGTCCATTCAAAGTAGGTGTGCGCGTGCCGCGTGCACGCCAGCCGGAAGATTTTCCCCTAGCAGCGTCCGTAGGGTTGGCCCTGGCACCCCCTGGAGTGGCGCCACTACGGCGCCCTATAAAGGGGCCCGCCGACCCTCCACCCCCTCAGTTCCTTCTTACCGCCGGTGACGGCTAGCTGGAACTTCTCTTGCGATAGCAGGTTAGCAGTGTCCTATCCTTGTGTATAGTCCGTGTATATAGTTGCGTTATAGTTAGTTTACTTAGATTATTGTATATAGTTCTTCGTAGTTGGGGGGTCCCCCCCCAAGTTTTCGTCACCCGCTGGGGCATGCCCGGGTCCCCCGGGTTTAAACTCTGCAAGGACTGAGGGAAATTCATGCCCAAGAGTGACTCGCACTCTGCTTGTTTGAGGTGCCTTGGAGAGAGCCACCAAAAGGACCAGTGCTCTATCTGCAGAGGCTTCCGCCCGAGAACTCTCAAAGACAGAGCTCAAAGACTTAGAGTCCTCCTGATGGAGGCTGCCCTGAGGCCACCCTCGGACCCGGAACCGGCTGAGGCGGTGCCCAGCACGTCTTCCTCGGTGCGGAGCACCCTGGCACCGGCATCAGGGCTTAGGGCTCAGCCCAAGTCGTCTAAAACCCGGCACCGGACGGAGTCGGGTCATAGGAAGTCGGCCTCAGTGCGGCACCGCTCACCATCGCCGGTGCCCGCCAAGAAGAGAGAGCCGGTGAGGGAACAGTCACCCCACCAGGATTCGAGGCCGACGCCGTCCGTGGGTGCAAGCGGACAGGCTGGGCTACAGCCCTCGGCTGCTCCGTCGACTCCCGCACCGCAGAGAGGGCGGTCTAGTCTGGACCGGCCTAGATCCCCGGACCTCAGCGGAGACTTGCGCCGCCCTTCGACGCTGGAGGCGTTCGAGGCGGCCTCAGACTTGATGGGACTCCCGGCACCGGCCTCCCCGCACTGTAGGGAGTTGCCTACCGTGGCCCATCCCCCAGTACAATCGAGGGGCAAGCCGGCCATGCTGTCGCCTCCCTCCCTGCACCACGCCGCTAAGGCGGCACCGGACCAGGTAAGAGGCTCCCCGCCGCTCAGCACCGCTCTCCAACGGCACCGGGTGCTGCTCCCCCCAGGTCCTTGTACTCAGAGACCTCAGACTCAGAGGCAGACTCCTACCGCTCCAGCTGGTCGCGGAGCAGGAGATCGGTTTCGGGGGCGAGCCACCAGCGTTACCCACAGTGGCAGCAGGAATGGCATCCGCCCTCGCAGTGGCCATTTTGGACCCCCTGGGCCTACCACCAGTCAGTAGGCCAGGCGTTTGGTCCTCGATCGAGATGGCCTCGGTTTTCTCGGCGTCGGTGGCCCTGGCACAGCTGCCTTCTCCACCGGCACCGGGCAGGGGTGTGCCATATCCAAGTTCAGCACCCCCTAGCCGGGCAGCGGCACCGGCAGCGGCTTCAGTTCGGACTCCGCAGGCACCGCCCGATACGCCAAGCTGCTCACTGGCGACCCCAGTACCGGTCGCGGTGCCGCATTTAGAATCGGAACCGGCACCGCAACCACAGTACCGTGTGCCGCAGGACCCCGAAGGGCTGCATGCACCGGAGGAAGGGCCGATCCATGTGATTTCCTCATCTTCCTCCCTGGATGAAGCGGTCTCGGGCATGGCTGCGGCACCGGCCCTGGAGGACACTCGAATCCTCCAACAATTGCTCCGGCAAGCAGCTCAGAGCCTCACAATCCAAGCTGAGGAAATCGAGGTGAACGCAGACCTTGTAGTAGACATCCTGGCTCCCTCAGCGCCATCCAGGATGGCTCTCCCGCTGATAAAGACTATAGTGGATACATCCCACACCTTATGGCAAACGCCAGCCTCACTGGCCCCTACTGCCAAGAGAACGGAGCGGCACTATTTTGTTCCCTCTAAAGGGCACGAACACTTGTACACCCACCCGCCCCCGGACTCCTTGGTGGTGGATGCGGCCAACCAGCGGGAGCGTAAAGGGTTTCAGGGGTCAACACCAAAGAGCAGGGACGCTAAAAGACTCGACCTCTTTGGTAGAAAAGTGTACTCCACGGCAGGTCTACAACTCCGCATTGCCAACCAACAGGCAATTGTAAGCCGATATGGTCATAACACGTGTTCAGCCATGTCTAAGTTTACGGAGCTCCTTCCCCACGACTCGAGGTCAGAGTTTTCGGCCCTAGCGGAGGAGGGCAAGCTGATCTCCCGAGCCTCTCTCCAGGCTGCCTTAGATGCGGTGGACTCAGCCTCGCGCACCCTGGCCACGGGCCTGGTCATGCGGCGGGGAGCCTGGCTCCAGGTCTTGGGCCTGCCCTATGAGGTCCAGCAGACCATTCAAGACCTCTCTGAGGGGCAGATGTTATTTTCAGAAAAGACGGACAAACGTCTGCATAGCCTAAAGGACTTGCGAGCCACGCTTCGCTCACTGGGCTTGCATACCCCTGCGACCCAGAGCAGGCAGTTTAGGCCGCAGACGGCCGCACGCCCCTACCAGCCTCAGACTCGCCAGGAGCCAGGGTGCAGGCGGGGCAGAAATGGCAGGAGGCGTCACCAACACCACCCCTCCAGCCAGGAGTCCGGTCAATCGAGACCACCATCAGGGCCTAGACCCCCTATTTGATGGTATGGTCGAGGGCGACCTACCTATCGAGACTCTGGATCCTTCTACCCCTACCTTTGGGTCACGTCTGTCCCTCTTCTACCGTGCCTGGTCCCAAATCACGTTGGACAGCTGGGTGCTCCGCACGGTAGAGAGGGGATATTCTATCCAGTTCTTCTTCTTCCCGCCCCACCAGCCCCCCTCCCCATCCTTCTTCAGGGACCCATCTCACAAGCAACTTCTAACTCAAGAAGTGCAGTCCCTCACACAGGCGGGGGCGGTGGAGGAAGTCCCTCGGGAGCTCAGGGGCAAAGGCTTCTACTCCCGTTATTTCCTAATACCGAAGGCGAAAGGGGGCCTGAGACCCATCCTAGACTTGCGGCGGCTGAACAAGTTTGTGCGAAAGCTCAAGTTCCGCATGGTCTCCCTGTCCTCGATTATTCCCTCCCTGGATCCAGGAGATTGGTATGCCGCCCTCGACTTAAAGGATGCTTATTTCCACATTGCCATAATTCCCCGACACCGTTGGTACCTCAGGTTCGTCGAGGCCGATGCCCATCTGCAGTTCACGGTGCTCCCATTCGGCCTGTCAGCTGCTCCAAGGGTCTTCACGAAGTGCATGGCAGTCGTGGCGGCCTTCCTGCACAGGCGGGACATCCAGGTATTCCCCTACCTGGATGACTGGCTCATAAAGGGCCGCTCCAAGGAGCAGGTGGATACCCAGGTGTTGTTCATCAGGCGGACCTTCCTCGATCTCGGCCTCCTCTTGAACAAACCCAAGTCGACCCTGTCTCCGACGCAACTAATAGAGTTCATAGGAGCAGTTCTGGACTCCACCCATGCCAGAGCGTACCTGCCGGAATCCAGGTTCTGTGCGATTTCCGAGCTCATCCTCGGACTGCACCGCTCCCCGATTACAACGGCGCGAATTTGCCTCCAGCTGTTGGGTCACATGGCGGCGTGCACCTATGTGGTAGACCATGCCAGACTCCGGCTTCGCCTGCTACAGTCCTGGTTAACGACAGTTTATCGCCCGGCCAGGGACCCCTTGGACTCAGTGGTGTCCATTCCCCGCTCGGTGCTAAGCTCACTGCTGGTGGCTTGACCCACAGAAAGTGTACATGGGTGTCCCCTTCGCTGCCCCTCAGCCCTCCCTCTCCCTGGTAACGGATGCCTCGGATCAGGGTTGGGGAGCGCACCTGGGACACCTCAGGACGCAGGGCTTGTGGTCGCCGGAGGACCTCGAGTTGCATATCAGTGTCAGGGAGCTGAGAGCGGTTCGCCTGGCTTGTTTGACCTTCCAGTCCCACCTGGCCGGCAGATGTGTTTCAGTCCTCTCGGACAACACGTCAGCAGTCCTTTTATATCAACAAACAGGGGGGTGCTCGCTCCTCTCCCCTGTGCAGGGAAGCCCTCGCACTGTGGGATTTCTGCGTCCACAATGCTACCCACCTTTACGGTTTGGCGGACACCCTCAGCCGCACATTCCGGGGTCACGAGTGGTCCCTCCGATGGGACGTGGTACGCTCAATTTTCCAGCTCTGGGGCTTTCCCCGGTTAGACCTGTTCGCCTCGAGGGAAAACAGAAAGTGCCGACGGTTCTGCTCCCTCCTGGGCCACAGTCAGGGGTCTCTGTCGGATGCCTTCCTACAGTCTTGGGGGGTCAGTCTGCTCTACGCCTTTCCTCTGATCCCCCTGATACACAGGGTGATTTTGAAGATTCGCAGGGATCATGCACAGGTAATCCTGATAGCTCCGGCGTGGCCGCGCCAGCATTCGTACACGTCACTCCTGCACATGTCCGTTCAGGCACCCCTGACACTGCCCCTGCTCCCGGACTTGATCACGCAGGACCGGGGCTCCCTCCGCCACCCGAACCTCGAGTCCCTTCACCTCACAGCATGGATGCTCCATGGCTGAACCCGGTGGAGATGCAGTGCTCCCAGCAGGTCAGACAAGTGCTGCTCGGTAGTAGGAAACCGTCAACTAGGGCCACCTACCTGGCCAAATGGAAGCGCTTCTCCATATGGTCGTGTCAGCGAGGTCACAGTCCGCTGGGGGTCCCAATCCCCATTGTCCTAGACTATTTGCTCCACCTCAGACAATTGGGCCTTTCCCTCTCCTCGATTCGTGTTCACTTGGCGGTCATCTTGGCTTTCCATCCGGGAGAGGGGGGTACCTCGGTGTTTGCAAACCCGCTGGTCGGGTGTTTCCTCAAAGGTATGGACAGGCTATTCCCGCATGTTCGTCAGCCGGCCCCTGCTTGGGACCTGAATCTGGTCCTCTCAGCCCTCTCAGGACCTCCCTTTGAGCCTCTGGCTTCGTGCTCCCTGTTGTACTTGTCGTATAAGACCGCCTTCCTGGTGGCGATCACCTCAGCCAGGGGGGTGTTGGAGCTCAGGGCATTAACATCCGAGCCCCCGTATACTGTCTTCTATAAGGACAAGGTCCAACTTAGACCTCACCCAGCTTTCCTACCCAAGGTCGTCTCACAGTTCCATATGGGTCAAGATATTTTTCTCCCAGTGTGTTATCCAAAACCACACTCTTCCAATGAGGAGCGGAGGTTACATTCCCTGGATGTCCGCAGGGCCTTGGCTTTTTACACCGAGCGTACCAAGCCGTTCAGACGCTCAACTCAGCTCTTCATCACAGTGGCGGATAGGATGAAGGGGCTCCCGGTCTCCTCTCAGCGAATCTCTTCGTGGATCGCAACCTGCATCCGGGAATATTACCGTATAGCTAAGACCCCTGTCCCTCCGGTCACGGCCCACTCCACTAGGGCGCAGGCCTCTTCTGCAGCGTTCCTGGCTCAGATCCCGACTCAGGAGATTTGTAGAGCAGCCACGTGGTCCTCCATCCACACGTTCTTGTCACACTACGCCATCACGCACCAGGCTAGGGATGATGCAGCCTTCGGTCGTGCAGTACTCCAGTCAGCAGTGATCTCCGACCCCGCCACCTAAGGTTAGGCTTGTGAGTCTCCTACTTTGAATGGACATGAACAACCACTCGAAGAAGAAAAAACGGTTACCCACCTTTTAGTAACTGTTGTTCTTCAAGATGTGTTGTTCATGTCCATTCCAATACCCACCCTCCTGCCCCTCTGTCGGAGTGCCGGCAAGAAGGAACTGAGGGGGTGGAGGGTCGGCGGGCCCCTTTGTAGGGCGCCGTGCCACCACTCCAGGGGGCGCCAGGGCCAACCCTACGGACGCTGCTTGGGGAAAATCTTCCAGCTGGCGTGCACGGGGCGCGCGCACACCTACTTTGAATGGACATGAACAACACATCTCAAAGAACAACAGTTACTAAAAGGTGGGTAACCATTTTTTCCTATCTCTTCTAAACAGGATATACCCTTCAGTACCTGTATGCCAGTCATAAGTGCTTTTCCGCCAGGTTTCTGTAATATAATATCCAGTCTGACTTCCTGTGCCAGTAGTTCCAGTTCCTGTATTTTTTTATTGCCTAGTCTCCTTGCATTTTTGTACAAGCATTTCAGTTGTTTCCTTTGGACTTAACCCAGTTTTGCAACCACATTAGGTATAGTCCTTTCACTAAGTGTAACAGCTGCCTGATTAATACTCTGATCAATATTGGTACTTTATTTTGCTGTGCTATCTATACTTTTATCTTCTGGGGTTCCATTATCCTTACCATATCTTCATGTAGCAGATTTTCCCCCTCCTGTATATTGAAGCCAGGCATGGAGATCTCATGAGTCTCTCCCAACTTTTTCCCCTCACCAACTAGTTTAAAGCCCAGCTTATCAATGAGCAACATGCCAAAGCAGTTTCACACCTATAGTATGTGTCTACCTTGCAGTGGAATACATCTCTCATATCTGAGTTTGAAACGCCATTATTAAGGGCTAATTTACTGTTTCAAAATTGTCATTTTTGTCTCATCATTGTTGGTTTTGTTCTAGATTTATGACTGATGCAGCTCGCCGTGAGCAGGAATCCTTGAAGAAAAAGATTCAGCCTAAACTCTCTTTGACTTTGTCAAGCTCAGTGTCCCGTGGGAATGTATCTACTCCACCCCGCCACAGCAGTGGAAGCCTTACTCCTCCAGTCACCCCCCCAATCACTCCCTCCTCCTCATTTCGAAGTAGTACACCAACAGGTAAGGAGCTACAGCTTCACTTAGGCCTTTTGGTTTTGCTGCGAGAGAGCTCAATAGACTATAGATGTATCTGTTGTTGCAGTATTACCAGCTCCCAGCCTTTCAAAAATCACAAGTCAGGCACCCAAAAAACATGAGATGAGCTTAAAAATTGTGAGTCTTAAAAACAAAACAAAACCCCACGCACACAGAGCTTTGGGGTTCTTTTTATTTCCCTTCTGTTTCTGAACTTTGGGAGTGTGCTTTGGTCACATGTTGAAGCTTTTTTCTCCACAAGTATGAAGGCTGCTTTTTTTTTTTAAATGGAAGCTGAGATTCTCACATATGCAAAGGAAGTGTGTTTTATGGAAAACATCAAATATGGTGAGACTTGTGATACAATTGCAAGTGCTGGCAAAACCTGTAGGACTTGACTCTAGAGATCTAAAAGAAAATGTAGTGTAATCTCATCTGTCGACTGTATTCACAGTGAACCTAATTCACCCAAGGTTATGCCAGCTTCTTCCAGTGAAACATAGAGCCCTTTGTGGCACAAAGCCCTTGCAGAAGGGGATGTGGCAACATAAAGCACTTGCAATCCCCATCCAACTGCAGAGCTTGCAGCTAACCAGCAGAACCCCTGAATGTGGACAGTACTAACTGGAGAATGAACAGAACACTTAAAGATGGGCTTTATGGGATTGTGTGGGCTACTTCATAAGGGAGAATCAAGCTGGAGGTCAAATCCAAATTGCTACTGCTAAGAAGGAGCAGACTGACTGCTTGAGTCTAGGATTATACAGAAGTATGAAATATTTGTTCTGGATGGTTGAGGCTTACAATTTGAAACTGAATATTGAGTACAGTCAATCTTACCTGCCTATCTAGGTACTTTATTTATAATGCACCCATCACCCATGGTATCTGGGTGCTAACAAAATGTAAAGCAAAACTAAGTTCTTGGGACACTTCTCCACTTCTGTCTCTTTATAGTACATGGGGTTGTGTGGAGTTTTATTTTGTTTGGGTTTTTTTTCCTATGGGTAAAATGTATCCTGAGATATGTGCATCCAGTGGGTCACAGGTTTCTTGCATCTGGAGCAGTAAGTGTGTCCCTCTTAATTTTTTCCCCTCCAAGTTCAAAAGTAAACAGTAAAACCAAGAAAAAAACAAGCATGATACTGGAGATGAATTTTCTTATAGATTTTCTGCCTCCTTTATGCTGAGCTTCACTTCAAAAGCAAAACCCAAATGGACACCCCAGCAATAAAATTAATCGTAGCGAATTCTTTCCAGTGCCATTGTACAGTTTTATTCTGCACTGATCGAAAGTTATAAGCGGCTAGACATGCTGGGCCAGATCCTTACTATCAAGGAGGCTGGGGCTAGACTGATTTACACCAGCTAGGAATCTGGCCCACTGTTTCTGGATATGCTTCAGAATAAGTGTACTTCAGTATCTTCAGTTCTGTGCACCTTGCCCTACAGTCTGAATACAGGAAGATATAGTGGAAACTGTTGGAATCTGTCACCAATAGTCTAACAGAAAAGGAATATATTTTATCCCATTTTACAAAGTATAGACCCAACACAGTCATTTTACTGAAAAAACAGCATGAACACCCTTAGCTTGATATATTGCTATTTAATGTGTTTTCCATAAGTTATTTAATGTTTTGGTATTAATGATTAAATGGAAAAATGTGCATGACATCTATGTCTGGAGAGCTGTGAAATGAATGGATTAGTAAATGTCCCCATATATACAAAAATTAAACATGTACAGTGTAGCTAAAATGTTCTTTGCTACATAAGAATATTAACATTTCAGAATTGAATTTATTAATAATTATTTTGTAAATAGTGTTTGGAAGAAATTGAATCATTTCCTTTGCTGCAGATGTTGAGGAATCATTCTGACATATTGCATTTTTTAGCGATCCCCACTGAAAAGACTAATTTACGATGTAGTCAGGATGTGTAATTTTGTGTGTCTGTCAAGAACACTGGTCAGCTATCTACTGTTTCAACCACATTCCATAATATGTTAAAAATTAATAAGGAAGCTAGTTTCTGTCTACCAAAGTACTTTCCTGTTTTGATTGTATATATTTTTACATTTAGATTATTTAGAATGTTGTTTTACCTGTATTAGAAGGATCAGCTTGTTTTGGCTAACTAACTTGGTTTCTGAGAGTCCTGTTTGCCAGGTTATAAATAATACCAAGTTCCACATTGTGAATTTTCTGTTCCAAGTTCCACATTCAAACAACATTCCAAGGTCAGAATTTGGAATAGCCTGGTAGCAAAATTCATATATAAAACAGATATTCTTTCTTAAAGAATTTTACTTTATTAGCTTTCAACTTAGTTACATTTCAGCAGCCTCACCGCAGAATTTCCAATTTTATCATCTTTAAAACTTTTCTGGACATGAAATAAATCTTTGAGATGTTTCGATTGCTATGAAACTATTGCTCTAGGCCACAAGTTTTTTTAATATAATTAAATATATTTTGGGGAAATTGGGGAAAATGCAAGTGCAACCCAACTTAAAAGTTACTCAGGAGAGAGAGTTAATGCCAGTCTTCAGGGAGGCTTGTTGGCCTCCTCCTGCTGCCTTCTGGATTAGAGAGATAATGGATGACAGCTAATCCAATCTTCTCCCTTCAGAGAGCACTGCCATGGAGGGCTACTGCCTCCCTTTACCTCCATTTTTAAGGTCTTCTGACTGGGCAAGGAACCCACCAGACCTTGCTTCTCCACTGGGGAGGGCAGCAGGAAGGAAAGAGTTCATTTTTCTACTGCAGCCAGCTCTGCAGGAAGACATGGCCAAGCAGAACCCATAATGCCTAAAAGGGTAGTTAGGGAACCTTCAGGTGTT
Source organism: Mauremys mutica (assembly GCF_020497125.1). Taxonomy (NCBI): domain Eukaryota; kingdom Metazoa; phylum Chordata; order Testudines; family Geoemydidae; genus Mauremys; species Mauremys mutica. Next base: position 230,980,957 of record NC_059073.1, read on the forward strand.
CCTTAGCAATTATGTTGTAGGAACCATTTGCAAGGGAATCTTTGATGCTTCCCTAGCTCCATTGCTGTTGCTTAAGGTGTGGGGCAATGTTTTAATAGCACGACTGTGTAGCAGATTTTGGGAGAAGTGAAGAACAATTTCCATTATTTATTGATTTAGATGTACAGAACAACCCGGTGCCCATGTTGCACTTCGGGGCCCTCACATAATCTAACCTTTACAGTAAATACCTTATACAAATTTGTTCCAGCGGCAAAAATAACATAACTAAAACCTCCTCTGCTTCAGACATAAAAATATAATCCCTCTTACTCATAACCTACCCAGATGTGTGGAACTAAACATGAGTGTTGCAGCATGCCCAGTAGATTAAGTAATCTGGGGTCTGGCAGACCATGGTGGGTAGAAAAGTCCAGGATCAAAGACCCCCTCACATAGATATCCATCTTTAATGCAAGCTGTTAATATTTTTATATAGTTTTTTATATATGTCTGTGTTGAAGGATGACGTTTCCACCTTTAATTTCTTTGCCTTTGGGTTAAATCAGATCATTGATGTCCCTTTGAAAATTATAGTAAATCTTCATAATAATCTTTTTCAAATTTTCAATGATAGTAATATACTGATAACTCATTTTTAAAATGAAAGAACATGGACCCTCTCCTCTCCTCCCCCCCTTTTTTTTTAAATAGCAAAAATGGTTAATTTCTTCTATGGAAATAAGTCAGATGTTTCTTTAGTTTTTGTGTGTGTTTTTTTTTTTTAATAAAATAAAGTTACTTTGGGGTTGTAGGATGCCAAAAAATCATCTGAAGCCACTGCCTTGTATGTATTGAGCGCTTTGTTTGTTTGCGTGTTTGTTTTTGTTACCCTCTTCCCCCTCTCCCCCCCGCAAAGACTTCCACAAAGAATTTTAAAGAAATATATTAATAAATATAAATAAATAAATTTATAAATAAATAAATTTCAACCTGGAGTGAATTTTTGACCTAGTTATAAAACCTGAAGCAGGGGTTTAATGTTACCAACTGGCTTTTAAATGGCTCCGGTTGTTGTTTGCAGTGTTGTTTTAGCTCTGTCAGTCCCAGGATATCAGAGACACAAGGTGGGTGAGGTAATATCTTTTATTGGACCAACTTCTGTTGGTGACAGAGAGAAGCTTTCGAGCCATACAGAATTCTTCTTCAGGCCTGGGTTCTTCAGCCCTGAAGATTAACTCTGTGTAGCTTGCAAGGTTGTCCCTTTCACCAGTACCATTTGGTCAATAAAAGATATTACCTCACCCAACTTCTCACTCTAAACGACTCATATATAATTCTCTTTATTTTTTTATTTGGGCGGGGGGGGCAGGAGGTCAGGAATGTTGGAAATGTTTAAAATTTTTGAAAAAATGAGCATTTCACTCAACTGCCTGTGCAAAACTGGCTCTGACTTCTTTTCTCGTGTTTAATGTGTAATCTATTAAAATCTAAACAATTTTATAATTTGAATAGGTTTCTAATCATACTCACTGCCTGATATAGTTCGGCAGCTAATGGTTCTGCTGCGGTAGCCAGTTCTGGAATTGCACTCTGACAGCAGCAAGCATTGGCAATGCTATGTGGTACACCAACAGGTATTGCTCAGTCTCTCTACTTGCAAGGGAGATGTAAGGGTCAGGTTTTCATGGGTGGCCCACACTGATCCGATATCAGAGACTGTATCTTATTTGGACCCACAGCTAGCTGACTGGTGCATTATTGGGCTATCTGCTGGCTTATTCAGTGAGTTAAATACCAAATGTTGGGTTGTCATATTTGCAAATTCATTTTTTGTTGTTAGGTTTCTATGTATACTCACAAACAAATAATCCATACAATCCAAATTTTTGTGGCGTGGGCAGTACTGTACTGAATACCTGAATACTGAGTACTAAATATACCTGAAAACATATACATGTCAAGTATGACTATATTCAACTGTTGTAATTATTTTATGGTAGATTAGGCCTCAAAGAAGTGAAGCACATTTTAAAATCTTTACAAAAATGTAAAATAAGTGGATGCTCTAATTAGTGATAATATAATCAGTTTACCGTGTAATATGTCCATTTAATAGTTAATTCAAATCCATGGTGGGACTTTTCTCCTGTTTTTCTTTAAGATTTTAGGAATCCAAGATCTAGGCAGTGGGTAAAATGATATGATAATATGCCAAATATGCCAAAGATTTTTGCAATAGCAATATTTTAAGAATAAAAAAGCTGCAGTTGAGGTTTTCAAAGCACTTCTTGGAAATTCTCAACCTATGTATATGCTTTGATATAGAAATCATTGCACATTTCTTAGCTACCCAAAAGATAGAGTCCTTGATTCTTTATTTGAAACTACAGTATGAGAGCTAAGTTAAGCAATATAAAACAGCTGCAACAGGTTCCCGCCTCTTCCCCCCCACCTCGCCCCAAAATCCTTTCCAGACAGTACAGTCTCAGGGTACCATTTGAAAAATGATTTAGTAGCTCTAGTAGCTTAAATGCTATCACAGGCAAAACTTGACTCTGAAAAGTTATACCTTCCTTTTTGTGTCAGCAGGTGTTCCTGCTACAGCCAAAATAATTTAGAACCCCATTGTCCCCCTACGTGGAATAACCCACAAAAGGGAAAGGAAACTCCATGCGTTTCAACTTCCAGCATTTCCTACTCCTTCTGGAAGAAGGCACTGACCCTAGAGACACATGGACAGCCTCTGTCCTTCAGCTGGTCTAGCTTCTGCAGATGCTTTGCTCCTGCATGCATAGCTGCTGTCTGGGCTCTCCCAGGGTATTCCACAGTATAGGGTGAAGTAGTACAGTAACTCCTCACTTAATGTTGTAGTTATGTTCCTGAAAAATGTGACTGTAAGCGAAACAATGTTAAGCGAATCCAATTTCCCCATAAGAATTAATGTAAATGGGGGTGGGGAGTTAGGTTCCAGGGAAAAAAATTTCACCAGACAAAAAACTATATATTGTATAGATATATACACAGTATATGTTTTAAACAAACAATTTAATACTGTACACAGCTATGATGATTGTGAAGCTTGGTTGAGGTGGTGAAGTTAGAGGATAGTGAGAGGATAGAGGGAGAGATATTTCCCAGGGAATGCCTTGCTGCTAAATGATGAACTAGCACTCGGCTGAGCCCTCAAGAGTTAACACATTGTTGTTAAAGTAGCCTCTCACACAAGGCTGCATGAACACGAGGGAGGGGAGACAGCATAGCAGACAAAGACAGACACACACCCTGTGTGTGTGGGAGGGCGAGAGAGATGCACACTGCCCCTTTTTAGTATGCTGACTCATTCTTAAGTGCATTGTCTTTATAAGTGGATCAGGAAGTTGAGACAGCAGCTGCTCCCCCAAGCTCTCTCTGTCTCTCTCCATCCGTGTCCCCTCCCTGCTCTATATGGAGAAGGGGTAAGCGGGGTGGAGGAGCAGGGGGGAGGGGGACACCCTGACATCAGGGGGACACCCTGACCCCCTCTCCCGCACAGCAAGCAGGAGTCTCTGGGAGCAGCTCCAAGGCAGAGGGCAGGAGCAGCACATGGCAGTGGCAGGAGGGACACCTGAACTACCAATTGAGCCTGCAATTGATAGCCTGCTGGGCAGCTTCAGCATAGGGAACTTAGAGGAGTGGGGAGCTGATGGGGGGCTGCTGGTCTACCCTGGTTACAAGCCCCCACCAGCTAGCTGCAACGGGCTGCTCTTCCTGCAAGCAGTGGACAAAGCAGGCAGCTGCCAAACGACGTTAGAAGGGAGCATTATGCAACTTTAAACAAGCATGTTCCCTAATTGATCAGCAACATAACACCGAAACAATGTTAACCAGGACGACTTTAAGTGAGGAGTTACCGTACATGCTAATACAGCTCCAGGCTGTATCATTTTGCACCCGTATGGTTGCGTTGTGTGAAGAAGAACTTCCTTTTATTTGTTTTAAACGTGCTGCCCATTAATTTAATTTGGTGGCCCCTAGTTCTTACATTATGGGAACAAGTAAATAACTTTTCCTTATTCACTTTCTCCGCACCACTCATGATTTTATATATCTCTATCATATCCCCCCTTAGTCTCCTCTTTTCCAGGCTGAAAAGACCCAGCCTCTTTAATCTCTCCTCATATGGGATCCGTTCCAAACCCCTAATCATTTTAGTTGCCCTTCTCTGAACCTTTTCCAATGCCAGTATATCTTTTTTTGAGATGTGGGCATACCATGGATTTATATAAAGGCAATAAGATATTCTCCATCTTATTCTCTATCCCTTTTTAAATGATTCCTAACATCTTGTTTGCTTTTTTGACTGCTGCTGCACACTGTGTGGATGTCCTCAGAGAACTATCCCCGATGACTCCAAGATCTCTTTCCTGATTAGTTGTAGCTAAATTAGCCCCCATCATATTGTATGTATAGGGGGGTTATTTTTTCCAATGTGCATTACCTTAGATTTATCCACATTAAATTATATTTGCCATTTTGTTGCCCAATCACTTAGTTTTCTGAGATCTTTTTGAAGTTCTTCGCAGTCCACTTTGGTCTTAACTATCTTGAGCGGTTTAGTATCATCTGCAAACTTTGCTACTTCACTGTTACCCCTTTCTCCAGATCATTTATAAATAAGTTGAATAGAATTGGTCCTAGAACTGACCCTTGGGGAACACCACTAGTTACCCCTCTCCATTCTGAGAATTTACCATTAATTCCTACCCTTTGTTCGCTGTCTTTTAACCAGTTCTCAATCCATAAAAGGATCTTCCCTCTTATCCCATGACAGCTTAATTTATGTAAGAGCCTTTGGTGAGGGACCTTGTCAAAGGCTTTCTGGAAATCTAAGTACTCTATGTCCACTGGATCCCCCTTGTCCACATATTTGTTGACCCCTTCAGAGAACTCTACTAGATTAGTAAGACATGATTTCCCTTTACAGAAACCATGTTGACTTTTGCCCAACAATTTATGTTCTTCTATGTGTCTGACAATTTTATTCTTTACTATTGTTTCAACTAATTTGCCTGGTACTGATGTTAGACTTACCGGTCTGTAATTGCTGGGATCACCTCTAGAGCCCTTTTTAAATATTGGCGTTACATTAGCTATCTTCCAGTCATTGGGTACAGAAGCTGATTTAAAGGACAGGTTACAAACCATAGTTAATAGTTCTGCAATTTCACATTCAAGTTCTTTCACTGGTCCCGGTGACTTGTTACCATTAAGTTTATCAGTTAATCCCAAAACCTCCTCTAATGACACTTCAACCTGTGACAATTCCTCAGATTTGTCACCTACAAAGGATGACTCAGATTTGGGACTCTCCCTAACATCCTCAGCGATGAAGACTGAAGCAAAGAATTCATTTAGTTTCTCCGCAATGACTTTATCGTTTTTAAGTGCTCCTTTTGAATCCCGATCATCCAGGGGCCCCACTGGTTGTTTAGCAGGCTTTCTGCTTCTGAAATACTTAAAAAACATTTTGTTATCTTTTGAATTTTTGGCTAGCTGTTCTTCAAACTTCTTTTGGGCTTTTCTTATTACATTTTTACACTTAATTTGGCAGTGTTTATGCTCCTTTCTATTTACCTCACTAGGATTTGACTTCCACTTTTTAAAAGATGCCTTTTTATCTCTCACTGCTTCATTTACCTGGTTGTTAAGCCACGTGGCTCTTTTTTAATTCTTTGACTGTGTTTTTTTAATTTGGGGTATACGTTTAAGTTGGGCCTCCATTTTGGTGTCTTTGAAAAGTGTCCATGCAGCTTGCAGGGATTTCACTCTAGTCACTGTACCTTTTAATTTCTGTTTAACTAACCTCCTCATTTTTGCATAGTTCCCCCTTCTGAAATTAAATGCCATAGTGTTGGGCTGTTGAGGTGTTCTTCCCACCACAGGAATGTTAAATGTTGTATTATGGTCACTATTTCCAAGCGGTCCTGTTATAGTTACCTCTTGGACCAGATCCTTCGCTCTACTCAGGACTAAACTGAGAATTGCCTCTCTCCTTGGGTGGTTCCTGTACCAGCTGCTCCAAGAAGCAGTCATTTAAAGTATTGAGAAATTTTGTCTCTGCATTTCATCCTAAGGTGACATGTACCCAGTCAATATGGGAAAATTGAAATCCCCCACTATTATTGAGTTCTTTATTTTGATAGCCTCTCTAATCTCCCTTAGCATTTCATAGTCACTCCATTGTCCTGGTCAGGTGGTCGATAATAGATTCCCTACTATTGTATTCTTATTAGAGCATGGAATTACTATCCATAGAGAGTCTATGGAATATGTGGATTCATTTAAGATTTTTACTTCATTTCATTCTACATTTTCTTCCACATTTTTTGTGTGTGTGTTTAAGGCAGATGGTAGAAGTGTAAAATTATGATGAAGTTCTTTTAAGACAAATTGAGGATTCAGTGACGGAGGAATGAGAGCTCAGAGATTGAGTGCAGTGTTAATAAATAGCAAAATATTTTGTTTTGATATAACTATTTAACCAGAAACTCAGCCTACTGCATCTCACCTATCAGGCATCTCTACAGTACAGTTCTTTCTAACACCAGGCTATATCATTGGATTGGATTAGTGCTGAATCAGAGGGACGACTGTCAGCTATTGAATACCCAACCCCACTACCTGCAGCAGGGTTTTTCTTGGGGCCACATGTCCAACTACAGTACTAATGAGGCTCAGTATTAATGAGGAACAAGGGTTTTTGTTTTTTTGTTTTTTTAAGGGGGGAAAGAAAAGATAATTCACCACAAAATAGTCTATGGCCAGGATTTAAAAAAAATACGTACCTACAATTAGGCTTGTAAATCAAGTCACTGAACAAGTGGGTGCTCAACCCCTTTGAAAATCAGGTCACAAATTTAGGGATTCAGTTCTGCATTGTGCTGAGCACTCTGGCCCTGATCCAGCAAAACGCTTAAGCACGTGTTTATTTAAGCACCTGAGTAGTACCATGAAGTCAGCTGCTTAAAATTAAACATGTGCTTATGTGCACCACTGAATCAGTGCCTTGCCTTGCAGGATCAAGCCCCAATAGCCTGAATGGGTAAGTCTGCACTGCAGCTGGGAGTGAACCTCCCAGCTCTGGTAGGCAGACTCATGCTACCCGGGTTGAGCTAGCGTGCTAAAAAGAGCAGTGTGGAAGTTGTGACTCAGCCAGCAGCCCACCCTGCTATTATTAGTGCTCTAGCTCAAACCCTGCTAGCGTGAGTCTGTCTACCTGGGCTGTGAAGCTTGCTCCCAGCGGCAGTGTGAACATACCCAGTATGCCCAGAAGCCGAACTTCAGCCACTTGTTTTTAAAAATCTTCATTTATTTGGTGTGCTGTTTAGATATAATTAATTATAATACCTTACGTTAAATTAGTAGATGTTCTCCTGTAGAATAATTTGCAAAAGTAATTAAACGTATTAATATGAGACCTAACTTCAGAGCTCTGCTATTAAATCTTTGCTGAGAAGTAGGCAGAGAATGCCACATTTTTTTGTATATGAACTACGTGTGTGCAGACTAGCAGTGTGAATTAACAAAGTTCTACTGTAATTTGAAAAACATATTTTTAACGTCTAAGGAATCGTCTCATTAGTCATTCAGATTGATGGGAGCTCTAACTTCCCTAATTGCCTATTGAGAGCAAATTAACCCAGCTACAAAACCTATAATGTGTGCCCACATTTTTTATGAAAATTAGATGTAGACTAGCCCATGTGTAAATAGCATAGTGGTGTGTTAGTTCACAGTATAAAGAGAAAAAAATCCTGTTCTCCAGCATTGTCTGCACTTGTTTCACACTTAAGCCTCCTGTTTATTTGCATTAGATGTTTAATATACAGAAAATAAGAATATAAAGATCTGGAATGAAATCCTGGCCACAATTAAGTCAGTGCCAAAACTCCGATTGACTTCTGTGGGGGCAGGATTTCACCTTCTGCCATGTGGATGACAGTAGAGAACTTGGCCTACCGCTATTGAAGCTAAAGGGGCTCCATGAGGGTGCAGATCCAAATGTGGGATTGGAGCCTAGATTGGTACCATGTGTTAATTATTAATACTGTATATAGTTCCTATGCCTTTGCACAGCACCTAGCACTCTGAGGCCTCTCTCCTGATTGGGGCCTATAAATGCTCCAGTAATAGAAATAATTAATAGGATTTTTGAGTAGTCATTTGTAAAATTATGGAGAACTTCTGACCTGTGTATTAATTAACTATGATACAGTCAGTGGTTCCAAGCAGTTGCATTGCTAGCATGTGAACATTCAGATGTCTTAAATGCCAGGAGCATTTGTGTTTAATTGTGCAATGCACCTTCTGGTAACAAAACCAAAGAAAACACTCCTATCACATCACCAAAACTAAACAAAACCCTTACACTGTAAGATCTGCAGAGTAAGGACTGTTTTGTACTATAGGTATGTATACCCCCTTAATCATGGTTGAGGCCTCTAAGCCTCTACTGTAGTACAAGTAATAACTAATAATAATATTAGACTCAGAAACTAGAGTGTTAGAAAATAGCTATAAAGCCCTACAAGAATGTTCCTCTTATTGCGATTTCAAACCACAGTAGATCAAAGCACACTCCAGAACCCGTAGGGCATGGTAGCAGGGGCCACTCAACCCAATAGGGGTGCTGCAGATTCACACCCCTGCTTGCTGCATACTAACTCTCTGTTTAGCTAAATCCTTAGTCTATTACTTCTACCTTTGCACAGAAAGTTGGTTCAGCCATTTCTAGGACTTCTATATTTAAAAATGCATATACTGACACCATCAAGAAACCTGTGCTGACAGCAGTACTTCCACATGAGATTCATTGAAGGTAACATAATATCAACAAAGCAAAGAAATGTAGATCTATTCTCATAATCACACCATAGGATTAAGTTAAAACCTTAACATGATGCTGTAGGTTTGTTGGCACACATGAGCCTCCTGATTAGCAAAAACAAAAAGGATGATAAAAGCATTGAACCTGACTCATTAATTAATAGATTAGAACGAATAATTGGTACAACGTAGTTTGGTTGAAGAAAAATGACCTTCCAGATTATCTTGATGAGTTTATAAAAACTGGAAGGGGAGGCAGATTCTTTAAAAGCAAATGAAGGGTCATGTAAAGTACATTTTGCATTAAGGTCTTCAAAAACCCAGGCAGGGCCGCCCAGAGGGGGGGGCAAGAGGGGCAATTTGCCCCAGGCCCCGGGTCCCGCCGGAGCCCCCACGAGAGTTTTTCGGGGCCCCTGGAGCAGGGTCCTTCACTCGCTCTGGGGGGTCCGGAAAACTCTTGCGGGGTCCGGGCCCCCGGAGCTTCTTCCGCTCCTGGTCTTCGCTGGCGGGGGGTCCTTCCGCTCCGGGGCGGAAGGACCCCCCACCGGCAAATTACCGCCGAAGTGGGACCGGCCGCCAAAATGCAGCCGGGTCTTCGGCAGTAATTCGGCGGCGGGGGGGCCCTTCCGTTCCGGGACCCGCCGCCGAAGTGCCCTGAAGACCCGCGGCGGGGGGCTGCGCTTCGGCAGCAGGGGGCCCCTGCCGCGGGTCTTCGGGGCACTTCGGCGGCGGGTCCCGGAGCGGAAGGGGCCCCCCCGCCGCCGAATTACTGCCGAAGCGGGGGCCCCCCCGCCACCAAAGACCCCAGGCCCCCGGAATCCTCTGGGTGGCCCTGAACCCAGGAGTAGTCACCCCAAGAAACTAGGCAGTGTTTCTACCACCACCCTCCTTCAAGTTTTCTGCTGTGCACATGCTTTAAATTCTATTGGAGGCTACCGAGGACATCTGCCAGTGTGAAGTTGCTAAATCAGTTTACTCTTGGGCCACCCTGGCTATGTCCTCTTCCCAGCTGGGCTGCACACTGGCTCCTTCCCCAGTGGACTTTCTGCCACTGAGCCCTTAGGCTTCAGATCACTTTAATCCTGGCCCTGAGAGTTAAAGGCCCCAACTTTAAGCATGTAGGACTATTTGCATGCTCAAAGTTATGCACATACTTAAGTTCTTTGCTGGATTGGGGCCTAACTGAGCTAGAAGACTTTATGCAGCTTGGTACATATTATTTAGATCCCTCTAATAAATTCAATGCACATAGCAGTTGGTATAGGTAAATACTGTTCACTGTGCATTAGAAGTTTTATTTTATAGCCTGTACTGCAAGTGGCTGAATGGCTTTTGTACAGCTGTAAAAAGCCTGTTTAACCTGGTGCTATAAAACATGTCTTGAATGTATTTTCATAGCTTCATAAACTGTAGTTCATTTAGGTAGGTACTTTTTATTGTAATTCTTTATCTTAAACATGAATCTGTTTCCTGATATTGTTCCTTTAAAAGGGGGAAAAAAACCAAAAACCCTGCCTCTTTGTTATGTGCATCAGGAGAGTCCTTACATACAGTAATGGTGCTCTGAACTTGTGTTTTTAACAAAAGAATGCAGGCTCAACAAACAGGGTGCCAAAACAGCATTAATTATGAATTTTCTTCATTGTGGTTGTTTGAGTGTGGGGCTGGAACAGATGTTCACTTTTTTTCCTCCACTCCTGTTTTTAATTCTTTCTTGAGCATTTTGAGAAATATCTTTAAACGTTTGCCAGAGGTCAATTAACATCCCATGACTGAAGGTAGAAAATAGCCTACTTTGTTTTTCCTCAGCCACATACCTGCTCTTGCTGTGTACATGAAAAAGAAAGGGTTCAAGCTGGCACGGGTTTTATTACTGTTAAGTTAATTTGCAGGATAAGCTTTTAGTGGGGGGGGGTCTGTTCAGTTTTATTTATTTACTTTTTATATTCATTATTTTAAAAATTGCACTGTAAAGCATTGCAGTTTAATTACAGGAAGAGACTGCTCCTTTTGAGGGGGCAGTGGCAAGTGCTTAATACAGTCCCTTTTTTTTGTTTACATGAAGTTGTAGAAATCCTGTTTTAAGAATATGTTTAAAGCAGAGATTGTGTTACTCAGGTCATCGTGTTTTTCCTGTACTGTGTATAAACAGAAGGTTGTACATTATTTGAAAGGCCTTTTTTGTGGAAAACAGGATTGGAAAAAAAAGTTTATATAAGAATGCAAAATAACTTCCCGAGACTATTGGCGCAGGGCGACCATAAAACCTCAACAGCACATTGTGAAGTAACGTTATATCAATTTGCTTTAGCACCTCTACAACATTTTGACTGCATTTTCAAGAACACGAGTCATGCTCTACAAAACACATGCCATGGTATCAGTTGACTGTTTTTTTCCAGAATCAGTTCTTTACATGCATGTTTTTGTGATTAGTTGCTATTTTACAATTAGTTTCAGCTGAAGAAATATTGCCTATTTAACAATATATTGTGTACACAGCTCAGATTCAGTAACAACAAAAAATACTAGCTGTAACATAATTGGAATTTCTCTTGTCTGCATAGGTATGCACATTTTTGTGCTTGAATATAATTTCTGGATTTGTATTCTGTGCATCTGAGTTTTAAACTGGATTGTTTAGGTTTATTGTAAGGTTTCGCAGTTGGACTGTTACTCTTCTGGTGGTGGTGCACAAGATAGGATAAAATCCAGATCTCTTCTGTATCGATATTGGCTAACAGGTGTAAAAAAACATATATTTTTAACTAGTGTCACACAAGTAAGCTGATATGATTTAGTCATGAGCAGATCTAACGTGTAAGAAGGTCTCATTTTTACAGCCATTTATCTGACGCTAACTGTATTTCAGATTTTTAAAAATATGTATTATGTTCCGTTTTTACAGTTGCCATCTTTTCTTTATCATAAATATCATTGCCATGTCTCAAAGATTTTAAGATGAGTCTGTTTGTAGATTTGCTTACTTAGTAAATGCTCTGTGCCCAACGATGGTATGGTCAGTCCCATGTTAGGATTAGACACAAAGCCCTGATCCAGCAATGCCCTTAAACACATATGTAACTTTAATATGGATTGGGGCCTTATGTAGTAATATGTGACTTTGGTAGGCTGATCACATGCTTAGGCACTTGGCTGGTTCATGGCGTAAGTTACTAAAGTAATGGGTACCTTGAAGTGTATAAATAATACTTGAAGTAGATAAGTAGAAAAGAATGAGACCTACACACATACTGCTGACCATGGCACTGCAGTGTTGATGCAGCATCTCGGGTGCTATTCTTCAAAGTAGATATCAACTTGTGTCCCTTCTCACAGCCCTGTGGCAGTCCAGGGGAAAGTCAGAGACCCCTTAACATCTTTCAGAAAAGGTAAGGGTGTTCAGTGTGTCCTTGCCAGTAATGGCAACAATGTACTTGACCTAATGGCCCAAGCAATTGCTCAGTTAAAAATAGCTGTGAAGTTTGCCATCAGAATCACTTCATCTAACTTCTTTTTTTCAATTGCTTTTAATTGCCTGGAGTATGAAAAATTCTATTTAAAAAATACACGTCTTTGTGTGTTTGAATCCCTCCTATCTATGGTTACGTAAGGTGTGTTTTAAAAACACTCTCTCTATGCGTTCAACAGTGAGGCCTTGAATTCAGGGAGAGCCAGCAGGAGGATAGTTCCTCTTGATAAAAATCATTAAGTAGTTCATTAGGTAGTTCTGTATAAGGAGAGGAGAGAAAGAAAAGATAGTTTTCCCCTGACAAACTCTTCATGCCAAATCCTGCTCCTGCAAGAGAAAGCAGGATGCTGCAAGCCAAGTCCACTACTATAAGGTTTCTGTGGTACTGCTGACTTCAGAATATGAATTAGTAGGCAAGGGGTTGGAGCCAGCAGACCACACAACAATTGAGGCAGGCTGCTCAGAGGACTGGTATTAGGATACAGAGCATCTCCTCTAGCTCAATGATTTAAATCCAGATCCAAGTCAATAATTAATAATTGTAAGTTGTTGCCATTTTGACAGCTGTTTGGTGACCTACATATAATGAGCTGATTGCCTCAGCCGTTACCAGCAGACAGGTGCCCATCTGACAAACAACAACAGTGCCAATTGGCAGCTTTGTTAGCAGTCTAAGCAGAGATGCCAAGGATTCAGTGGCCATGAAAAATAAACTAATATCCAATCCCCTGAAAGGTATGATTGAGAGTATGTCTACATGAGCACTGGATGTGTAATTTCCAGCTTGGGTAGACATAATAGAAACAGAAGTGCAGCCGTCGGTGGGAGGGGCTAGATTTGCACTAAGATTTCAGATGTGATCATACAGAGGGTGTCTAAGGCATCCCATTGCTTGTGCCGCGTGGCTACACTTCTTTCTATTTTTAGTGCACTAGCTCGATCAAGGCAAGCACAGTTATGTCTACCAAAGCTGGACATTGAAGCTCCAGCTCCATTGTAGGGTCACCCTGAGACAAATTGATGGCGAAGCAAGAGAATACTTGCCCTGCGTGTGCTGTGACTGTTCTCCAGAGAAAAAAGTCAGTCTTTGTAGATATCAGTCTAGTACCTCAGATGCGTGTTTAATTCACACCCAAAAATCCCACCCGAACTCTAAAGGAGATGGGGGGGAAAAGTGTGTGTGTGAGCTCTTGCCAGTGCTCTGTGAAACAATTCTATAGTGGTGGTGGTGGGTTTGGGGTTTTTTTTGTGCAGGGGAGGGGGCAGTTTGAGGGTTTTTCCCTCAGGTACATAGTGCATCTACAGCATGTCACTAGGGTCGCAGAGATGAAAGATATTTAAAACATACAAAAACACATCTAAATTGGCATGTCACCAGTACTGAAAAATACACACACACACTAGCCCCCATTCCAATATGCAGCCCTCTCAACCCAGAGTCTAAAATTCACCCTTGGTGCAGAGGGCCAGTGCATGGCTCTCTCTACACAACTGAAAATGCAGCTCCACTCTGAAAATGACTTTTTTTTTAAAGGCATCTTCTCAGTTAACACTATTGGTCCCTTTGTCAGATCAGAGTAATCGCTGCTGACCTCAGTGACTACAATAAGATTACCAGGCTTTTTCTCCTGTTATCACTGCAGGAGCCATAAGAACATAAGAAAGGCCGTACCGGGTCAGACCAAAGGTCCATCTAGCCCAGTATCTGTCTACCGACAGTGGCCAATGCCAGGTGCCCCAGAGGGAGTGAACCTAACAGGCAATGATCAAGTGATCTCTCTCCTGCCATCCATCTCCATCCTCTGACCAACAGAGGCTAGGGACACCATTCTTACCCATCCTGGCTAATAGCCATTTATGGACTTAGCCACCATGAATTTATCCAGTCCCCTTTTAAACATTGTTATAGTCCTAGCCTTCACAACCTCCTCAGGTAAGGAGTTCCACAAGTTGACTGTGTGCTGTGTGAAGAAGAACTTCCTTTTATTTGTTTTAAACCTGCTGCCTATTAATTTCATTTGGTGACCCCTAGTTCTTGTATTATGGGAATAAGTAAATAACTTTTCCTTATCCACTTTCTCAACATCACTCCTGATTTTATATACCTCTATCATGTCCCCCCTTAGTCTTCTCTTTTCCAAGCTGAAGAGTCCTAGCCTCTTTAATCTTTCCTTGTATGGGACCCTCTCTAAACCCCTAATCATTTTAGTTGCCCTTCTCTGAACCTTTTCTAGTGCTAGAATATCTTTTTTGAGGTGAGGAGACCACATCTGTACACAGTATTGGAGATGTGGGCGTACCATGGATTTATATAAGGGCAATAATATATTCTCAGTCTTATTCTCTATCCCCTTTTTAATGATTCCTAACATCCTGTTTGCTTTTTTGACCGCCTCTGCACACTGCGTGGACATCTTCAGAGAACTATCCACAATGACACCAAGATCTTTTTCCTGACTCGTTGTAGCTAAATTAGCCCCCATCATGTTGTATGTATAGTTGGGGTTATTTTTTCCAATGTGCATTACTTTACATTTATCCACATTAAATTTCATTTGCCATTTTGTTGCCCAATCACTTAGTTTTGTGAGATCTTTTTGAAGTTCTTCACAATCTGCTTTGGTCTTAACTATCTTGAGCAGTTTAGTATCATCTGCAAACTTTGCCACCTCACTGTTTACCCCTTTCTCCAGATCATTTATGAATAAATTGAATAGGATTGGTCCGAGGACTGACCCTTGGGGAACACCACTAGTTACCCCTCTCCATTCTGAGAATTTACCATTAATTCCTACCCTTTGTTCCCTGTCCTTTAATCAGTTCTCAATCCATGAAAGGACCTTCCCTTTTATCCCATGACAGCTTAATTTACGTAAGAGCCTTTGGTGAGGGACCTTGTCAAAGGCTTTCTGGAAATCTAAGTACACTATGTCCACCGGATCCCCCTTGTCCACATGTTTGTTGACCCCTTCAAAGAACTCTAATAGATTAGTAAGACACGATTTCCCTTTACAGAAACCATGTTGACTATTGCTCAAGAGTTTGTTTTTCTATGTGTCTGACAATTTTATTCTTTACTATTGTTTCAACTAATTTGCCCGGTACCGACGTTAGACTTACCGGTCTGTAATTGCCGGGATCACCCCTAGAACCCTTTTTAAATATTGGCATTACATTAGCTAACTTCCAGTCATTGGGTACCGAAGCCAATTTAAAGGACAGGTTACAAACCTTAGTTAATAGTTCCGCAACTTCACATCTGAGTTCTTTCAGAACTATTGGGTGAATGTCATCTGGTCCCGGTAACTTGTTAATGTTGAGTTTATCAATTAATTCCAAAACCTCCTCTAGTGACACTTCAATCTGTGACAGTTCCTCAGATGTGTCACCTACAAAAGCCAGCTCAGGTTTGGGAATCTCCCTAACATCCTCATCTGTTCTACCTGCTGACAAATGTAGGATGAAAGGAGCACATTGCTCTGGCATCCCAGTTGTTGTGCTGGTTATTCACAGAATATTGGTCAGATTTAAAGTCCCGGGGCCCTTATTTGGGTCTCGTTGAACTCTGCTCAATCAGGACCTGAAGGAGTTGGTGGGGGCAAAGGCATCTTAAAGCCATGTGTATGCGCTCCCAATCCCAGGGGCAGCTGGGGAGGCTGAGTCACAAAGTACTCTAGTCACATCCTTCTCCTGCTCTGGTATCTCTCTTATACTGGGATGCCCCAAGAAGGGGTGATGCAGAGCTGGCTTAGCCTCTCCGCTACCAGAAGCTTGCACAGCAGCTAAGACCCTTGTATTGGGAGTGTATTTCACCCCCCAGTGGCCCCAGCACTGATGTCCTGTGCTAATGCAGGTGGAGAGTATTTCATTGTGAATGACTTCATAGGCATTTCAATGTTATCAATGAGTATCTTCTGTGGAAATGTATTTTCCTTGCTGCTTGTGAGAGAGAGAGAGAGAGAAATTTCAACAAATCAATAAATGTATTAGCATTAGATCAAAATTCACTAAAAATAGTTCACAGGCTTTTATTTCAAGGAAGCTGTCCAAGTATGTAGGAAAACAGGTTTCTTAAAATAAAAGTACTCTCATAAAACTTTATTTTATGAAACACAAACTGCAAGTCCCACACAGGACAAAGTGTGAAACTGAGGTTTTATGGGAGAACATTGGAACTTGCATGAACTTTCAATGACACTAAAAGCATTATGCCCAACCACAGTAAATTAGTTACTCTAAAACTACATTGTTATATACTGTGTACAGAGACAACAGTTATATTTTTGGAGGGGAGGGGAAGTACAGCATGAATACTCTTGATTATACTGTAGAAATGAATTGTTTCTTATAATGATTATTCCAGCCTTTTTGTGTTTGTAGTTCATTTTTCTTGGCAAATACTGAAGTCTTTAGATATGAATGTGAGGCCAGACTGTACCAATTGGATCATCACAAATGATGTGCACCAGCTGGAAACGTCTTACTTAGGGTATATCTAAGTAGCCTGGCTAAACATAGCAGTGAAGATGCAGCAGCATGGATTTCAGGCTGTACAAGTCTGTGCAAGGACCTTGAATAGATACTCCCATTGCTAGCCCGCACTGAAGCTGACACCAACACATCTTCACTGCTATCTTTTTTGTGTGTGTTAGCTAGATTAAAGCTAATGTAGGTATGCCTACCCAAGCTGCAATCACATCTTCAATTACACAAACAGTTGAGAAAAAGAAATAATAAATCACACACATGGAGGGGCAGATTTTGGTCTAAGTTACAGCAATGTAAATACACAGTAAATTCTACAAAAGTAAATTGTTTTTCCAGATTTACAGCAGTGCATCTGAGAAACTGGCCTGCAATATTTACTCCATGATGATTTAGTCTCTGTGACGTGGTCAGTATCTCCCTCCTAAGCAATGCAAGTTATGAATTCAATTGATTGGAAAAAGGAGAATTCAGACAGTGGCTTGGGGCCCACTCCTGCTTCCACTGAAGTTAATGGCAACACACCTGTGGATCTTAACAAGAGCAGAATCAGGCCCTTATGGTATTCTGCCCCTTTTTAGCATGCTGCAAAGACATTTTAGCACACAGGCAATTATCATAGATCATCTCTTCTCACATATGTGTTTTATTTCAACAAATCAAAATATTTAGAGTACAGGCTGTTTTTAACTTTTTTTTTTATTGTAAATGTCAGAAATGAAGTAATTTGTCAGCATATTTCACAGTATTTTGTGGCCCAGAATAATTCTTTTCCTTCCTAGTAACTAGCATTTTAATGTTAGTTTGAGCTTTTCTGAGGGCATAAAGTGTCATTTATGATTAGTTTCAATGAAAGGGGGACTTGTGTTGTCAACGAAACATGGCTTGGTGAGTGGATCACATGTATTATATGGCATGATGAGGATGGTTTGTCTGTATTATAGTCATTCATACACCTGGTTGGGACAAGGCAATCTGGGGTCCTAAACACAGCATATCATGAGGCCTTCATGCTTGCTTCCCTCCACTATGATCCCACCCTCTTCTTGGGGTTCCCTCAGAGAGGCAGCGGCCTGGAGCCACTTTCTTACCACCCCGACAGTCACAGCATAGCAGAGAGAGTTCAGTAGAAGGAATAAATAGTTTAAAATAAACCAAAAAGATTCTTTTCTATTACTGGCTCACTTATTGTGGGGAGCACGAAGGAGGTTAATCTATGGAGAGATTTGAATGAAGAGAGGGGAAGTAGCTTTGTGGGCCAGAATTGTGAAAGCATTGCATGCAAAAGGTGAGACACAAGAGATGGCATGGAGCCAGCTGGAGGAGAAACTGTTGAATAGGGCTTTAAATATTACCAGTGGTTAGTTATTTCAGGTTGGCCTCATGGCTGGGTCCAGGAGAGAGGGAAACAATAAAAAACAAGGTTGGAGGTGTAGGATAAAGTGGAGCTACCTAGGGTCTTGAAAATGATAGCAAGGGGATTAAAGCAGTGAAAAGCAGGGAGCCAGTGGAGGAGTTCAGAGAAGAGAATGGTATGTTAGAGTAACAGACAAAAAAGATAATTTGCTTGCTAGTTAGATAACTAGCTTTAAGTGGCAATAATATTATTGTCTTTTTGTATAACACCTTGTTCAAACTATGTACTTTTCTGTCAACACTTCCCCTCCCTCCTGCAAATATTTAGGGCACCTGATTTTGGGAAACGCATACATGTTTTTTTTCTATCTAGATTTTTGAAGCCTGTTCCTCATATTTTGGTTTTGGGTGCTGATCTCTGGAATGATTGATCAGCCTTCCCATCTAAGCAGTAGGAGAAATAGTAAGCCCACTAACACGTATGTTCCACTAACAATTTTGCTAGAGCCCTTTTAGGGGCATCATGCCCTAACAGAACATTCAGTTTTCTGTGTGCAAGGCAACATTCTAGCCCAGAAGGGCTAACTAAGTCTCTGAGCCCTTTTAAATAGGCCTTTCATGTCTCAGTGGTTTGAGCATTGGTCTGCTAAACCCAGGGTTGTGAGTTCAATCCTTGAGGGGGCCATTTAGGGAACTGAGGTAAAAATCTGTCTGGGGATTGGTCCTGCTTTGAGCAGGGGGTTGGACTAGATGACCTTCTGAGGTCCCTTCCAACCCTAATCTTCTATGATTCTATGAATCAGACAAGTGTAACAACCTGTGGTCTGACTGAGGGCAAATATTTGTGCTGATTTCTCCCTCCCCCCATTTTCTTATATTATTGTAAAATACCAGCGGAGATCAAAATCTGTATCTTGATCAACGTGCACTGTTGTGTGCGTCCCCTTCAGCCCACTGCAGTATGCTGGCAAACCGCCCAAAAGGAGCAAGTAGGAGCTGGTGGATCAAATTGCATTTGATACACCTGACATGGTAATGGAGTGCAGTGGAATCCTGGCTGGTGTGGGAAAGATTGCACAAAGCTGGGATTCTTAAGACTCAAACTGCTTCATCTAAGGCCTGTTTATTGTGGCAAAGCCAACCTATATGTTTTTAAAAAAACTGATTCATTTTCACACAATTGGCAACGCTGACATGGCACCTTTTGGGCTGCTGCACTTAGATGCTGACAAGTGAGGAAATGAAATTCAGAGGGGGAAACGGTTAAAATACTACCTACATGGATGTTATTTTTCTAAGGCAACTGAAACCACGTTAATTATTTAAAGGATAAATTGTTATTGCTAGAAATATTTTTATACATTTCATTTAGACCAGAATCTGCTTAAATAGATTTTGGGTTTTTTAATTCAGTTCCATGGGATTAGCATCACAATGGATCCTGTGCCTTCAACTCGGAGTAAAATAATATGTCTGTAAAATATTTCATATTGAGAGCAACACACTTGAATTATTATATTTACCTGCCAGTTCATATGTGGAATAGTACTTCTAACTTTCAACCTCCCTAAAGTTAAGACTTGGTTTAAAACAAAATTTCCTTCTTTGACGGGTAACCAGCGGATGGGGATGAACCAGTAAACATGATATATCTTGACTTTAGTATGACCTTTGATATGCTCCTACATAACATCATCACAAGGACATTGGGGAACTAGATGAAATTACTATAAATTGGGTGCACAACTAGTTGAAGAACCATTCTCAGGGAGTGGTTATCAATGGTTCACTGTCAGGCTGGGAGGACATGTCAAGTGGGGTCCAGTAGTGTCTGTCCTGCGGCTGGTACTAGTCAATATTGGATGATGGAGTAAAGAGAACAGTTGTAAAATTTGTGGCTGACACTAACCCGGGAGCGGCTGTAAGCGCTTTGGAGTATAGAATTAGAATTCAAAATGACTTGATAAATTGGAGAATTGGTCTTAAATCAGTAAGATGAGATTCAGTCAAGAAGAAATGCAGAGTACTGCACATAGGAAGGAAAAATCAAATACATAGATACAAAATGGGGAATAACTGGGCTAGGCAGTGGTGCTGAAGAAAAGGATCTAGGGATTATAGTGGATCACAAATTGAATATGAGCCAACAATTCGATGCTGTTGCAAAAAAAAGGCATGTGCCATTCTGGGATGTATGAACAGGGCTATTGTATGTAAGACATGAGAGGTAATTGTTCCACTCTACTCAGCACTGGAGTATTGTCTTCAGTTTTGGCCTTGTTTGTGGCAAGGGAGATTTAAGTTGGTATTAAGAAAAACTTCCAACTGTAAGGATAGTTAAGGACTGGTACAGGTTACCCAGGGAGGTTGTGGAATTCCCTTCCCTGGAGGTTTTTAAAACAAGGTTAGACAAACAGTTGTCTGGGTATACTTACTCCTTCCTCAGTGTGGGGGAATGACCTCGAAGTCCCCCCACCTCCAATTTCTGTAACTTCTATGGGAGGTGGGAGATGTGTTTTCAAATCTCTGCTCTGCCTGATTTGGAGCAGGGACTTGAACTCACGTCTCAGGCAGGTGTCCCAATCACTGGGTTATTGGCTATAGTGGGGAAGAGGCACCTCTGTTTGTTTGTGAGAAAGGGCTGACTTGAGTTGGGTGCCTCACTCCTGGAGAGGGTTCCCAGGAGAGGGTTCCCAGCTACAACCCTTGGCGGAGGGAAGCACCTCCCTGTGGCCCATCAGTCTGGCACCTAAGGCACAGATCAGTGGGATGAGGTGCCTAAGTACCTTTAAGGAGCTGGTCTCTAAGCCCTGCTCTCCCCTTTCTTTTGTATTTCACTGCTGGCTAGTTTACAGGGCTCCTCGCTCAGCTTGCTCAGTTCTGAGAATTCCTTTCTTAGGCACCTCACTCTCCCTGTTTAATGTATGAGGAGCCTGGGTGCCTAATTCAGGGCTGTGAATTCCACTAGTAGCAGGGCACCTAGGAACTGGGAATTGCAGTGCCATAGGTTAATGTAGCCCGGGGTACCTTCCACGTAGAATCAACGGTAATAGTGATATTCCAAGTGGACCTCAGGGAGTCTCTAGAACTTTTTCCTTTGGGGGTTGAAGCTCTGTTTGCGGTGATAAAAAATAAATAAATCCCCCTTAAGATTTTATTCATTTCCTTTGATTGAGGAAGTTGGCAGGAGTTTAGTGGTTGAAGGAGTGTCAGTGTCAAAGAGTTCTTACATATTGTATAATCCTAAAAGCACATAAATTTATGTATTGTAGCTTTATCTGACACATTTGTTTGAAAAACCAAGATGAGCTAAAAAGCTTGAAAGGAGTAGTACCTTGAGGAATTTTTTCCATCATAGCAGTGCTTTTTCCTAAATATTTTTATTAGTTAATTAAACTATAAGAACCTTAACTTCATTTTAGGTTATCTCTTCCTATGGTTCAAAAATATTTTAAGAGGTCAATAATGCACATTTTGACTTTCAATCAATCTGTGTGGGATAAATCTCAGTCAATAATGGTAAGTTTTCTGGATGTTCTGCACAGCAGGGAGAGGGTGTCTCTCTCTTTCTGTGTGTGTGTGTGTGTGCGTGCGCGTGCTAATGGTGGGAAACAACAATCCATCTCCCCTCATCTGCACTCCACCCTGTAAGAATGAAAACCATAGGAAAAAAAGGAGTACAGCCTGACATATGTGACCTAATGTAAAATACCTGATTATTGCTCCACATCATAAGTACTTTACAGTTCCCAGATGACATACTCTTTACTCATGAGTAAATATTTAACTGATTATGAGAGTGAGGGCAGGGGAAGTGAGAGATCAAGAAGGGATAGATAATTTAATAGAGTACAGGGCATATTTCATTTCACATGTAATAAAAAGTGAAAACTGCACTACATGCTGAAACGTGGGTTTTCTTTGTGAAGTTTATTTCCTTACAACTTTTTCAGAGTCTGATTGAGCCGGAGTCCATCTGCATTGTTGCCTCAGAATAAAGAGCTGTTTACAGACACGTATGCAAAGTGCATAATGAGGGAAGCAACCCAAACAGTTGTATAAAACTCATAAGGCTCAGTCTGGAACTGCTGACATGATTCCAACAGTTGGAGCTAAATCATCCCCTCTTGCCAAGGCAGGGACAAAAATCACTGGTGAGAGCAAGAGCAGAGGGGAGTTGCCATTTCCTACAGCACCTCCAGCAAGCTGCACAGCCCCTACAAGTCTCTCCAGAAAAAGTTCCCTCCCCTCTCTCTCTCTCGATATATTTGCTGCTTTTATCAGCTGAGACTCCTTTTTTATTGTACTTATCATTATTGCCTTTCTACTTTCCCTTGTTTTGCATTTAATTTCTTCTTCAGACTTTTTTGAGTTATTGTAATTAATTTTTTTTTTTTTAAAACTTCAGTACCAGGTGCTCAAATGACTGCTGTAGCATATCTGGAACAGAATGGGGTCAAGGCAGCCATTTATCCCTAAACCCAAGGGAATGAATTTCACAACTATAATTGCTACACTATAATTCTTATTAATGTTGTGCTATAATTCTATTTAATTCCTAAGGGCTAGTAAATGCATTAGGACTTGTCAACGTATTATTTTACACTGTTTATGATCTGTCAAATTATGCTTTTCAGTATTGTATCGTGTAAAGGAAAAGCCCTAAAAGGCCTAGGTTGGAGAAAATTATCTATGTTTTCTAGGTGGGGTTTGGAAGAGAGAGGGGCTCTTTTATTAGAAAAGTAGTGAAGTTGAGTTTGTAACCAATCCCTTGTTGAACCTTTAATGCCACTGTGGTTGATTGTTCATGAAAATATATTAATATCAGCTATCTTATAGCTACTTAAGAAAGGTACTGTGGCTGTTTTTATGAAGTAGTAGCTATAACCAAGACATGTTATGTGATTAATAGTACCTGTCTTCCTGCATTGTAAGTAAGAAGGGTGTAGGCGAGTTATAAGGCACTGGGAACAATGAAATAAAAATGAATTGTGTTGCAATGATTTCACTTCATTGTTGTGAAATACCCTGGTTTCTTAGGTAGCGAATATGATGAGGAAGAAGTAGACTATGAAGAATCAGACAGTGATGAGTCCTGGACCACAGAAAGCGCCATCAGCTCGGAAGCTATTCTCAGTTCAATGTGTATGAATGGAGGGGATGAGAAGCCTTTTGCCTGTCCTGTTCCTGGATGTAAAAAGAGATATAAGGTGAGTTATAACAGAGACTTGGTTTATTTCTATTTCGTTGCAGTAGGGGAGAGAGTCTGGGAAAGCAGGTCACATCTTTCTGTTTTATTAGACCTTTCGCTTTTATTTTTACAAGACTTCAACAGATTCTCATATAGCTGCACAATGTTCTTTTCAGACTGATTTTCCTCTCAAACACTTTCAAGTCATATACAGCATATGTTGCATCTATACCTACTGATCAAGAGAGATTGTTAAAAGGAACGATTAAAGCAACTGGGTCACATATTGTAATTAGCAAGCCTTATTCCAAAAAATTATCTGCTGAAATGGAAAGATGATGCCAACATTCATCTGTTAAATGGAATCACGCACATTACATATAGAACTTGTCCATACCAATGCTAGAATGGGTCCTCTTTATATAACCATTACAGATTTTGTGCTATCCTGTACTGAAAGTATGCCAATGATGCTTCTGCTGATACAGATGATGTGCAAAAGGTACCATTTAATTTTAAAAATCCAAAGGCCACCTCAGGGAAGACTGAGCAATAACCTCATAGAAAACTTATGAAAACATATGTATAGGGTAAATTCTGACCCGGATCCTGAAAACGGATCTGTATGAGCAGAATCTTGTACTGGTGCAGAATCCCTCTGACTTCTCGTGGGCATGACAATCTGTATGGATTTGATTGCAGGATTGGGAGCTTCTGTTTGCATACCATATATTCTGGTAAAATATGTCTTTTTTTTTTTGTTCGTTCATTTTATCATATGAGGGACCTTTGCATAAAAATCTGTTAATCAGCTTCTGCTTATGTTCTCCTTGCGCCATCACAGTTGTCTAGCATGCATCTCTCTCTGATATTACAGGCAAAGCAATATTATTTCACATGAATTAGAGCAGGAGCAAATGGATTCTTACAGAATAGCTTCATTTTTTATGCAAAGGTCCCTAAGCAATAAAAATGTAGGAATATGTGGCTAGATTCTCTCTCTCAATTAAATGTTTTTCAAAGTTCTCCATGAAGCAGTAGAGAATGTTTTAAAATCCAACAGGCTCAAAGGACCCCAACCTACAGTGTATACACCAGCAAAACTGCCACTGAAGATAAGGCTTTTTTAACAGCTGCATAGTAAAGTCCTAAAATGGAATACAAAACTGAAATATGAAAGAGAGAAATGCTGGAAGATTAGTAACGTTTGAAGGTCCATAAATCCTGACCATAGCAAATATACTGTGCATAAAAATGTGCAGTTCTTGAAAATGTGTGCCTTTTATTGATTCTGCAGCTATTCTGAATCACGTACAGCCCCTTTAATTCAGTAATGCTTGTCACAAAACGTATGTGCATGTACGTGGAGATCAGTCACAAGTGGAAATATTGTGCAAAAGAGTGTGTACGCTTTCTATAGCAATGTGTTAGTCCTGTATGTGGAGATTAGTTTGAATTATGAATTACATCATAATTGTTCTCCTCTTCAGGAAAATCTCAGCATAACCTCTTGGGGTGGTGGGGGGAAAAGATATTTTTGGGCTATTTGGAAGTGTCAATGAGCAGATGTGGTCACTTGCAAGATGATCACATTTTCTTTATGGCAAAAGGTATGTAAGGGGAGGAGTGTAGAATAAAAGGTAAATGCTTAGCTCAGGAAGCAAACAAGCCATGGCAATTGTTAGGAGTTACTTTCCCAAGAGGGCATCTGTGCATTGCAGAAAACATTTATTTAGTGGAAAAAGCTAGGAGAAGAACCCTGTAATTTGCTATATCCTGTCTTTTCTCTGTTTGCCTGCCAGCTCCTCTCTCTTTTTACTGCCAAATAAGCAAGCTGTTCCTGCCTGCTTCTGCTATCTCGCTGCCTTCATCTCAAATGCATGAGGACTGTCTACGGGATGTCTTGTGCACCATTAATGGTAGAACAGTCAGACAGGGAACAAATTAACGACCCATAGAGAGGCTGACAAACAGAGAAAGCAGCAAATAAAAAGTACCATGGTTTTAGGAAAATACATATCCCTGTTAAGCCCAGATGGGTAAGGACATTTCCTTTAGCTGTCTCGCTTCCAGTTAGTTGCTTCTGTTTCCTCATTTCTCCTCTTCATCTAATTTATTTTCTGTGTTTATCTTTGTTTCCTCTTCCTTTCGTTTTGTGTCAACTGTATGTCATGTTTCCTCTTGATCTTCCCTCTGTTTAACCCCCACTCAGAAGAAATATTTGCTGAGTTTAGGTAGGAGTCCCGATATCAAGGGATCATGCACTGGAACTTCCTGCTGGATGCTGGGT
This sequence comes from Mauremys mutica, assembly GCF_020497125.1. Lineage (NCBI taxonomy): Eukaryota > Metazoa > Chordata > Testudines > Geoemydidae > Mauremys > Mauremys mutica. The sequence goes on from NC_059073.1 coordinate 231,006,598, forward strand.
AATAACATTGATGGCTGTAAAACAGGACCATGGCTACAAACAGGAATATTGATGCACACATACAGTAATTATCAAAATCTCTTTACATCTGAAAAGGTCTAAGTTACTTCTGGTTGGGGGAGGGAGGATGAATGAGCACAGCTTCCTTTTGGCCAGCATTTAGATGATGTGTTTTTATACTATGATGATGATGTATTATTATTTGTATTGTGAGAGTGCCTGGAAGTCCCAGTCAGGGTCTGGGCTCCATTCTGCCTGGCCTGGTACAACAGTAAAAGACTGGCTCTGCACCAAACAGTAATTCATGTAATTAAGCAGTGTTATTAAGACAAGATTCAGCAGTGAGTGTAAAAATATTCTGATGGGGCAGGGAGGATGATGGAAACTGTAATAAGAACATGTCTTTTTTACATGGGCCAGATAAATATCAGAAGTCCCTATTGGCCATCTGCCTAGCTGTTATCCGGTGACAGTTTCCCGTAGGCATCACAATAGAAGTGAGTCACACACATTTAATTGCTGTTTTTCAGTCTTATTTTTTTTAAAGATATGAAATTATCTACCAATAAATTATAACAATAATATTGTTACTCTAGCCTCTATTTACTATAATCTGCCTTAGATTTTTCTTCTAATACAATTGTCAATTTTTTCTAAAATATGACCCTAAGTTTCCTTAAAAGGTTCTAAGTCTCTATATTTGGAAAGATTTTCAAAAGCACCTAAGTAACTCATTAGTGAGAGGTAGATGAGGTAATATCTTTTATCGGAGAAAATTCTGTTGGTAAAAGACATACGCTTTTGCATAACTCATTGACTTCTAGATGCTCTAGCGCAGGGGCGGGCAAACTTTTTGGCCTGAGGGCTGCATCGGGTTTCCAAAATTGTAAGGCGGGCTGGTTAGGGGAGGCTGTGCCTCCCCAAACAGTCAGGTGTGGCCCATCCCCGCCCTCTCCTGCTTCTCGCCCCCTGGCGGCCCCCCCCGGAACTCCTGCCTCATCCAACCCCCCTGTTCCCTGGCAGCCGCTGGATCCCCCACCACCCCATCCAACCCCCATCTCCTTCCTGACTGTTCCCCCCACCCCCGGACCCAATTCAACCCCCCCTTCCCTGTCCTCTGACTGCCCTGAGCCCTATCCACACCCCCGCCCCCGACCACCACCCCAAACTCCCCTGCCCTCTATCCAACCCCCCCCTGCTCCCTGTCTCCTTACCGCGCTGCCTGGAGCACCGGTAGCTGGCAGCGCTAGAGCTGTGCCGCCCAGAGCAGCCAGACAGGCCGCCACGCCATCTGGCTGGAGCCAGCCATGCCACTGCACAGCACAGAGACCAGGTCAGGCCGGGCTCTGCAACTGCGCTGCCCCAGGAGCTCACAGCCCTGCCACCCAGAGCATTGCACCAGCGGCGCAGTGAGCTGAGGCTGCGGGGGAGGGGGAACAGCAGGGAAGGGGCCGGGGAAGTCTCCTGGGCCAGGAACTCAGGGGCCAGACAGGAGGGTCCCGTGGGCTGGATGTGGCTTGTAGTTTGCCCACCTCTGCTCTAGAGTGTTCCTATGTAACTGTATTTATGTATTATTTATCTTCTACATATTTAAAACTTTTAATTTGATCTTTAGCAGTGGTCTAAATGGGTTCCCTTGAATCCAAGATGTGTGTGATATGTTTGAGCTTTGTTTCTCCAAAGCTAAACATTAGGCTCCTAAATCCACATGTAGGTGTATATTGAAGACAGCGGGATTTATGTTTCTAAGGCACTTCTGAAAATCCCACCCTTGTGGGGCCAAAATACGGATTTAAGAGCATAGCATTAGACTCTTACTTCGATAATGTTGGCCGATGTCAATAATGTGTTGTCTAGCTTTGGACAAGCAAAGCTGAAACTTATCTGAAGCTGAGGAACCTATTTAGACAACTGCTACAGATCCAATGAAAAGTTTCAAATATACGTAACAGAAATAATACGTGAATACATAACGTCTGTGTATAGAGTATCTATCACATAGTCTCTGGTCTATGGTAAACATAATAAAAATAGGAGAGTATTTTAAGTGCCCACAAAACTTCCAGATAAGGTTGTTCAAGGGCATTTCCTATCAACACAGTCACTAAAAATCCAGGAAGTCAGCAGTTAGGGCAGGGGTGGGCAAGCTACGGCCCGCGGGACCGTCCTGCCTGGCCCCTGAGCTCCTGGCCCGGAAGGCTCACCCCTGGCCCCTCCCCCGCAGCCTCAGCTTGCTCGCTCCACCGCTGGCGCAATGCTCTGGGCAGCGGGCTGTGAGCTCCTGGGGCAGCGCAACTGCAGAGCCCGGCCTGACCCAGTCTCTGTGCTGCGCGGTGGCGGTAGTGTGACCCGGCTCCAGCTGGGCGGTACGGCTGTAGCGCCACCAGTGCTCCAGGCAGTGCGGTAAGGGGGCAGGGGTGGTGGTCAGGGGGCGGGGATGTGGATGCTGGTCGGGGGGAAACAGGGGGTTGAATGGGGGCAGGAGTCCCAGGGGGCAGTCAGGAAGGACGGGGGGGTTGGATGGGGCATCAGGAATGAGAGGAGGAGTTGGATGGGGCGGTGGGGGTCTGGGGGCAGTCAGGGGACAGGGAGCAAGGGTGTGTGGATGGGGCAGGGGTTCCAGAGGGGTCGTCAGGGAACAGGGGGTGTTGGATGGGGCAGGAGTCTGGGGGAGAAGGGGGCAGATAGGAGGTGGGGACCTGGCCACGACCCCCTCCCCTAACTGGCCCTCCATACAATTTACGAAACCTGATGCAGCCCTGAGGCCAAAAAGTTTGCCCGCCCCTGAGTTAGGGCATCATACGCATCCACACCAAACTCAATTCACGTATCTCTCCATTCAAATATTACAACTGAGCAGATACACTCAGAATTCTCATTGACACAACAAATTCCCTTTCACTTCCAACATGTAGCCACCCACAATGCACACATCCAGTTCCTCTGCACAACACCAGGCACAGTTCAACTCCAAGCTCATAGTTTTTCCATGTACAAATAGCACATTATTGAGTTTCTCCAGTGCACATATATTTAGAGAGCGTACATCATCCCAGAAAGGGAATTGGGTGTGGAGGTTACAGATCTGAGTGCATCTGCTTTACTGTGATGGCTGAATGGAAAGTTCGGGAGTTGAGGTTGGTCTAAAAGTGAACAGTGCCTTAACTGGTGATTTCTAAGGTTTTTGGTGACTGTATTGTTAGGAAATGCACTTGAGCAACATCAGCTACATTTTTTAAAGGCAGCGGTTTCCTGGTTTTTTTTAGAATGTGTAAAAGTTCAGGGTATGATTGGGCAGAGGGCAGCCGAGATCAGTTGGCAAGAGGACATGTAATGATGGCGATAAGCATGGGAAAAACAAGACTAGCGGGGACTGCCAGTTGTGAATGGGGGCTTGGAAAGACTGGGGGCAGCAGTGGCTGGTGGACTATGTAAGGTATAGAGTGGAGATGGTGTAGTGTGCAGCACAAGTTTGCAGATAGAGATGTAGTTAGAGGGTTGTTGGGTAGGGGGAAACTGGAGAACAGCAAAGGTTCGGCAATCAAGAGTGCAGGGGAGGCTGTGGTAGCAGGAGGGGGAGGATATGGGCTGTGTTGAATGGGTGGCATTGGAGTTCACAGAGGCAGCATAGGGTTGGGGAAGTGAGATCCTATGGAGAGGCAGGATTAGCAGGGAGTTTGGGGCAGGGCAGATCACTCCGTAATAGGCAGGATGTCTCTTATGCTGGCAGGATCTGTAATTAATTTGTTTTGGATCTTTCCCAGCTAAGAAATCCTTCCCCTGAGTGGGCAGAGTTTCTCTGTGCTTCACCAACTGGGCTTTCCCTGCTCATTGCAAAGAAACCGATCCCTCTAAATAGCATTATTTCCTTGGGCCCTGCCTATAAAAGGGGATGGGAAGGGCTCAGTGAGCCTGATGGGCCTGGGCTCCCTGAGGCTGGGAAGCCCAGTGGTCTTTCTCTTGAAAATGCTGGCAACTGCCCAAATGGGGACCCCTTCCAGCACCCTCAAAGAATGCAAAGATACCAGCCTCCCCAGAAGAGGATGGGGGAAATGGCTGCTGGGCCTCCTCTCTCCTTCCCCTGCCCCCCCTCCCCAAAGCCTCTTAAGGATGAGCCTTGGGGGAGCCAAGACAGAGAGGCTTGGAGTGGGAGTTGATTTAAGGGCAAAGGAGCATGGGAGAGGCTGGGCAGGCATGAGATAACAAGCAGTGCAGAGGGGGGCATAGAGAAAGAACAAGTCTGGTGGGGTAGATGGAAGAGTGAGAGGAGGAAGCAGACCTGTAGCTCATGGAGTTTGTGAGAGGAAGTGAGCTGGAGTGGATGAGGACTGTGCATCAGAAGCAAGCCCAGTACCTGAGAGAAAGAGGCTTGTCCATGGGGCAGTTTTCTTGCCCTCCTCCACTAAAGATGGCACCTAAAAGCAGCTACGTTTGTCTGGTCAGGAGCAAGCAACTCCTGCATTAATAACCTCACTGTGTGTAAGGTAAACACCACAGACTGTGCAAAAATTAAAGTGAGTGTCCAAGCACTAAACAGAATAAAATGAAACTCCCATTCATGTCCCTGTCTCGTATCCTTGCACATTTGTACTATTCCTGTACATGATCCCAAACTTTAATGCCTTAGCTAGTGGTGGCATCCTAGGGCATACGGTCCTGCCAAACCAATGCCACTGTAGCCACATAAACGCACCAATACCATTACTAGAACTCTTTGGTATCTCCTCCTGTTCTGGTCCTAGTTTAATTGTTCTTTCATCTAGTTTAAGATTTCTGAATGTCTTTCTATGCTGCAGCCTTCTTCCTCAACCGTATGTGTGTCTCATCATTAATCTAAGTATCTAGAGCAATAAAAGTGACAGATTGGTCTGGCAGCGTTGTTCTCTAGACCTCAACAAATTTAACCCAAGACACACAACAAGGTGTTTATATTAGAGCAGTGGAAAAAATTAGGAAGAGTTGACTTGAAGTTCCAACAAAAGTTTTCTTTCAGTGCTTTTATGGAGAGATGTAGATCAAGTTTCATGTTGCGTTGGTTTCTCATAGCCGAACATTTTGCTATTTTTTCAAACCCTTCTCTAACCCAGTTAATCTTAAAACACAAGCCAAGATGGAATTTCCTAGCACCTTCTGCCTGGAAAAAGGCTGTGCTGTCTTTTTCATCCATCTGATTTCTGCACATAAGGTGTTTCAGAATAACTCATTAAAGAATCCAGTAACCAAGTTTCAAGTAAATCCGAAGTGAAACATTTGCCATAAATGATCATGTTATTGCCATGCAAACTGAGGGTATTTATGCTCTGTAGCTTTTACTGCACAGATGCCACCATTAACTGTACATTTTACTTCTAGAATAATAGTCATTTGACAATCTCTTGAGTTGAAGTTATAAAAAAGGGAAAACTTCTTGCACATTACTCTGGGCAACTTTTCAAAAGTTTCTAAAGATAAACGTAGGTTGTGTTGGGTCATTCCTCCATCGCCCCTCCTCCCACCCCCACACACTGTAGCTGAAGATTAGCATTTCATCCCCGATACTCTGTGCTTGAAAATGTGATGAAGCTTGAGAACAAAGAGTTCACAGGCTTCATTTTATACTGAGTTGGAGACAGTTGCTTTAACAAAACAAAAAAAATACATAGCTGAAGAGGCACAGTTCTGTGTGAAATGGGTCAGGAGAAACTTTCCGTGTAGCGTAAGGTGAGATGGGGCATTGTAATGTAGTCTCCTCTACAGCCCACTTACCTTTTATTTTTTCCCTCTCTCTCCTTAATGTGAACTCCACTGATCACTGATTCTCTAGTAAAGGTTGAAAGTTGTGTAATATTTCAGCTGATATGAATTGATTGAAATTGTGTCAGGGAAGATCAGCACAGGATTGGGAACAAAGATTTGTTACTCGGGAGCATAGAATACAACCTATCCCAGTTCAGAATAGATACATCATTGATTGTTTGGAATCAGACTTTAGGAGGACATGTGCTGTGGGAGGTATTACCTTACCTGCATTTCCTGCTTTTCTGATGTTTTTGTTTTGTTATTTCCTGCTTCTGAGGTTTCAGTTTTTGGCTACCAACTTTCATGTTCTGTAAGAGTACAAAGGAACCACAACTCTTTAATGAAGCTTTTTTGTTAGTGAATTGTCCAGCAGCAACTGTAGAGTGAAGGTCATAATCAGAGGGCTTGATTTTCTGAACTTCCACACAGCATGAGCTCTGGGTAGGCATAGCTCAGATTCCCATCTTAACAAAACCCTTCTTGTCCCTTATAACTATTAGAAGGCAGTGTTCAGCATAGTAAAAATTCCTGAATCTAAGCCTGGCTGACTATGCCCTTACATTCTGGGTAGTAATTAGCGCATATTACTATAGCGTTCTCATCCTCTTAGTTTAGTAAATATAGTAAGTGTAGCCAATCAAACCTACAAGCTTTAGAAAGGAGTTGAGTTCTAGGGCTGCGGCCTTGTCGTAGTAATTGCTCTTTGAATGTCCATAAACCTTTCCTCTGGAAGAACAAGAAAAACACTATCCCCTGGACAATTCACAGCTGCTACAATGAAAGTCAATCTCAGACTCTCCTAGTTTATTCAAAGGCCCAGACCCTTGAAGAGGAAGCAGATAATATACTTGGGGCTTGTCTACATGGCTCAGCAAAGTGCATTAGAGGGGTGTGGTTTATAGAGTGCTCTGACTGCCCCATGAAGACTCTGTGGGTGTGATGTAAAAGGCACCTACTTCTACATTAACATGAACTAGCTATCTTTCAGGTAGTGGCAGCAGGGTCCACATGGGGCATTTAGTGCACTCTACAAGTCACACACTTGTAATGAACTTTCCTGTGCCATGTAAACAAGCCTTGGGAGAAAGAGCATGCCTCAGTTAGATGAGTCTTTAATTAATCATCCAACCCACTAAAGGCAGATATATAAAATGTCACAGCTTAGATAGACAACCACAGCCAGTCTCAAAATCTGCAAGAAGAATGTAAGATGTTACCACATAAGGAAAGCAACAGAGGCTTTCAACCAGTCTTAGTACAAGACTCTTGAGCTGCCAGCTTCCTGATCCTGCAAGTGAAACTAAAAGATACTTAAGGATTTTCTTAAAGTTGACATCTTCCCTTAAAAGCAAACTATGCAGGAATAGTGATAGTAGCAATTCTAAGCATAGTAGTTCTTCTCTAAGTCAGCTAGAGAACTCTGGTTTCAGTGGTAAATATCCACAAAGATGGTTATTTATTTTTCAAGTGTGTTTTAAGGGTCAGGGGCTTAGAGAAATGGGGAGGTTTGTGAAATCATGTGAAAGTCCAACCTAAAGGTGACTGTTTCCTGTGCACTTAATTCTCTAGGTACTGTACATGTACAGCAGTGGTTCTATTTACCATAGTGGGCAGCATATGCAGCTTTCTATGTGTTATGTGGGCCGAATCTGCACACAATAATTACACACACACACACTCACTCACTCTCTCTCTCTCTCTCTCTCTCTCTCTGTATGGTCCTGAGGATGTCACATGGGCCGCAGTTGTGTGCTGACTGGGCAATGGGTTGAGAACCACTGATGTAATGCTATCAAGCTTTCTTGCTGTCTCATGGAAAAAAAAATAAAAATCTTAAAATAAAAATAGGCCAAATGGTGATAGCTGCTTTGAGCCCTTTGAAGGAGTGTAGCTGAATACTACTGTGCTCACTCATTTTTGCTTGAATATGTTCCTTAGAGCTTGTCTAAAGATACGTAGAGCGTGGAAGGCTAGCACAACATAGACTTACCCCCCCAGCTCATTGCGTGCTAACTGTCCATGTGGAACCTACTGCCACACACTAAAAGTTTCCCTGTGTTTTGATCCACCCTGCTTTGAAACGGGAGATTAAAGCGCACCACAGAATTTTTCATGCACGGCAGCAGGGCCCACACAGGCAGGTGGTAGGCTACAAGCTAGCGTAAGGTAGATTTACACCCCGGCTTGCCGTGAACTGTTGGTAAGACAAGCCCTAAGTCAACTTCCTGGTGTTTTCCAATAGCATTAAATGAACCATTGGAAAATCCCTATTCAAAGTGTTAGGAAGTAAAGAACATCTATTTTCCTTCGAGTGAGGGTCCCTATATGTATTCCAAACATAGGTGTGCCATGTGCTGGAAGTTTTCAGCAGCAGTCTGTTTACCTGTATGCATGTCGTATGTTGCCTCGTGCTCCAGACAAGGTTGTGAGGCCATGCGAGGCGATGCCTGCTCTGTTCCCTCATAGTGCTATGTGGTTGGAGTCCAGAATCTTCTCTTCCACTTGCTCGTAATCTCTACAAGAACAACTGTCCGTTATATTTAGTTAGCTAGTTTGGTTTTTTTCTTCTTAGTCATGTACAGAGTCTATAGTGTAGTTACTTGCCCCACTCGGGGGCTGCCCCGACTTTGTCGGGGGACTACGCTCTGCATTCTGGGATTTAAGAACTGTGCCTCATGCCCTCAATTCATTCTCCGTGAGAGATGAGCACTGCCGTTGCTTATACTACCTAGGAGGAGCGCATCTTGCCACACATTGCGACATCTCTAAGTCCTTTCCCCTGCAGACCCATGAGGCTCATCTCCTGCGACTCAGGAAGTTCCTCATGGAAGAAGCTTTCCGGCCCCTTGCAGAATCTGATCCTGGACTGGCAGAACCAGCGGTGCACCACCCTTCACCAGTGGTGAGCATCCTACCCACCACCCAGATCTGACAAGGTCAAGCAGGAGAGTTGCAAGTGCTTTCATGGCCATCGCAGCAAGTTGCTATTACGAGCTTTGCCAGGTCGGGCGAGACGTTGCATGTGAACGGCACCTGCCACCTCCTAAGGTTCCCCATGCAGCGGGTAAAGCTAAAAAGGAGGCAACATAGGTAGCGTTGGCTACCACACTAGCCATACCACAAGACAGCCCTCCACACTGTGCATCTCCACTGCAACATGAGTCCCCATGCTCTACACCACATACACACCCCTGCTTCAGCAGTCAGCGGGACGTGCCATGGACAGCTGGACAAGCCAAACACTTGCTCCCCACAGTGCACTTCGACCTGCCATATTCCCCCCTTGCTGCTGCTTTTGGCTTTGCAGCCCCCCCACCAACAGCTGCACTTCTCTTCCTGGGCTGGAGACCACACCCCATGGTTGCGGGACCACCTTCATTGACAGCTGCCACCATCCGAGATCTCTCTGGACTCCAAGGCCTTCTCAGCAAAGGAACCATCATTCTTCCCGGTCCCCAGGTGTTGCTCAGACTCCCGGGCATGGCCACCGCACCAGGCAGGGTATGCTCCAACCCTGCCACATTGGTATGTGTACTCCTGAGGCCTGCAGTATCCCTAGGACTAGACCCTTTGAGCACACTGGCCAACATGGGACGCTTACCACCACCCATATCCATCTTCTCATGCGTTGCACCCTTCCATCTGGGCCCCTTCGCCAGAACCATCCAGCTCGGACCTGGAGGCAGAGACAGCAAGGGAGCCGATACCAACAACAGCCTCCTATCTGGATGGAGCACTGATTCCCCTGACCTTCTCGCCTCCTGATGACCACCACTAATACCAGCAGCTGCTGCAGAGGGTGGCCCTGAATTTGGGCATCCCATGGGAAGAAGTCCAGGACCAACACCATCAGCTCCTAGACATTCTCCAGCCTAGGGGACTGTCCTGCATTGCATTTCCCATAAACAAAGCCATCCTTCAAACTGCACGGGTGGTCTGGCACACACCAGTGTCCTGCACCCCCACAGCCATCCAAAGGGGCTGATTTCCTTCCCCTGACTCCTCCTCACTTTGCTGGTGGCGCACGCAGTGATGGAACAGGTGAGGGAGCACTCACACACCTCCACTCCTCCAGATAGGGTAGCAACGCACCTAGAGCTCCTGGGATGCATAGTTTACTCCTCTGCAGCCCTGCAATTCTGCACATCAAACTACCAGGCTCTGCTAACAAAGTATGATTTTAGAACTATGCCAAGCTAATAGAGTTCTTGGAGCATCTCCTGCAGGACAAGCAACAGCATTTCCAAGCCCTCGTGGAGGAAGGTCACTTGTCGGCCAGGTTTACCCTCTAAGCAGTGATGGATGTGGCAGACACATCCTCCCGGTCCCTGCCACAGGCATAGTGATGCAACAGGAGGCCTGACTGCAGTTCTCCGGCTTCCCGAGTGAGATCCACACCACCATCCAGTTCCTCACCTTTGACAAGGACAAGTCATTATCGGCAAAGACAGATGAGTCCCTACAACTCTGTAAGGACTCGCAAATGACTCTCTCGTCTCCAGGAATTTACAGAAGCAACAGAAGTCACCCTGCCAACCATGGCCCTATGCACCGTACCAGCCCATGTACACCTTGTATCAAGACCCCGCCTGACAGCACCTCAGATCACACCATCCACAACCGTCAGCCTCTGTCACCTACTCTGCCATACCATGGCACCAATCTAAGGCCCAGTTTTGGCAAGCCCCCATCGTCACCACCTCCAGCCCCCCTTACTGCCTTTGGGGCCCATCTTGCCCACCACTGGGGCAAGATCACCACGCATCGTTGGGTATTGGAGGTTGTGAGATATGGCTATTCTATCGAGTTCCTTACCTTCCCCTCTTCCCCTCCAGCGCCTCCTGGGAGTCTCTCTCATCGCAACCTCCTACAGTGTGTGGCAAACACCCTCCTAATGAAAGGTACAATTGAACCCGTGCCTTCCCTCTTCAATCGGTAAGGGTTTCTACTCCCTATACTTTTCTCATCCCAAAGAAGGGAGGATGTCTCCGCTCTAGCCTCGATCTCTGCTTACTTAACAACTTCATCAGAAAGGCCATGTTCCATATAGTGACACTCGCATCAATTATCACCTCCTTCCCCAGGGGGTATGGTTCACAGCCCTCAACATGAAGGACGCATACTTGCATAGCGATATCCATCCAGTCCATCCAGTTCCTTTGCTTCTATGTGGGTGACAACCACTGCCACTTCAGAGTTCTCCCCTTTGGTATTGCCATTGCCCCATGAGTCTTCACAGTGGTGGTTGCAGCCCAGCTACAATGCCTGGGGTATTCTGTGTGTGTTTCCTTACTTGGATGACTGGCTCTTGGTGGCGACAATCTTTGCCAAAACGACATCACCCATCCTCACTGTCCACTCGCTCCTTGCCGTATGCTTCTGCGGTGGTGGTGTTGGAGAGGAGCTGAATGTGTTGGTTGTGGATAAGAGGCAGGAATGTGTGGCGGTTAAGCGGACTGCCTGCAGCTTTAGGATATTGATGCGCATGTGTGCCTTGCGATAAGTTCAAGCCCCTTGTGCGGCACAGCCATCTAGGTGGACTCCCCAACTAGCCAGGGAGGCATCCGTGGTAAGGGGGTCATGGGGCCAGAGGTGGCGAACGGGAGGCCTTGCAGCATCAGTCCACCAGGTGAGGGACATGCAGACCAGCCATGGGTCAGTGTCCAGATGGTTGGTGTGGGGCCTGCAGACTGAAGGGAGCCAGAGTTGTAGACAGTGAGTGTGGGTATGTGGCATCACATGGGGTGCAGGCCACCATGTGGCTGAGGAGACAGAGAGCGGCGCACTGTGGTGTGTGTGAGGTATGAGCATTATGTGGGCTGTCAGGACGGCAAAATGGTCCACCAGGAGGAAGGCTCAAGGTGCCATTGAATCTAAGCGTGCCCTGATGTACCCCAGGCGTTGTAGTTGTGCTGCGACCACCGCTCCTCCTGGTAGCCTTGTTCTGGCCCAGATAGTTCTGGTTACTCAGACTCACCTCCCGCCCCCAATCGGTCTCCATGATCTGCCAGACCTCCTCACCCAGGACCCGGGCAGAGTCCATCATCCCAGCCCAGACCTGCTTCGATTGATGGCCTGGTTTTTGAATGGGGATTGCATGTAGACAATGCCTGCTCCACTCATACTTATGCACAGCAGATGATCTTCCACTCTAGTGTGCTACACAGCGAAATGGAAGCGTTTCACCTCCTGGGCACACCACCACCGTTTCCCTCAAGTACATCTCTCTCCCCATCACCCTAGACTACCTCTTAGACCTTAAGACCTCAGGCCTCTCCCTTAGCTCTGTCTAGTCCACCTGGTGGCTCTTAGTGCCTTGCTCCCACTTGTGGATGGCCACTTGGTGTTTACTTACCCTCCCACCACCCAATTTCTGAAAGAGCTGACAAACAGCTTCCCTCTGGTTCTCACACCTGCCCCTCCTTGGAACTTCAATCTTGTGCTCTCTGCCCTCACCAGACCTCCCTTTGAGCCCCTGGTCACATGCTCTGTCTCACACTTATCCATGAAGGTCTTCTTCCTTGTAGCCATCACCTCCACTCGGCGGGTCAGCAAACTGGTGGCCATGATGGCTGACCGCCCCATCCCCCATATACGGTCTTCCATAAGGACAAACCACCCTAAGTTTCTCCTGAAAGTGGTCTCGGAGTTCTGCCTCAACCAATCCATCCATTGCCTGGACTTCCACCCTAAATCGCATATCACTCCCACAGACAAGACCCTGCAGTCCGTGGATGTCTGCTGTGCGCTCACATTCTACCTAGACAGGGCCCATGCCTCTCCATGTCTCTTTGTTGCCATTATGGAGAGGTCCAGGGGCCAAGCCTTCTCCTCTCAGCGCATAGCCAAGTGGATCTCTGCTTGCGTCATGGAGTCCAATACCACATGCACAGTCTAAAGCCACACTAATTGGCAGAATTACAGCCCACTCCACAAGGGCCCAAGCAACCACCTCCACCTTCCTGGCAGATGTCCCCTGGTACGATATCTGCCAAGTGGCGACCTGGCACTCTGTACACACCTTCACCACCCACTAGAGCAGTGGTTCTCAAACATTTGTACTGGTGACCCCTTTCATACAGCAAGTCTTTGAGTGCAACCTCCTTTATAAATTAAAACACTTTTATATTTAACACTATTATAAATGCTGGAGGCGAAGTGGGGTTTGGGAATGGAAGCTGACAGCTCATGACCCCCCCCCATAATAATCTTGCGATCCCCCCAAGGGGTCATGACCCCCAGTTTGAGAACCCCTGCACTACAGCATCAACAGAGGGGCAGCCGAAGATGTGACCGTGGACCATGCCATCCTGCGGATGGCTGTACCTCTCACGTATCTTCGAGCTGATTGCTGCTTGGTACTCACCCGTGTTTGGGATGGATGGATGGATAGATAGGGACTATCACTTGAAGAGGAGGTTACTTACCTGTAACTGGAGGTTCTTCAAGATGTGTGGTCCCTATTTGTATTCCAATACCCACCCACCGTCCCCTCCGCTGCAGACAGACAGCCCGATTCAGCAGTAAGAGAATGACTAAGGGAGCATCGCCCTGCATGGCCTGTTATAACCTCACCTGGAGTACGAGGCAACATACAAAGTGCATGCAGGCCAGTGGACACAGCTGCTGAAAACTTCTGGTGCATGTCATGCATGCGCACTCATGTTTGGAATGCAAATAGGGACCACACATCCCGAAGAACTTCCAGTTACAGGTAAGTAACCTCCTCTTTCTTGTCATACCACATATTAATTTTAAAAAGGTTAACCATTTAGTGATAGGTTACAAGGTAAGTTTGACCCATTAAAACTGTATGCCCTAGTTTGCAGACTATGCCTTCCTAGGGCCCGAGCCCTTAGTCGTGTCTTGAATGAATTAGAAGGGAGGGCATATTTGTACTGTAGCAAACACCTAGAGACAGTTACTAATAATTATGCAATTTTGTCCCAAAAAGTTTAATAGTCTATTCCGGTTTTTATAGCAGGAAGCCAAGCCATTATGTTAGACGATGTATGACAACCAATATTTCACTCTTTCACCCACAGAATGTGAACGGTATAAAGTACCATGCCAAGAATGGCCACAGAACACAGATCCGTGTACGCAAACCATTCAAATGTCGTTGTGGAAAGAGTTACAAGACAGCTCAGGGCTTGCGGCACCACACAATCAATTTCCATCCCCCAGTGTCTGCTGAGATTATCAGGAAGATGCAGCAATAACATGCTGGTCACAAATGTGCCAAGAAATCCTCACCAGCAGTTGCTGATTTTGAAAACAGCCACCTTTTTCAGGGGAAGCATTCAGCAACCCTTTAAAAAAAATGAAATGCATGCTTTAAATTTTTCTGTAATTTTGGAATGATGTATCTTTGTAGAGTTAATGATTTTGTACATTTGCACTTGTAATCATCATACCCATTTTCATTACTTTGATATAAGGTGCTAAAAAAAGCTATAGGTTCTTCAGAACACTTTCCCCAAAACAAAAATTAGGGGGTGTTGCATATTTAGTTGTACTGCAGTGTTAAATAGGGGCGTGAAGAGGAAAGCTTGGCACTGACATCATTTCAAGATTGTAATGTGGTTGAAGATTTTCAACACATCCGTTCATGTGTGTGTAAAACCAAAACAATACCACCATTGTCAAACTGGTTAACATGCCTTACATAATGGAGTTATCAGTGGTGTAGCAAGTCTTTAGGTATTGGAAATATAAATAAGAAAGAATGTTTAACATAATATGCTAAAAATATTTTCATACTTAAATAACATACATAAAAAGGTGTGCTTGCTGTATTTTATATTATCTTGCAAATTCTTTTTTCCCTTTTGAAATGCTGAAAATCTTGCCATTTGAACTAGTAAACAATCACCTTTAGTGTTAGCATTATTACTTTGTTTTTATACAAGATGATGTATTAAGTTCATGCCCATCAAACTTTTGAGGACCAAGATCCCAGGCCAACTAAATATTTTCTCCTGAAATCTACTGTTAGAAAGACACTTCGAAATACTTAAGTGCAAATTTGTGTGTGAGAGAGAAACAATTCTATCTTCATCTCAGATGAAGTTTTAAAGCACTTTGTAGTTCTCTGTTGCCAACAGATTTAATGTTTTATGCGTTGCCAATTCTTGCAACTACAGTACTAACTTATGCCTGTGGTTGCAAATAAAAATTCTAAGCTTGGTTTAAGGAGGTATGTTATTTGTGTTACAGAAATTTCTAGTGACCCTCCTTCACGTTCATTATATTTTGAAATTTTCTTTGTATATTTTTTGCCTCTTATTGTAGATCACTGCATTCCAATTGGAAATGTCTGTTTAGCTTTACAAATCACTTTGCTGAAATATGACATGAGCCTTATTGAAGATGAAGTGCTTCTTGCAGCCAGATTGACTTGAAACAAGAGCCATTATAAAATAACTTGTCTGGACCATACATGAACATATATTTCTTACAGTACCATCATGCCTTGAGCATTCTTCTCTCACAAGTGCTATTCTTTGAAGCTTAGGGTACGTCTGTACTACCCACCGGATCGGCGGGTAGTGTTCGATGTATTGGGGATCGATCTATTGCGTCCAGATGAGACGCGATAAAAAAAATCGATCCACGAATTGACACCCGTACTCCCCCTCGACAGGAGGAGTAAGCAGAGTCGATGGGGGAGGTGCGGCAGTTGACTTGCCGCTGTGAGGATGGCCAGGTAAGTCAAACTAAGATGCTTTGACTTCAGCTACCCGAACAGCGTAACCAAAGTTGCGTATCTTAGTTCGAACATGCCTCCCCAGGCCCCCGCTAGTGTAGCCCAGGCCTTAGATTAAAACACCTATAAAAATTCAGACTTATTTCCCATGAAAACAAATTAAGTGTTTTGAAGTGTAGTAACTTTCCTCTCTCCCTGTATTTTGCATGAAAGTTCAGACAAATGGGAAACAGACCTCTCAATTTTTCTAAAACATTTAAATGAACTTTGAAAGGATGACAATTTTCTGTTAACCAACTATTGACTCCCTCATAATGAGGTTTTAAAGAAGCATTTGCAAAACCCCCATTTAAACAAATCATTGCCTCAAATCCAGAGGAGGAGATAGCGTTGTCTGTTTAGTTTAAATGATCCAGACATGAGAATCAATTTGTTGATGTATAAAAGATCTCGTTTGGCTAGTTCCTACCTTCTGAACTGTTTTGGCAGCAGATTGGGACAGCAAGTATCATTTGGCTCTGTTCTAGTGCAAGAAACTATAGGCTGGTTAAGTTAATTTAACAGCTAAACAGTCATAAAAAGTCATTGCATGTAAATTCCTTTCAACTATGAAAATGAAATTCCAGTTTCTATTTACCTATTCATTGTGACAGTATTATTAAACAGGTAAAGATGGGACTATTTTGTTATACTGTGTATAGTGAATGTATTGTACTGTGTCTGTGAAAAGTGTGCTTTAAATTATATTTTCATATGTTTTGTTGGGGACAAAGTACATTAAGTTTGAAAGTGACAGAGGTTTGTTTTAGAACTGAAGGCAACTTAATGAATCAAAATTCCTGTCAAGAAAGCTGCTTATAAATGTAAATCAAATCACATTTAAAATAAACTGCCTCTGACCCAAAACAAATATGAATGCTTCATTATTACTTCTCATTATCTTTAAGGGTGATCAGTTTGATCTGCACAGACTGATAGTATTTTTATGCATTATTTATTTCCTTTTTTGGCAGTTTGTCAATACAATAATTAAAACCAAATGCACCAAAACATCCGGGCAACCTGTTTAGTTGTCAAATTCTGTGGAATGCTACAAACTATGCTTAAAAAAAGCTACATCAAGATTTTCAAGATGTGCCAGTTGTTAGTTGTAGCCACCAGCTTCTTTCCTGTTTCCCACACAAAACACTCTCCAACATTTTTAAAGAAAAAGTGAATTCTTCTGAGGCTGTTCGATAATGACATCTTCATTCAGAGATTCAAGACTGGCCAGGTAAAGTGTGCATATTCATATTCCCCGTTGGTCCAAAGTAGCCCAGCTTAGGTGGTCTTCACGGATGGAGGCATGATTTTGAGATGGATAATTGTCTGAGGATTTGGGAGGTTAAACAGGAACATGCTGTGAGGGTTTGATACCTGTCTGTGGCCCTTTTTGTGAACCAGTCAGAGCACTAGGTAGGTACTTCATAAATGTAAGCAAGTACAAATCTCCCTGCTATACATAGCAGTTGGAAGGAAAAAAAAAAGATTGCTCGCTTTGTGCAGTAACTGTAGTTCTTTGAGCTGTGTCCCCCTATGGGTGCTCCACTATGCACCCTCCTCCATCTCTGCTTCAGATAGTTCCTTAGGGGACATTTGTGTGAAGAAGGAACTAAGGAACAAGCTGAAGCAGAGATGGAGGAGGGTGCATAGTGGCGCACCCATAAGGGGACACATTTCAAAGAACTGCAGTTATTGCACAGCGCGAGTAAGTTCCTCCTCTTCTTTGAGTAGCATCCGTATGGGTGCTCCACTTCAGGTGACTTCTACTTAGTATCCCTAGATGGAGGAGGGAGCTTTGTACTGAAGATAATACTGCAAAACCAAGTGCCACATCAGATCTGACAGCACAGATTAGGGTGTAATGTTTTGAAAACAATACTGAAGCCCATACAAAGGTCCTACATATTTCAAATATTGGTACATTCTTCAGTAATGCCGTAGCTGTTGCCTGTGATCTGGGTGAAAGTGCTATCTCACCTGTTGGTGGGTGGAGATGGTTACTAAAAGGGCCATCTTCACAGATAAATGCAACAAAGAACAGGCTGCCATTGGTTCAAGCAGAGGTCTCATAAGGTAACTGAGTACCAGGTTGAGATCCCAGGTCAAGATAAGATTTCTAATCTATGGGTAGAGATGCCCCAAACCCTTAATAAACCTAGATGACACCAGATGAGCAAATATGGAGAATCCTACTGGAGGATGAAAGGCTGATTTGTGGCCAAATGGACCTTAATGGAACTGATAACCCCACTTTCTTTAGCTCCAACAGATAATCCAGGATGACTGAAAGGATGATATCGACAACACTAATGGAAGAATCTTTCATTTCTGCAAGTAAGTAGTGCTGGTTGATCTTTCTACTATTCAGTAACCCCTGTTGTACTTCTATAGAGCAGGAGGATTCTAAACCAATGAACCATCCAGGAGCCATGCCCATGATGCACATTCTCTGACAAGAGATGAGGAATGTTCAGGAACTTGACAACAGTTGAACACCCAGGTGAAGCAGGTAAGGGTACCGATCTTGTCTCAGCCAGGTCAGCACTACACAAATAACTCTAGCTCTGTCCTGTCTGGTCTTGTTCATCACTCTTAGTATCAGCGATGTTGACGGAAACACATAGAACAGACCCTTATTCCAAGATAGAAGAAAAACATCTCCCAAGGAATGGTGGCCCAGAAAAGGGGACACTTCCTGTTCTTAGGGGTGATGAAGAGATCCACCTCTGGCAGTCCCCATCTTAGGGATATGCTATGGATAGGGCCTTTCGGTTTTGGTTTTTATTTTATTTAATTTTTCCCAGGAATTTATCAGTTTATTTTGGAGGACTGAAGGACGTGGGGGAAGTATTCAGTAGATTAATGCTTTGATGAATGGAATTCAATGTGGTTTGCTGCAGAACTAAAACACAATGCCACCTCTGAGTTTAAGAAAACAGTATATCTGTAATTCCCAAATAACTCTTTTCATTTGAATAAAGAGTTTATTGTTGTAGATGTGGAACTATTAGCCTATAAATAGTTATTTAATAATTGGGCCACACCATTTGCAGCGCATACACTCAACTACGTGCTTTTCTGCTATTGGTTTTTTTTTATTTTTGAATACTTGTGTTCTGAAACATTCTGATACAGATTTTTGTTTTCTTCCCATTTTAGTGTGTCAGATTTAAACCGTTGTCTGCTAACAGCTTGAAATGTGTACGTGGTGAGTGTGAGATTCATCAGTACGTTCAGATGCATACACCCTTCAGAGCTTATGTGCGTGCCTGTTTGTTTATTGTGCGTAACTTCTAGACTAATACATAGCCTTACTTCAACAGGCAGCTTTTCCTATACACACAGACTAACATTTTATCCTAACATTATTAGGATTATTATAACTTATGCAATGTATTGTATTTTCCTAATAAAACAAGTTTTTTTATATATATTTGAATGATACAAAAGTAGGGTGAAAATCAGGAGAGGAAAAAAAACATACTTTTTGTAAAGCCTGGGGTTTTTTTTTTTTTTTTGGTAAAAATCAGTTTAAACTGAAAACTAAGGGGCTTACCTGTGGAGCACTAACTCCTATTTGTAATCCTGTGAAAAGCATCTGCTGAGGATATCAGCTGTGGTGTTCTGAATACCTAAGAGGTAGACTGCTTAAATTGGGATCTGATGAGCTATGCACAGTTTCCATATTTGCATGGCTTCGGCACACAGAAAGGGGATCTTATGCCTCCCTGCTTAATACAGAACAGACAAGATACGTTGTCTAGCATGACCCTGATTGATTTGCCCCTTATGAGAGATAGAAAATGAAGGCAAGTGTTCCTGACGGATCAGAGCTCCAACAGATTGATGTGGAGATAGTGCAGGTGGACAACTCAGGAAACCTGACTTGTGAGGGTATTGAGGTTGGCTTGCCATCTCAACTGTGATGCATCTATTGTTAAAGTCACTGAAAGGACTGGGTGACAGAAAGGAACACATGCACAGATATGGAGTTGATTCTTCCACTATCTAAGGAGTTCCTCACTTGTAGACTCACCATCACCTGTCTGTCCAATGTGTGTCTGACTGGAGCAGTGGAAATATGGCCTTCTGGGATTGGTCACAAAGATGCAAGCTGCCATGTTTCCCAGGAGCTGGACTATTCCTTATTGTGGTTGGAGGTCACCCCTGAATTGCCCATACCAGACCCAATAAGGATAAAATCTAAGGGAGAGTAGGATCAGGCTCTCAATGAGTGCAAATATGCCCCTGCAAACTGTCTTCTATATAGGGGTTAATGTGGACTTTTTTAAAATATATATATATATAATATATATATATATATATATATATATTCAGTTGTAGATCTCAACTCCTGGAACAGACGAAGGACCATCTGATTGGAAGATAGCACTGCTTCGTAGGAATGGCCCTTGAGTAGCCAGTTGCTGAGATATGGGAAAACTAGGATAACTTCTAGTTGGAGGTAAAAAGCCAGGATTCTTGAGAACATCCTTGGGACCACGAAAAGGCCGAAGGGTAGCACTCAATATTAATCCTGCCCTATAGTGAAGCATAACTATTTCCTGTGTGATGGGTATATTGTTATATGGAATTATGCATCATGCAGGTTGAGGACTGAAAATCAAACCACCTCCTCAGGAAAAGGAATTATAGCTGCCAGAGCCACCACCCTGAACTTTTGACTTTACAAACTTGTTTAGAAGCCTTAGATCTAAGATTGGTCTCTACCCTCTGGCCTTCTTTGGCACAAGGAAATACTTTTAGTAAAATCCCTTGCCCTTGTGAGGAGGAAAAACCTGCTCTATTGCTCCTAATCAAAGGAGAGTTCACTTCTTACCTCAATAAAAGCTTGTGAGAGGGACCCTGAAGAGGGACCGGGAGAGGGGATGGGAGGGAGTGATGTAAAATGGATAGTATGACCTACTTTTCTGTAGTGATCTACCTCCAAGCATGTTGGAAGTAGGCATGGCAGTCCCCAAAGGGGGAAGTGGGCTAATGGGCACAATTTGTAAATCCAAAGGTTTGAGAGGATTCAAATCCTTAAGCAACCCATCAAACCTGTTGTTTCAAAGATAGTAATCATGCAGGGCAGGTGGGTGGCCCTCTTTCTGCATGATTACCATCTTTGGATTTACAAACTGTGCTCCCTATGTTCTTGTGGCAGATGTTCAATAAAAGCCATGAATCTGTTATCTATAAGTTTAAATTTGGCCATGATCACCTGATAATTTGTGATCTGAATTGCAGGGTTGCTCATGAATAGGCCTTATATGCGGTAGACTTAAAGTGCTATCCTACCCCTCATTTACTGCATCCACCACCAGGGAGTGAGGTGGAGGGTGGGAGAAAAGTAGTATTATGATCCCCTTACTTTTTGATCTGCCGACTTAAGTGTGAGCAGAATAGTCACAGGTGTCTGCCACACCATCTTAGCCAGATCTAGGAGCATCTCATTGACGGGTAACACCACCCTGGAAGTTGTTGCTGACTGCAATACATACACCACTTTGTGCTGTGAATCCTTGTCCTCTTAAAAAAGAATTAGCTGACACTCTTATCTTCTTTGAGGTCTTGAAATCACCAACAACCATCAGCTATGGATGGTGGTGGAGGAATATGAAATGGATGTTTGAGAGGTGGCCTCCTCTGCTCTAGCTTCTTGTTCCTGAAATGTCTCCTCCTGTGAGGGTAGGGGAAGAGAGTGCTGTACAACTTTGTCCTCCTTATTAGTCTGGGGGGCACGTACAGAAGTGGGAGTAGCATGCAAAGTTGGTTCAATCACTCTTTATAATGAACCTGGATCTTCCCTGACTTTCAGAGAATGTGTTCCTAAAGGGATATGCTTGAGAACCCTGTACAGAAATAGAAACAGAGGAGGCCAACTGGATGTCTTCCCATCTGATCCAAAGGAGAAGCACTTGCAGAAAACAGTGGAGAGTCCTGTGGTACCAAAGGACAGTAGTCTGGAGATTAGGGTCTCGGTACTGAGAGACACTTGGTACCCATGAAGAAAGGGAACTCCAGTTCGTATATTATCAAGAAGTCCTTAAATGTATCTGGAACTCCTATGATACGAAATAGGGAATTGGTACTGATGCGGTAGCAGAGACCACGGTCGCTGAAGCTGATGGTACCACCAATGGTGGGCATATTGAAGTAGATGCCAATGGCATCTGGTGCTGTAGTTTGCTCAATGCTGAGGGAGCAGCATGCATGGGTACTTACTGCTGGCCTGAATGCATAGGTACCAACAGCTGGGCTAAACTTAACTGTGCCAGTCCCAAGTGTCTGCTTTCCCTCCTTGCCGGTGCAAGGTGCTGAGGCCTTATTGGAGCTGTTCCTGTCCTTCATGCTATGTGACTTTATGGCCCTGTGAAAAGGAATCCTTCAACTCAATGACACTGAGTCGAAGAGGTCGACACTGCAGAGACTATAGATATCACCGGGGACCTGGACTACTTTGGAGCTGGCTCCCTAAGGTGAGAATCCACACTCCTCGTTTTGGAAGCCTTCCCTAAAGTCTCCAAGGTATCTCTCTGGTGACAGATATACTGGGAGGAGAGGCATTGTCTCCTGACCTGACTCAGAAGCTGGCCACAGGGAGCGTTCTATCATTAGCAGTCTGAGTTTAATCTCCCAGTTTTTCCTTGCACTGGACATGAGGGCCAGGCAGAAGTTGCACTTCTGGGAGACATGGGACTCCCCCAAGCAACGGACATACTTTAAAGTGACTATTGCTCACAGGTATAGTCACTCAGCAGGAGAGGAAATGTTTGAAACGTGATGAGCCAGGCATGCCCTGCCAGGAAAAAGGGTCTCATGAAGGGGAAAGAGGAGTAAAACAATCCTCTCACTGCTTAAGTACACTAAGATTGTTTTTATAGTTGTTAACCACTATAGAAATATTAGAAAAGCCAAGTCCACCCACGGTGGACACACTAGGACTCCATCTCAGGCCGAGGCAGTTAAGAAGGAACTGAGAACTGTTTATCCTTACACCCTTATTTTGCATCAGTATCTGGCACGAGGAGGCATAGGATGCATGCACACGCCAAACGAACACTTCTAATTGAAAATCTCCTATCAGGAGCTCAAGAGGTGCATGTGCACCTGAAGCAAAAAACATATCTAGGGATACTACTCAGAGAAGACTCCTTAATTTTCATAAGACAAAAGTTCTACCAGTCTTGAATCTGCTTCAAGACAAACTTGAGTGCTGAGGTTGTTTTCAGATTTTGGTAGCCCACACAGCCATAACAAGACTTGTGCCTTTACTAATAATTTTATCTTTAAAATGTGTTCTGTTTATATATTTTATATACTAGTAAATAAGAGTCACAATAATAGTGCTCAGTATTTTGTTACTGATTTTAGTACACATTTTTTAAGAACCCTTGACAGTACTAGATTTCCTCTCTAATTTCCTCAACAGAATTACAAGACTTAAAAGAAAACTGATGAAGTAATGGCTGCATACTCAGATGTAATTTGTCCATGATGACTAGCTTTAGTTGGGAAAATCCAATCCCTTATTAAACACTGGCCACATAAATGAAAAAGGGAACTGCAGACAACACAATTGTTTAGGTCTTCTCTTCTAGAAGAGAAGCAAATAAGTATTTGAGAGTAAGTCATCTCTTACTCCAGCTAAGCAAAATTTTGAAAAGTAAATTACATAATTTACTTCTTTAATTGGTTAAAGAAACATAGGGGGAACACCACAGACTCCATGAACAATTTTGTCTTTAATGCAACAAGACTACTGTACAACAGGTGAAAACCAAATTATTTTATCCAAAGGAACATATTACTTTCTTGGTTTAGTTAGTACATATTTTAAAGTAATTCTTTAAATATAAAATGTTTTTAGATATACATACTGATAGTTACATAGTGGAAAGAATGTGCAAAATTAAAATGTAAAAGATTTTTAAAACCCTAGTCCAAAAAAAAAAAAAGGTACTATTTGATTCTGTGTGAAAACATACACGATGAGTTTCTCCAAACAATATTTTCTACTAAGTGCAAATTAAACTGAATGGTAGTGATTTTTAAAAAAATATTTTTTAGTCATCCTAAGCATAACAGTTCCTTTCAATTAATAAAAATACTTCCTTAGAGCATAAATGTACTTTATTTAAAGTTATTCTCTACTTTTACTTATAAAATGTTTGTCTTAAAGTATTTGCCATAAATTATTTTTTGTTGCAAGCATGTAGTCTCTCAATACATGCAACTACATTACATTTCTGAAGTAGATTAGAAAACTATATTTTCATAGGATAAATTATGTAATGTTCTGAATCAAGTTATCCAAAGAAATACTTCACAAGGTTACTATGAGAAACATCCTTTTATTACATACTGTAAGTTTTAATATTTAATCATGCTCCAATTATCACGGTCAAGAGAAACCTCCAGTCGGTCTGTGTAACTAACAGCACCAAGAAATAAGACTTTGTTTCTGAGGCCAATCACATCCAAGTTCTCCCTGTGTCCTTACAGGTTTCACTAAACAGGGAATAAACACAGACACATATACAAGGTGGATTTTTTTCCTTATAGAATATTAGATTAAGAGAGGCTAACCTGACAATTGCTGATAGGCCAAAGATTTACCTTAACTCCAATTACACTGTAGAGTATTGTATACTGAAAGTAGCATTTAGATATCTGCATTAAGTTATATGAAAGCTGCATTTTCTTTTCTCTAGGTGGACTGCCTGGTGGAGATGTTTTTTAAACTTGACTACAAAAAAACCCAAACAAAAATTACTTATACTTATCTAGTCAAAATTTAAAACATTGTGATCAAAGTGCGTCTGAACATGCTTTTCAAAGCCTTGCTGATCATAGTCAGGAGGGAACTGCTCACTGCACATGGGGCACACCTTCCAGTGACTTTCGACATGTTCTTCAAACTTGCTCTGGTCATAGTTAGGAGGAAACATCACTTCACAAAGGGGACACTTCTTGTGGACATCAAAACTTGGGAGAAAGAAAAAGAAACACTGACACAATGTATCACTGAGTAAAGCTGAGAAATAAAAGTCTGATCCTGTTGCCACTGAAGTCAATAGGAGTTTTGCCACTGATTTAAATGGGAGCAGGTTTAGCCCCCCCCTAAGTAGCCAAGTAAGTGTTTTACAGTTAATTAGAACAGACATTAGCTGAAATGTTCAATGCAGTTAAAATAGTTTTATATTGAAATTCCAAAGTAACATGGTGTCAAAAAGGTTACATAATTTTGACATAAATCCAGCTACTACTGAATGCAAACTCTACTGAATGTTTTAATGGCCAAGCAGGTTCTTAGGAAACCATTCTCTCTGCTCATAAATGCTTAGTCTGCTCTTAGCAAACATAACACTTTATAGAAGTTCTTAACTTAACCTCACAATTAGGTTGGCAAGAAAAATAATTTCATTTATGTGCCAAAAATATTGTCATGTCCTGTGAAATGAGGTATAATGACAACAGTCTCCGAATTGCACATCTAAAAGTGAATTCCCTGGTAACAATGAACACTACTCGGAAGTTCTGAAGAGTAAAATTTTTTCTTTGAGTTGATGACAGTGCTGAAAGATGAGACAAATTTACCTGGAGTCAAAACAAAAACCTGTTCCACGCTCATGTAAGAGAAGACTTGGAGGATCAGGAGCAGAAGGTACAGTCTCATCATCATCCTATGAAAAAATATGCAGTGTTATCAAGAATATCCATGAGAAAACATGTTCTCTCAAACATCTTCAGAGAAAACTTGGACTAGATTTTCATCTTTTACTTTGGACCTTCTGAAACACTACTTTTACTGGAACATACAAAAAACAAGGAACTTGTTAATGACTATAAAAAGCTAAACAAACTGCCTTTTATAGTGTAGGTGCTTGGTCAAATCTGTGCCAGTGATATTAGAACACTCCTACTAATACATTTATTAAGGAAATACATTGGTCACCTGACTGCAAATGCCTGGGGCCACATCAGAACAAAAATCTTATGTTAAACCAAATGCAGGGCACCAGACTACAAGGCACAATAACATTTTATGAAGGACTAAAACTCAGAAATAAAATTCAGATTGACAGATTAAGAGTCTAACTTGACATCCTATTATCTAGAATTTCAATGGGGAAAAAAATCCATTGATTTAGATTCACATTCTTGCTTCCCAACAGTCCGTTTTGAGTGATCTGTATATGCTGCTATCGCCAGCCAAGCATGTCACACATTTCACACTGCAGTCAGGCACATCAGCTAAATTGCCCTGTTTGGCTGCTTCCTCTCATCAGCTCTGTCAGTTGTGTCCTCATTTCATGAACGCTAACAGCACATAAACAGCTGCAGCAGGTGCTGATGAGGATCACTATGCTGACAGACAATCAAGTTTGCCTCAGAGCTTCTATTAAGAGTTAGCCCCAGCCAGGTCTGCCACTGGAGAATACACCCAAAAAATCTGTCTGTGGTGTGAAACTCTAAAACTGAATAAGCTCCAGGATACCCTATAGTACTTCAATTTAGTTCTGACATTTGAAAAAACCAGGGCAGTGCTGTGTTTTGTTTTTTAATCAATCATAATGATGTCGCAAATTTAGGATTTGCTTGCACCACTGCTCTTGTATAACACAGGTGAATGAAACAAGATACAAAGAAAAACCCTAAGGGAGAAGAAAAGAAAAATTAGAGTTGTGCATGTTTTTGACACTGTATGAAGTACAAGCCTACTAGTAATAAACTTGTCTTCTGCATATCCTCTCAGTTCCATTCTGTATATGGATACAGAAACCAAGAAGCTTTTCTAAGTAAATTCTGCTTATTTATAAAAGCCTCAGCAAAACCTATAAAACATTCTGGAATCCAATCTCCTAGGCCTGGTCTACACTGGGGAGAGGGGGGTGTTGATGTAAGATATGCAACTTCAGCTTCGGCAATACCATAGCTGAAGTCGACATATCTTATTCCGACTTACCTCCCGTCCTCACGGAGCGGGATCGACTCCACTACTGCCGCTCGCTCCGGTGGAGTTCCAGAGTTGACGAGGAGTGCGTTCGGGGATCGATATATCGCGTCTCGACGAGATGCGATATATCAATCCCTGATAAATCGATCGCTGGACGTACCCCTAGATCAGTGTTTCCCAAACTTGGGACACCGCTTGTGTAGGGAAAGCCCCTGGCAGGCCGGGCCAGTTTGTTTAACCGCCGCGTCCGCAGGTCCGGTTGATTGCCGCTCCCACTGGCCACGGTTCGCGATCGGCCGGACCTGCGGATGCGGCGGGTAAACAAACTGGCCCGGCCTGCCAGGGGCTTTCCCTACACAAGCGGTGTCCCAAGTTTGGGAAACACTGTCCTAGATCATTTTTCTCCTAGTACTCAACACAAGCATGAAGTGTGAACAATGACACTGGGAGCCTGATTTTCAAAAATTCATGTACAAGAGATACGTGCAACTGCATGTCTACTTTGCACAGACAACTCATATCTACATTCAAATTGCACTGGGTTCTTTATTCTTATTTTTTTAATTACTACACAGTGTTCTCAAGAAAAGTTAATGGAAACTAGACAGATTTGGAAATTCTTTCAATAGTTTTCTCCTCCTCACTCTCTGAACAACAGCTGCTTAATTTCAACCATTTAACATTTTCATTAAGCAGCTAGTGGGGCTTACTGCAGCAGATGCTAGAGACAGACATGTTTTCCTATCTAACATGCTTGCCTAGCACCTGCAGTAGAAGGGGCATATGGATTGTAAAAGCACTATTTATTCCTTTTGTCACAATGAGGAGAGTATAATTATTAATAGAGAAAAACTACTGGTTAATATCTAAAGTGTTTCTCATTACATAGTAAAAGACAGACAGACACAAACAAATGTGGGGAAATCATGTTCTGAGCAAATCAGAACTATTCCACATTACTGTTTAAATATTTACCATGAGAAAATAAAAAACACAATTTATCTAAACATGCATATTTATACTGCAAATACATACCTAGTTTAATTTAAAATCCTTTAAAACTGACTCTTTATAATCCTTTCATTTTTATAGCTAAGAAGGCCATTTCTTGAACACTTGGCATTATTTCAATGGGTCTGTTAACAGTATTCTAGACAGTGAAGCAGATGGCATTTCCCCCCTTGAGATAGGGCTCTTCAATAGAGCTGGTCAAAAAAAATTTGTACCAAGAGTCTTCCATCAGAAAATATGGTTTTGACAAAACTGAAGTTTTTTGCCAAAATTGGAAAATAACGTTTTGAAAATGTCAAAATGCCCCATTTTGAAACTTAGGGCTTTGATTGTTGGTTTCAAAATGACTTCATTTTCAAATTCACTTTACATATGCGCGCACACGCGCACAATAAATAAATAAAAGGGCTGAAAGCAAACAAATGTTTCAAGTGACAAAACAATTTGTTTTCATAATTTAAAATTTTTGCTGTTTATCCTGATTTGGCATTAAATGTTTTTAAAATCTCAAATTTTTTCACAGGACAGAAAATCTATTTTCTGATCAGTTCTGCTCCTATACTCCCTCCTTTCCATGCTTACATATATCCATTGTTTAGTACAGAGCACCAAACCAGAAAACATGCTCAGAAGCTATGCATCATAATCACACTGTTAATCTATTTAGCTTCTTAGGGTCAGCAATCAGGATTTACCAGTAATAAATATTAATTCAAAATGTCCTTAGCAGAGAGTACTAAAGATGAAGGAGTTAATGACTACCAGCTGTATGTTAACAATTATGGATGAGCAAAGAGACTCCCCACCTTCATCATTCCAGTTGCACAAATTATAGTTAATGCTATCTACTTTAGAAAGAGCACTTGTGCAGTCCTGAAAGAAATCGTTAATGTGCCTTACTATTAAAGCATAACTGTCTGAAAAGAAACATTAGATAATTACTGAGAGGATTTATTATTACACACTAAGCTTGGTGTATCATAAATTCTACTAGGGTTTTTAATATCACAAAAGAAAAAACAATTATACTTGTAAATATATTTCCAGCAAACATTAAAACGTATAAAATGGTGCATACTGAATATGTATGCTCTGCACCATATATTAATTACTCATAATGCTAGTCAATGCCTCCTGTTCAATTGTGGAAGCTGTATCAGCAAACAGTGGATTGTGCCTTAGGTTCAGCTTCACTGCATGTGCATTTCTGCCCCATTAACACATCCTATAGAAAACTAGATTTTAATCAGAATTAACAAATTATAATCTTTATATTGAGGGTTCACCAGGTTTAAAGAATTCCTTAAACATATCAACATTTACTCTCCACGGTATATAAAATTTTGCCATGAGAGATGCTTCAGCATTTGTTTTACATTTCTCTAACTGGTAATTATGAATTTTGCTCATGAGTTCTCGATCTTATAGGTCATTGTTAATTACTCAAGCTAACAGTTCTCTGTTTCATTGTGCTTTATTTTTGCTGTCTGTATTAATAATTAGGCTGTCCATTAATTGCAGTTAACTCAAGCAATTAACTCAAAAAAAAATTGCGATTAATCACACTGTTAAACAATAGAATACCAACTGAAATTTATTAAATATATTTTGGATGTTTTTCTACATTTTCAAATATATTGATTTCTATTACAACACAAAATACAAAGTGTACAGTGCTCACTTTATATTATTATTTTTATTACAAATATTTGCACTGTAAAATGATAAAAAACAGTATTTTTCAATTAACCTCATACAAGTACTGTAGTGTAATCACTTTATCGTGAAAAGAACAGGAGTACTTGTGGCACCTTAGAGACTAACAGATTTATTTGAGCATAAGCTTTTGTGGGCTACAGCCCACTTCATTGGATGCATGCAGTGGAAGATACAGTAGGAAAAGTGTGTGTGTGTCTATGTGTGTATACACACACAGACACACACAACATGAAACAATGGGTGTTACCATCACACTCTACTGAGAATGATCAGTTAAGGTGAGCTATTACCAGTAGGAGAGAGAGAAACTTTGTAGTGGTAATCAAAATGGTCCATTTGCAGCAGTTGACAGGAAGGTGTGAGGAACAGTGGGGGGGGGGGAATAAACATGGGGAAATAGTTTTACTTTGTGTAATGACCCATCCACTCCCAGTTTTTATTCAAGCCTAACTTAATGGTGTCCATTTTGCAAATTAATTCCAATTCAGCAGTCTCTCATTGGAGTCTGTTTTTGAAGTTTTTTTGTAATATTGTGACTTAGGTCTGTAATCGAGTGACCAGGGAGATTGAAGTGTTCTCCAACTGGTTTTTGAATGTTATAATTCCTGACGTCTGATTTGTGTCCATTTATTCTTTTACGTAG
Organism: Mauremys mutica; assembly: GCF_020497125.1. Classification (NCBI taxonomy): domain Eukaryota; kingdom Metazoa; phylum Chordata; order Testudines; family Geoemydidae; genus Mauremys; species Mauremys mutica. The sequence continues at coordinate 231,036,463 of NC_059073.1, forward strand.
ACACTGTCCAGTTTGGCCAATGTACATGGCAGAGGGACATTGCTGGCACATGACAGCATATATCACATAGTGTAGGGCTACCAGCACTCCTAGCTATCTTTGAGACACTACTGACTTCCTGAGGAAACTACAATCCATTGGTGATCTTCCTAAAAACACCATCCTGGCCACTATGGATGTAGAAGCCCTCTACACCAACATTCCACACAAAGATGGACTACAAGCCATCAGGAACAGTATCCTCGATAATGTCACGGCAAACCTGGTGGCAGAACTTTGAGACTTGGTCCTCACCCATAACTATTTCACATTTGGGGCAACATATACCTTCAAATCAGCGGCACTGCTATGGGTACCTGCATGGCCCCACAGTATGCCAACATTTTTATGGCTGACTTAGAACAACGCTTCCTCAGCTCTCGTCCCCCAACACCCCTGCTCTACTTGTGCTACATTGATGACATCATCATCTGGACCGATGGAAAAGAAGCCCTGGAGGAATTCCACCATGATTTCAACAATTTCCACCCCACCATCAACCTCAGACTGGACCAGTCCACACAAGAGATCCACTTCCTGGACACTACAGTGCTAATAAGTGATGGTCACATAAACACCACCCTATACCGGAAACCTACTGACTGCTATACTTACCTACATGCCTCCAGCTTTTATCCAGACCACACCACACGATCCATTGTCTACAGCCAAGCTCTATGATACAATCGCATTTGCTCCAACCCCTCAGAGAAAAACACCTACAAGATCTCTATCAAGCGTTCTTACAACTACAATACTCACCTGCTGAAATGAAGAAACAGATTGACGGAGCCAGAAGAGTACCCAGAAGTCACCTACTACAGGACAGACCCAACAAAGAAAGAACGCCACTAGCCATCACCTTCAGCCCCCAACTAAAACCTCTCCAGTGCATCATCAAGGATCTACAACCGATCCTGAAGGACGATCCATCACTCTCACAGATCTTGGGAGACAGGCCAGTCCTTGCTTACAGACAGCCCCCCAACCTGAAGCAAATCCTCACCAGCAACCACAGACCACACAACAAAAACACTAACCCAGGAACCTATCCTTGCAACAAAGCCTGTTGCCAACTCTGTCCACATATCTATTCAGGGGACACCATCATAGGACCTAATCACATCAGCCACACTATCAGAGGCTCATTCACCTGCACATCTACCAATGTGATATATGCAATCATGTGCCAGCAATGTCCCTCTGCCATGTACATTGGCCAAACCGGACAGTCTCTACATAAAAGAATAAATGGACACCAATCAGACGTCAAGAATAACAACATTCAAAAACCAGTCGGAGAACACTTCAATCTCCCTGGTCACTCGATTACAGACCTAAAAGTCACAATATTATAACAAAAAAACTTCAAAAACAGACTTCAACGAGAGACTGCTGAATGGAATTAATTTGCAAAATGGACACCATTAAATTAGGCTTGAATAAAGACTGGGAGTGGCTGGGTCATTACACAAAGTAAAACTATTTCCCCATGTTTATTCCCCCCCCACACACACACACAAGTTTCTCTCTCTCCTGCTGGTAACAGCTCACCTTAACTGATCACTCTCCTTAGGGCTGGTCCACACTAGCACTTTAAATCGAATTTAGCAGCGTTAAATCGAATTAAGCATGCACCCGTCCACACCAGGAAGCCATTTAATTCGACATAGAGGGCTCTTTAGTTCGACTTCGGTACTCCACCTCGACAAGGGGAGTAGCGCTAAATTCAACATGGCTATGTCGAATTAGGCTAGGTGTGGATGCGAATCCATCTTAGTAGCTCCGGGAGCTATCCCAGAGTGCAACCCTCTGCTGACGCTCTGGATGCCAGTCCGAGCTTGGATGCTCTGACCAGCCACACAGTCAATGCCCCTGGAAAATTTGAATTCCTTTTCCTGTCTGGACAGTTTGAATCCCATGTCCTGGTTGCTCATCGGGGCGAGCTCAGCAGCACTGGCAACGATGCAGAGTTCTCCACCAGAGGAGTCCAGGCAATCTCACACTACAAAGAGGTCCCCAGCATGGACTGACCGGGAAGTCTTGGATCTGATTGCTGTGTGGGGCGATGAGTCTGTGCTTTCGGAGCTGCGCTCCAGCAAACGGAATGCAAATCTCCAAAGCCATGAGAGACAGAGGATACAGCCGGGATACAACGCAGTGCCGCGTGAAAGTCAAGGAGCTGAGCGAAGGCTACCAGAAACTCAGAGTGGCAAACGGACGCTCCGGAGCCCAGCCCCAGACATGCCGCTTCTACGAGGCACTGCATGCCATTCTCGGTGGGTCTGCCACCACTGCCCCACCAGTGACCGTGGACTGAGAGGATGGGATACTGTCGACGGACTGTTCCTCGGAGATGTTCGCGTACGGGAAAGTTTAAGAGGACGAGGCAGTCGACAGCTCTTACAACACAGATTTCCCCGACACCCAGGATCTCTTCGTCACCGTCAATGAGATCCCCTACCAACACTCCCCACCCGTTACCACGGACCCTGAATCAGGAGAAGGATCAATCGGTAACTGCTTCAAACATGTTAACATTTATTTTTTAAATAAACTGGGAAAACAACTAGGCGAACACAAGGTCTATGTACAGGTGGATGGAACTGTCATCTTCCTCTGACATCTCCAGGAAGCTCTCCAGGAGGTAATCGCCAAGCCTCTGCATGAGGTTCCTGGGCAGGGCTTGCTTATTGGGTGCCCCGAGGAAGCACACTTTTCCACGCAACGCTCTCAGCTGGAACTCGGGGACCAGCGCCTTCACGAGCATGGCAGCATAGGCCCCAGGGTTGTGTTGGCTTTCCTCCAGCATGCGCACTCTATCTCTCTGTGACACTCTCCTCAGTGTGATGTCGCGCGCAGACTCCTGCATGTTATTAGAGTAATTTGTGTACCATTAGTAATGGTTGTGCTTAACTGTTCCTTTGCATAACAAGAAGCGTCACTGTACAGCCACGTGTAGGAGGCTGCAGAGTGGGAGAATACAGGGATCTCTAACAGGGAACGGCCGCGAGGGGCTGCAACAGGGGCACCAATTCTGCTTTCATGTTTGCCTGCAGCAGGAGGACAGTGCTGTAGATGCAACTTAAAGCTGCAAAAAAAAATTGGCTTACCATGCCTGGCCGCTCCATGGATTCTTCTTTCCTGCCCCGCTTCTCTGGTCTGCAGTGCAATACCACAGGCAATGAAAGCGAACCTAGAGAAATCGAACTTTCCCCAAGTGAGCGCTCATGAGAGAGGTGCTGTGCTTGCTCTTGTTCACACACACTGAGTAGACTGTTTCTTTTTTGACCAAAAATCTCTCTCTATGGAATTCACTCACTTTTTCCCGTCACACAGGTGCAACTGTATCCCTACCTGATCCAGGCGCCTTGTCGATGTTCTGCAGCACCGCAGGAAGGAGGACGGAGCTCCCCTTCACTGCATCTGCGACCGCCGCCCCCCGCCGCAAAGTCCAATCCCACCATCACCCAAAATGACAAGAGGAAGGGGCACCAGGGGCCGTGAAAAATGTTAATGCACCACAGCAGAGTGCTAAACTTACAAAACGCTCTCAGTACCTTACTTTTGAGAAGTCCTTCCCTTAATGTGCTGTTCATTATAAAAAGTTTTTATTTTTTGGTAATTTCTTTTCCCATCAGGTTTCTTTGCAGAATACTTTCCGTGAAGGGGGGAGAATGGTTTGGGAATTGCATAGGACTTTCACCGTTAATAGTGGTACAGATATGGGGGCAAGATCAACAGCTGGTCACTCACAGAGTGCAGCCTCTAGTCACCCTGGTCAGTCTGTGGGGTGATTTTCATGTTCTGCTCATAGGCGGAAGGTGCCCTGCGCCAGGTATATTTGCAGGTGGGTCTCTCCACCGGCCATGCCTGGATCGTGCCCTGTCCCACGCGGGTCTCCCCCAGCCCCGTCAATTCCCTGCCTGGAGCAGGTACCAGCCCCCACCTGCCACCCCTCCCCCGGCGTGTCGTCTCACACACCCCCCGCCGCGCCGCGTCCCTGTCTCACAGTAGAGAGGCTACCCGCAGAAATGCTGTCTGCTGCCCCAGGGTCACTGAGCATGCCATCCACAAGTGGCAAGGCAGGTTGCCCTCACCCTGCCCTTCTATCGTAGCCCTGAGCCTCTACAATGCATCAAACCATCAGCCCCCAGCCCGCAACCCCCTACACCTCCTCCCCATTATCACACACCACTCACACCTTCCTACGCCCCCAACCCCCAGCCCAGAGCCTGCACCCAAACTCCGTCGCAAAGCCTGCACCACTCACCCATTCCTGCACACGCACCTGTACCAGTCCTCACCACAGAGACCGCTGTACGAGCAGGAGCCTATCAGTCCTATAGTCTAGAAGCGGTCTCTACATCACTGCACACCCAACCCACCACAGTCACCGTCCCTGTGTCAACCCTTTCACGCGAAGTCAGTAGTCCAGAGAAGGTTGTTGCTGAACAATGCTCTATTAACTTTATTTGTACACGTGTGTTGGAAGGGGGCAAACGGGGTGAACGGGATATGAAACTGTAGAGGAGAGTCAACAGAAACTGGGTAAAGAAACAGGGGCAGGTTCCGCTTCTCTATACACAAAGTTAATAGTCACAGGTTACCCTGCTCGCTGAGGAACCTGGCTTTCAAAGCCTCCCTGATGCACACGGCTTCCCACTGTGCTCTTCTAATAGCACGGGTGTCTGGCTGAGCGTAATCAGCAGCCAGACGATGTGCCTCAAGCTCCCATCCCGCCATAAACGTCTCCCCCTTGCTCTCACACAGATTGTGGAGCACACAGCAAGCTGCAATGACAATGGGGATATTGTTTTCGCTGAGATCCGAGCGAGTCAGTAAGCTCCTCCATCTCCCCTTCAGACGTCCGAAAGCACACTCCACCACCATTCTGCACTTGCTCAGCCGGTAGTTGAAGAGTTCCTTGTCAGTGTCCAAGGCGCCTGTATAGGGCTTCATGAGCCAGGGCATTAGCGGGTAGGCTGGGTCCCCGAGGATCACTGTAGGCATCTGCACATCCCCAACATTTATTTTGTAGTCTGGGAAGAAACTACCTTCCTGCAGGCGTCTAAACAGACCAGAGTTCTTGAACACACGCGCGTCATGAACCTTGCCCGGCCACCCGACGTTGATGTTGGTAAACCGTCCCCTATGGTCCACGAGTGCTTGCAGCACCATGGAAAAGTAGCCCTTGTGGTTTATATACTGGCTGGCCTGGTGGGCCGGTCCCAGGATAGGAATGTGAGTCCCATCTATAGCCCCACCGCAGTTTGGGAATCCCATTGCGGCGAAGCCATCTATGACAACCTGTACGTTTCCCAGGGTCACCACCTTCGAGAGCAGGAGATCAACGATTGCGTTGGCTACTTGCATCACAGCAAGCCCCACGGTAGATTTGCCCACACCAAAGTGGTTCGCTACTGAGCGGTAGCTGTCTGGCGTTGCAAGTTTCCAGAGGGCTATGGCCACTCGCTTCTGCACACTCAGGGCTGCTCGCATCCGGGTGTCCTTGCGTGTCAGAGCAGGGGACAGCAAGTCACACAGTTCAAGGAAAGTGCCCTTACGCATCCTGAAGTTTCGCAGCCACTGTGATTCATCCCAGACCTGCAGCACTATGCGGTCCCACCAGTCCGTGCTTGTTTCCCAGGCCCAGAATCGACGTCCCATAGCATGAACATAACCCATTGCCACCATGATCTCCACGGCGCGGCGTACCGTGCTTTCTGAGAGGTCTGTGCCACTCTGAGACTTCATGTCCTCACCACGCTGCCGTTGCCTTCTCGACCGAGTTCTCAACATCTCACTGTGGAAGAGGTGTTCGATAAGGTGCGAGGAGTTGACAACGGCCATAAGTGCAGCGATGATCGCAGCGGGCTCCATGGTCGCAGTGGAGTGCTGTGGCGTCCGCGCTGTCACTTATAGCAGGAAAAGTGCGCGAACTGATTTCCCGCCGGCGGGAGTGACGGTTGAATGATGACAGTTACCCAAAAGCACCCTCGACACAGTTTCCCCCCCCCCAGCATGCATTGGTGGGAAATCCCAGCATTCCGATGGGCGGCGGGGAGTGCGGGAACTGTGGGATAGCTTCCCACAGTGCACCGCTTCAAAAGTCGATGCTTCGCCCGTTACTGTGGACTCACACAGTCGAATTACTGTATTTATTGTGGATACACAACTTCGACTACATTAGGTCGATTCCAGAAATTCGAATTAAGATGAATCGAAATAGTCTTGTAGTGTAGACGTACCCTTAGAGTGTGTATGGTAACACCCATTGTTTTATGGGTGGGGGGGGGTGTTCCTACTGTATTTTCCACTGCATGCATCCAATGAAGTGGGCTGTAGCCCACAAAAGCTTATGCTCAAATAAATTTGTTAGTCTCTAAGGTGCCACAAGTACTCGTTCTTTTTATTGTTCAGTGTGTGGCCTCATGACTTTACTGCATATTATTCAAACGCCACTCAGGGGCGTTTCTAAGGCACTTTTCACTATAGCATTCAAGTGCTTCACAAACATTTTATTTATCTGCAGCACACCCCTCTGAGGTGAGAGGGTATAATCTCCATTTTACAGAGGGGAACTGAGGGAGAGAGATTTGGGTCAAAAGTCTCCTCTAATTTTGGGTGCCCAATTTGATACATCTACTCTGAAAAATCAGATCCTAATTCAGCATTATATAAGATTTTATAAATACATTCAAAGCAGAGCTCCATTGACTTCAGTTGCAGCTGTGAGCACTCAGCAGTTCTGCAAATCAGACCCCATGGTATCAAGCTGGACACCCAGAAAATGAGAAACATAATTAGTAACCACTTGTATAAAGTTTGGTTTAAGTGGCTAACATCACACAGAAATTCAGGGAGGAGGGGAAAGGATACTGTCAGTTGCTTTGACTGCCTATGCAACTTCTTCTATCAGTCTCTAACACAGACGATAAGGTTGACCTAGGGGCAAAGCTGACCATGAATTTTTTCCCCACCCTTCTTGGCTATAAGTCTCCTTTATCTAGAATACTGTCAGAATGAGCACTCTTATTTACTATAAGGACTACTACAATTCTCTCAAGCTCTTTACTTTGTTTCTCAAGATAAGTAGTTCTGGGATGAGACTGGAGAGGCTATAATGTGGTCAGACAACAATCTTCTATCACATTTACAGGCTGAAATTCAAACACTGTCCTCTTGATTTTCCAGCCAGTTTGTGGGCTTGCACCATTCTGTTTCCCAGACATCAAAGCCATTTAATTTCATACATGCACACACCACTCAGGTATTGTCTTCTCCTCCCTGCCACTATTTACAGTTGGAAAAAAGGAGTGCTGGATCCAGGACACAGGCTGGAAGGTCGCCCTTGAACGCACCCTCAAAATGCCTGCTTATTACCCGGTTGGTTGCGGGCAGAGCTCGAGTGAGCTGAGAGGGCTGGCTGATGGTCTGCCGGCACTTATAGCCTTTGCCCTTCTTTTGGAAGGGCTCTGGTTGAGGTTGGGCCTGAACCTGCAGGACTGTTGCGGCTTAAACCGCTTCCTCTCAGGCCCCGGGGGCGTGTAAAGGCCCACAGAGCGCAAGGTAGTCCTAGCGTCTTTTAGGCCATGTAATTTACTGTCTGTTCCAAGAACAGTGCCAGGCCATGGAATGGGAGGTCCTGGATGGACTGCTGAACCTCCACCGACAGGCCCGACGACTGCAACCAGGATGCATGCCTCATAGAAATAGCTGAAGCCATGGTCTGGGCCGCAGAATCTGCTGCATCTGAGACCGCTTGGAGGGCTGCCCAGGCCAGTCCTGCCCTCGTTGAGGATAGCTGGGAATTCCTTCCTGGACTCCTCTGGCAGCGAGTCCATGAACTTACCCATGGACTGCCAAATACACCGCTACCTCGATATAACGCCACCCGATATAACACAAATTTGGATATAACGCAGTAAAGCAGTCTCTGGGGGGGGGGGAGGGGGGCGCAGAGCTGTGCACTCCGGTGGATCAAAGCAAGTTCAATATAACACGGTTTCACCTATAATGCGGTAAGATTTTTTTGGCTCCCAAGGATAGCGTTATATCGAGGTAGAGGTGTACTAAAATCACAGCCGCCAAACAAGGCCTGATGGTTGGGCACTCTCAGCTGGAGGCTGGATGTAGAAGATTGAGCCTCTTTGCCTCCTTTTTCTTAGGCATCAACCCCGATTGGCCTTGTCTACTGTGCTCATTGGTTGCGGACATAACCAGCGAGTGTGGGGCAGGATGGGTATAAAGATATTCAAAACCCTTAGCGGTGACATAGTACTTTCTTTCCACCCGCATAGAGATGGGAGGCAGGGAGGAGGGTGTCTGCCACAGGGCCTTGAGTAGTTTCACCACTCCCTCGTGTACTAGCAATGCCAACCTGGAGGGGCACTTAATACATTGAACAGGGAATCTGAGGGCTCTGCCAGCTCCTCAGCTTCCAGCCCCAGTTTGATGCCACCCTCTTCAAAAGCTCTTGGTGGGCCCTTACACCATCCTGGGGGACTGTGTGAGAAGCCCCTGCTTTCGTCTCATCTGGCGAAGATGACAAGGTGGCAGAACTATCTATGATGAGGTCGCCAACTATCTTTCGGATGCCCCTGCAATGGTTGGGGAAACCCCCAGGGGTTCCATAGTTGCCTGGAGGCCAGCCGGCCACTGGTGGCCCAGAGGGGAATGTCAATGTCCCCTGTGGGTGACCTTGGCTTGCAGGCAGGTCTTCCTCCTCGGGCTCTACATACTTCCTCCTCACTGTCGCAGCCCAAGAAGGGAGAAACTTGTCTGGGGGACCAGAACAGTACTGAGGCCACCTGTCTACCCCATTCCTGTCAGCTCTCTGCGCAGCCCTCCACCGGGAGGATTGCTCTCAATGCCGTGACTCCGGTGACTGGTGGATCACCGACAATACCCTGGCGATCAATGCCTCACACTTTGCCACTCCATAGACCAGGACCGAGAGCGAGAGGATTGCTGTCTCGGAGACCATTGACATGCTCGCGGTGATCCGTACTGGCAATCCAGAGACCAGTGATGGACTCCAATGACCAGCGTCTTGACCTGCCGGAGCAGTGCTAAGGACTGGGAGACTGACTCGGATGCTCCCAGCTCTGAGACTCTGGAGACTGGTGATGGGCCTCTGCAGGTCTGCACCAGACCACTGGCGACTGACTCTGGGACTCTGAGAAACACTGCCTGGAGTCCAGGGACCGACACCAGGAACTCTGGCAAGTAAGCCAACCCCCATCCAGGGGCTGGTGGCGCTGTTCAGGCGAGTGCTGGCAGGGTGCCCCCTGCAGCGGTGAGAGGTGCCGCATTAATGGAGACCACTGGAAGGGTCCCAGGGCAGGTTTACCTCTCAAACGGGGCACTTCACTGGCAGGCGTAGACGGCACCACTATGCGCAGAGTGCCTCTGTTACTTCCCAGAATGATGAGCAGGTCTGGAAATGAGCTCAACAGCTCAATGGGAGCTGGAGCCTGGCCACCGTCCAGAGGGGAACAGCCACCCTATGTGGGTCTTTGCTTTCCTCCGGCTCTCTCCCTTCCTTTACGGGATGTATGAGAACACAGTCTCCTGGCCCTTCTTTGCTTTTTAGCCAGTACCGGGAATGGGGATCGGTGCTGGTCAGCAGTTGGTGTCAGCAGCATGCTCCGCACCAAAGCCACGGTGCTTGGAGCAGAAACCGATCTCATCAGCTTCAAGGTTGGTGCGAGGGCTGACTCCATAAGGAGCGCTCGAAGACTAATGTCCTGCTCCTTTTTGGTCCACGGCCTGAAGCTCTTGCAAATGCGACACTTGTTGCTAATGCAGGTTTCCCCTAAACACTTCAGGCAGCTTCTACAAGGATCACTGAGTGGCACAGATTTTTTGCAGCAGTCACAAAGCTTGAAGCCCGAGGACCAGGGCATGCCCCATCCCTAGGCTAAGTGCCGTACGGGACTAACTAATTCTAACTTTAAACTAAGGAAGCTATTAACTATACAACTTTAAACAACTATATACAACGTATTCGCTACTAGGTACAGTTGATAGGAAAGCTTGCGGAGGCAAGGAGACATTCCAGCACCGTCACAGGCAGTAAGAAGGAACTGATGGAGGGGCAACCAGCTGTGTCCCTTATACCAGTGCATATGCACGCCACTCCAAAGGGCGCCAGAGCTGGTCACCTACAGATGCACCGGTGTCGAAGTTTTTCCCTCAGTGTATGTGTCGAGCACACACAACTACAATGGAACCTATAACAGAATGGACATGAGCAAGCACTCAAAGAAGAATTTTGATTTATTCACATATATCCTCCTCTCTCTTTTATTTGGAAACTAATTATGTTTTACCATTCTCAGTCTATTTTCATTTGACAGGAAGAATAGCAATTCTTATAGTATATTAAAATATAAATTGCTATTTGATGTGAGAAAAGAAGTATCTTCTTGACACATTTACCTGAAGTTGTTTCCTATTTGAGCATATTAGGTTCCTTCCATCTCATTACAAAATCTAAGCTGTGTCAGCAAATGAGCACAAGACTCTAGCACTGTTTCTCTGGGGTTTGCGAAAGGGCAAAACACATAGATCAGGAAGAACACTCTGCTAATTAAACTGCAGCAGATGACTCAAGAAGAGAAGAGCTTGTCATAAGTAATGTCTATGCCAAGAATGATCAGATTAAATATGCAAAATGTGAAGAAAAGGTGGGCAACAGCACAAAGCTGATATTCTAGATCTTAAATAGGCTGCAATAGTTCTGACAGTTTCCCTAATTATTCACAATAATGGACATAGGGTTCAAAAGGCAGGAGGAAGAAATACATTTTTCTCCATTATAGGTGCTGAGCACCAAGGCTAAAATCATGCCTGTCTGAACACTGATCGGTTTCTGCAAAGGTTAATAGCAATTAAATGTGGCAAACTAGACTAAATGAGAAACAGGTCATGATACCACTGTACTTGCAAAGAGCACAATTCTTTGTAGAAAACTATTTCTGAAATATTTCTTAAAGTAGCAAGAGCATCTAGAAACTGAAACACAGTAAAAAAACTGTTCACATTAAAACATACATATATAGTTTAGGTAGTTTTCTTCATAAACCAGTTCACTAGCCCCCATTTTTCTTTTTTTATACAAGAGTATCTGAGCTAACCAAATAAAACAAAAAAAAATAAAGATTCCTAACATCCCTTAAAAGATGTGTTTGACCCTAAAAATTCCTCAATGCCAACAGTAACAGTAGCTCCTGACAGGCCTGACAAACTCAGTAGATCCAACACATTGCTTTCGTAGTACTTTATTTATCCAACGACGGTCAAGTGAGGTATCTAATAAAAGTTTGTCATACTGAGTCTCATAATAGTTGCGATATGGATGGAAGGATGGATATTTAAAAGGCTTCAGAGTAGTAGCTGTGTCAGTCTGTATCCGCAAAAAGAACAGGAATACTTGTGGCACCTTAGAGACTAACAAATTTATTTGAACATAAGCTTTCTTGGGCTCATGTTCAAATAAATTTGTTAGTCTCTAAGGTGCCACAAGTATTCCTGTTCTTTAAAAAGGTTGTGTATGTACTGAAAAGATCTTTTAAAATCTGTCCCAGGCAAGGTGGACAAACAGTTACACCAGACAAAGGGATGTAGATTCACCTATTTGCCTTGGTTCATATGTAGATTAAGCATTGTCAGTCAATACAATGGAAGCACTGTTTTGCATATAGTCAACAAGAGGATGTGAAGGCAACTTGGAGCCAACCAGGAGAAGCAAAAAGACAGTTGGTTATCCATTCACTGAGAAAACAAAGAGTGGAAGGTATTCATGAACTCTTGGATCCTGGGTCAGTGAAAACCAGCTAGCTGTACAAAAGACTGAATCCTTGGGGGAAATCTACTTAACTACATAGAAAAAGTAACTGTTGATAAACACAGGTTTGTGTTCTAATTTTTGTTTCCATTATCCTTATTTACGATCTCAAATTTTAGCCTTTGATAACAAGCATTGATAACACAGAATGGCGCTTTCCGTAGGGTTACCATATTTCAGATTCCCAAAAACAGAACACTGCCCATGGCAGGGGGGTAGAGTTGGGAATTCTGGAAGGGGTGCCTGCAGTGGAGGTACTCAATGGTAGCGGGAGGCAGTGTTGCTCCATGTCATGGTGGCAGGCAAAAGCCCAGGATGCAGCAACAGCTGTCATTCAGCACCTCTTTGAGGGACACTCTCCCCAAGGCTGGGAATTGGGGCCTGAGTGAGCGGGATCTGGCAACTGTGGCCTATAGGGGAATAGACCAACCTGCTGCAGATGCAGGGGAGGGACCAATCAGCTGCCGCTTGTCTGCTCAGCAAAACCCACAGACATTTCCTGTTATTTGAAAAATGTGTCCGTACAGAGAAAGGAAGCTCAAGAAAGAGGCTATGTCCAGGAAAAGTCGGACATATGGTGACCCTACTTTCAGAAGCACTTGGGCTGGGGCTCACCTACTTTTAACTTACAAGACAAAGTAAGGGGTAGCAGAGCCCTGAGGAGATTGTTTGGGTGGTGTTGGCAAACCAATACTCAGTTAAGCACAAGCAAATCTTCCTCTTACTGGAGGCAGGAGGGTAACAAGGTGACTCTCACCCTGAGAAACAGAGATGACCCATAACTCTTGATGGGGGTTAGGGGGAACGGCACAATTTAAAGGGGAGGGACACATGACTGCTCCATGTGTCACCTCTGGCCCCTTTTCCACTACCCCTGTGCCCCCCACACCCTTCCAAGCCAGCACCACCTTTCCCTCACTCCCCACTTACTTCTCCCATTGTCTCCCTGCTGTGGGCCAGAGCGGGCTCTGTACACCGACTGCCAAGCAGGTAACTGCAGTTGCAGGCAAGGAAGGGACAGAACTCAGAGGTCTTCCCCACACCCCCTCTGGGGGAGCTGTGCTGCCATCCCTGTCTCTCTTCCCTGCTCCAGGCACCTCCTAGGGGGGCTCAGCAGGGGCACTAGGTGCTGGTGCCTTTCCCAGGCACGTCCCCTTCACCTATGCTCAGCCCGACTCCCACCCTGAAAGAAACCGGTGGCGTGGGGGGGGAATGCAATTCTGTTCCCCCCCCAACACCCCTGCAGAGAAAGTGTCACACTATGAAGTCCTGGAAAATGTATTAGCAAACAATACCATTTTTAGTTTACCCTGTTTTAGATAACAGACAAGAGTCTCTGCCACTTCAAACTTTTGGTGGTTGAAAAGGCCAAAATGGAAATTGTTTCAATGTTTAATATTTTCATTCTGTTTAAATATTTCTTTGATTCTGTATCTCTTGCAAATCTGTCTTCATAAATGTACACCTTGCATTAAACTATATGCTAGACATGATTTAATTCAGAAACACTGGTAACAATCCTCCAGCTTTTGTTTTGCCTTCAGTTTCAATTAAGTTTTCATATACTGGTGAGAAAATTAAAAACATCTGTGTTCTACAAGAAAGGCTGTGTATGTAATGTTAAGGAACAGGCATGTGGTTATATATTGAAATAGCAATATGACTTGAAATAAGTTGACTTTTTTCCTTCTTAAATATTAAAGCAATCAGAGGCTAGGACTCCAAAACCAAAATAAACTGGTATTAGAATTCAAAAGAGATTTCTATAACTTGAATTTTCATCATTTTGTGTGCAAATTGTTCATCTTAAATAGTGCTCATCAGATATTTTTCAATAAAAATTCAGTTCTGATATGCTTAAGCATATCAGAATTTTTAAATGCTCACTATAGCCAAGCAATTGTTAGCTCCTGGATGCTGATTAATAAATGAAGGAAAAAAACAACAAGCAAGCTAACTTACATTGCTATCCTCAGGGTCTTCCAGACCATCAGGCCGACTAAGGTTGCGAGCAGGCTGACTGCAGACTACGTTGTCTTCCAGTTCCCAAGAGGAAGTCCTTACAGGCAGCCTTTGGAGCTCCTCAGGATAAAAAGCACCATCTGCTCCATCTGAAATAAAAATTAGAAGAACAGGCCTCTTATTTTGTATAAAAAGTTCTGTTCAATACAATTAGTACACTTTTTGTCATATCAAAATAATAATGAAATCAAAAATTTCAAATGTTTTCAGTTTAGATTTAATGAAACTAGGAGTTCTCAACCAAAGCCCAAAATCTGGTAAACAGAATGCACAACTAGAACAAACTTTGGAGTGAGAACACCATTGTTCTTGTGTCCTCTTGAAAGTTTTCCTTTTAGTGACTAGAGTCGACAGACTTATTAATGAATCCAGCCATTTCCGACAAACATATTGTATGCCAGGATATCAACAGTCCAGTCCTGTCTCTACATAAATAAAATTGCACCATTATTTTTAAATTGTGAGACAAAAGAATGCTGAGGAAAACAAAACTTTACAAACCTCTTGTTTCCTGGATTGCGTAAGGGTTTCCAAACTGCAGAACTGGTAGTCTACTTGGCACTGCAGGAACCACCAGTCCCCTCTCCTCTGAGTATGGACTGAGAAAATGTAAATCTTGCTGAGAAATCTGTCCCTTATTTATCCTTTCAGCTTGATTTTCTGGAATCCTGCCAAGTTCCTAATTAACAAAAAGTTTTAAAATGTAATTAACACATGGAGTCAAATTATCAAATGTTTTAAATTCTGATTAAATAGTTTAATTAAAAGCTTCAATTTTTAAAAAATAATTCCAATATTTATCTGCCAATTTTCAGATCCACCTTTCATGACTTGACTGAGCTAACTCTAAGTAACTCCAAGTTTTTGTTACATTATTAAATATATTGATAACTTATTTGTAAGAAATTTTATTTTGAAGTTCTATCATCAATAGATGCAAACTCAACAGCAAAATCACCAATATTGTTCATACAAATATCTACTTTTACAAAGCAAATAAAAAAATCAGTTATAAAACAAAGAGGCTCTGCTACTTTCACCTGATCTCTCCTTACAACTGAGAGGATGTGCATATTGTGAACAATTCACAAATAAAATTTCTGTTTTATCTCAAAAACACTATAACAGTGGTTCCCAAATTTGTTCTGCCGCTTGTACAAGGAAAGCCCCTGGCAGGCCGAGCTGGTTCCTTTACCTGCCGCGTCTGCAGGTTCATTTACCTGCCGCGTCTGCAGGTTCAGCCAATCGCAGCTCCCACTGGCCAATAGGAGCTCCAGGCCAAGGGGAGCTGCTGGAAGCGGTGGCCAGGACGTCCTTCAGCCCGCGCTGCTTCCAGCAGCTCCCATTCTCTGGAGCCGCGATCAGCCGAACCTGCGGACGCAGCAAGCAAACAAACCGGCCCGACCCACCAAGGGCTTTCCCTGCACAAGCGGCGGAACAAGTTTGGAAACCACTGCACTATAATTTAGGAACACACCGATTATGCAGAAATCAGATACAGGCTTGATGCAATACTCTAAAAATCTCTCTCTCTTAATAGATGCATAAAAACTTACTAGATATATTGGGCTGGATCATCTGCTGGTATACATCGGGGTAGCTCTGTTGACTTAAATGAAGCTATCGCAATTTATACCAGCAGAGGTTCTGGCCCACTGGGTTAAAGTTTCTTGCTTTCAATAAGAGAAGAATTTTAAGATGGATGGGCCTTTATTCCACCCATTTCAAACCAGAGAAAAAACAAAACAATGTAACCGGAGAAAAAGTCAGAAGCTGTCCTAACTTTTTCTGTCCTACAATTTGTAGGTTGTTTGTTTATAAACCCCAAGGAGCAATCAAAAGAAGTTCAAAGTGCAGTGTATACTTTTTAAAAGTCTGAGACACTTTCTGAAAGTGGAAATGTCCCATATGCTTATAGTTTTTTTTCTACAATATGGAAACATTTTTGCTAAAAACATGATGGCACTTAATACTTTAATTCCAGCATCACCTAAGATTAAAATAGAATGTACATCAAAGTGCTTGTAAAAGGTGCTATAAAATAGTCTTAGCCATAAGCTGGATTGCTAGGGTAGAGACTGATTAAAAAAATCAAAGGCTATATAAGTATGTAAATAAAACAGAAACTAAGTAATTTTATAGGTTTGAAGAGACTACAAATGAACATTTTTAGCATGCTATGTTTAGTGACATTTATAAACAAACACTGATAATGGAGTATAAATTGAAAAGCTGTTTACTGTACTATGCTTAACCTTTTAAATCATGGTTTCAGTCTAGCAGAGCACTTTGATTCTTCCTTGGAATTGTTCTAGCAAATTTATAGATATTTACATTACAAGCTTTTATAAGCTTCATACAATATTTTTACAGTTGCACTCCTCCTTATGTGTGTTATTTAAAATGATTCCCTCCAGATAAATAGTTGTATCAAAATCCTGACATTCACTTAGCTTTTCTATGAATTAGAGAAATATGTTACAGACATATTTAAAAAGAGAAAACCATCAATGTGTATGAAAAACAGTATCAACAGCATTTTTGGTTGCTTTTGGAAAAAAAAGTTAAATATTCTTATTTTCCAACTAGTTTACTCTATACTGAAATTACTTGAAGTCACTGTATATTAAATAAAACAGCTGTGCTGAATTCCGCTCATGTATATCCTCTCTTCCATCTTGGTTTGTTCATATAACATGGAATGAATGTACTTACATATTTTAATAAACATTACTCTCTCCATTAGCAATGCCTTGCAAAAATTGTCATACTGTGATTAAGACATTGTATTGGGAAGTAGAATAAGAACACCTATTAATAATCGCCCTGCAAAACACTGAAGATACTTTCAGCATTAGAACATCATCTTGAATATTCAGCATGGATTTCTTTAGTTTTAATCATACACATACTGAACTTGATGAGAAAGCCAGCTTTGGAAAAAGCGGCAGTTCCTTTTCAAACACTTATTTAAAAATCTGGAATGGCATTAGAAGGTATAAAAATGTCCTTTTAGATAAACTACAACTCTGAAGAGATCATTATCACACTGTAACATCTGTCAATCTGTTCTCTTACTGGCTGCTTGTGGGAATAATCAACAATGGTAGCGAATGCGTGTCTGGTTATAAACAGAAACAATCCTTACGAAACAGTGGAAATAACTTATCAAAGTATATATGAATATGCACTGTTCTTCTTAGATGTCTGATTAGAATTTGACACAGCCACTTATCCCAATTTCTAAGGAAAAAAGAATTCTGTTATAAGTATATGGATAACGGTTAATGCTAAACAAACAGCCAGTATATAAAAAGATTCTGCCTTACAAATTTCACTAGATTAAATGCAGCATATGATTAAATGTTCTGGAATTCTATTAGAGCACAAAAAAATTATTTCTAAACATAGTATTTCCAAAAATCAAGTCAGATGTTTTGATGTTTCACTATTTGTTGTTTGGTTCTGGGATTCTTATTTTTTGATAAATATGGAAGTTATTTATAGAAATCTCACCATTAAATTATTTTTTATTATTTAAAAATCAGTTAATTCATTTTTACTGCATTTTAAAATTTACCTTTACATGTTTTATGAGTGGTCTCTTTATATACTGTTCCCCACTGTATCTCTTTAAAACAAATTAACCAAGGCTGGCTAGAGTAGTCAGGAAGGAGTTAAACTAATAACAAAAGGGGAGACAGTAAAAAGAGGAAAGATATGCGCACTCAGCACAAAATTGGGATGTTGAGAACAAACCAAGAAATCAAAGGATATGAAGAGAAGAAATTCTTGAATTGCCTAAACACCAATACTAGGAACCTGGGTAACAAACAAGAGGAACTGGAAATGTTAATTTATGAACAGAAATTTGATCTAGTTGGTATTACTGAAACCTAGTGGGATGATTTGCATGATGGAACGTTAAATAGGTTATAACCATTGATTTTAGGAAGGATCAAGTGGGAAAAAGAGGAGAAGGCGTGGCACTCTATGTCAAGAGGCATTACCTGTTTCCAAGTGATTGATAACTAGGAATAAAATCATCTTACATGCTTTGGCTTAATGTCCTAACAGTTAAAGCACAAGACAGGGTAGTAGTTGGTGTCTGCTACAGACCACCAAACAACAGTAGGGAACAGGATGACCACCTCTTTATGCATCTATGTATAAGAAAAAAACTGTGATCATGGGAGGACTTCAATTTGAGTGACATATGCTGGAGGTATCATGCTGCCAGTACTAAAAAAATCCTTGGAATTTCTAAACATTATAGATGACAGTTTCCTAACTCAAAAAGTGTTGCAACTTGTCCTAACAGATAAAGAGGAACTGATCACAGAACTAAAAATTAGGGCTGTAAAATGATTACAAAAATTAATTGTGATTAATCACAAGATTAAAAAACAGTTGTGATTAATCGCAGTTTTAATCACACTGTTAACCAATAATAAAATACCATATATTTAAATAGCAGAATACCATTTATTTTGGATGTTTTTTACATTTTCAAATATATTGATTTAAATTACAACACAAAATACAAAATGTACAGTGCTCACTTTATATTATTTTTTATTACAAATATTTGCATTGAAAAAAGGTAAATAGTATTTTTCAATTCACCTCAGGCAAATATGACAAATAAATAAAAAAAAAATCTATGATTGCATTATTTTTTTTTTTAACATAACTATACTCAAAAATAAAATATAAAACTTTAGCAGAGTGGTGGGCAACCCATGGCCTGCGGGCCCGTCAGGATAACCCGCTGGCGCGCCACGAGACAGTTTGTTTACATTGACTGTCTGCAGGCACAGCCGCCCGCAGCTTCCAGTGGCCGTGGTTCACTGATCCCAGCCAATGGGAGCTGTGTGAAGCGGCGTGGGCTGCACGGACGTGCTGGCCGCCGCTTCCTGCAGCTCCCATTGGCCGGCCATGCCAGTGTAAACCAACTGTCTCGCGGCCTGCCAGTGGATTACCCCAAGAGGCCACGTGCAGCCCATAGGCTGCCCACCACTGCTTTAGAGCCTACAAGTCCACTCCGTCTTACTTTTTGTTCAACTACATTTACAGGAGATAATGCTGCCCGCTTCTTATTTACAGACTACTGGACAGGGTCACGATCGATTAGTACAGGGGTGAGGAGGGGAGACCGCTAGAGTCACCCGGGGAGGTGGGGATTCCTGTGGCAAAGGCTCCAAAGCGCCCTTTCCCTGCTTCACATCCTCACAGCTGCTGGCAATTGCCCTTCCGCCTTCCTTCATATAAAACAAATAAATAGATTAACCCTGAGGGAGTGGGCGCAAGACTGACTCAGAGGAATCAGGAGGCATTTCAGTAATGTGCACCTCTGGTCTGGATAATACAGAGTCTCTTGTCCCCAGCTGCCTCCTGCTTGCTACCGCAGCAGGCGCCTCTCTCCCTACCTGGCAACCGAGTCCCATCTCCAGAGGTGTGCAGTTAATGCTTGTTTAAAAAAAAAAAAAAAAAAAAAAAGGCTTTCATTTGTTTGGCGCTAAACACATGTGATTGACAGCCCTACTAAAAATTAATGGTACCTTAGGTACAAGTTATCATGACTTGATCACATTTAGAATTTGAAAACAGAATAAATTGTAGACTAGTGTATATACTTGATGCTTTAATAGGGCCACTTTCACAAAGCTAAAAACAACTGTTGGCTAAAAACAACAGCTCAGAAGAAGAATTTAATCCGAAAAATCTGAATGATAATTGGGAGTAGTTTAAGAACACCTTACTACATCCCCAAAAAGCTGCAATCCCACAGCTGAGGAAGAACAAAGTGCTGGTGAAAAAAAACAAAAACAATCTGGTTTAGAGAGGAAGTGAAGGCAGCTATAAAACCTGGAAGAAAGGGGAAGCTGATAGTAATGAATACAAATCAGAAGAAATTGTAGAAAACTAATTCAGGGAAGCAAAGGGACATAAAGAGAAATCTATGGCCAGAAGAGTTAAGGACAATAAGGAGTTTTTAACTATATAAAGAACAAAAAGAATTTTTACACTAGTATTGGTCCACTAAGCAGAAAAGGCAAAACAAGTTCAATAAAAATTTCTGTTCAGTATTTGGGGGGAAAATAGATGATATAGTCTCATCACATTGTGATAACACTTTCATACCAATAGTATCTCTAGAAGATGTTAGACAGATGCTACTAGAGTCAGACATTTTTAAATCATCAGGTCCAGACAGCTTGCATCCAAGAGTTTGAAAAGAGCTGGCTGAGGAACTCACTGGACCATTAATGTTCATTTTCAACAAGTCTTGGCGCACTGAAGAAGTTCCAGAAGTTTGGAAGAAAGAATGTTGTGCCAAACAAGATGACGTAGGTAATTATAGGCCTATCAGCCTACATCAATCCCAGAGAAGATAACAAACCAGCTGATTTGGGACTCAATTAATAAAGAATTAAAGGAGGATAATTTAATTAATGCAAATCAAAATGGGTTTATGGAAAATACATCTTGTCAAACTAACTTGATTTTTTTTAATGAGATGAAAAGTGCAGTCATTACAGGTTGATGCATCATAGAATCATAGATTATTGGAGTTGGAAGGGACCTCAGGAGGTCATCTAGTCCAACCCCCTGCTCAAAGCAGAACCAATCCCCAAAATGGCTCCCTCAAGGATTGAACTCACAACCCTGGGTTTAGCAGGCCAATGCTCAAACCACTGAGCTATCCCTCCCCGTCAGACTTCTGTAAAGCATTTGACTTAGTAGAGCACAACATTTTTACTAAAAAACTACAATATAAAATTAATATGGCACTCATTAAATGCATTAAAAACTGGCTAAGTGATAGATCTCAAAATGTAACTGTAAATGGGAATCAAGTGTGTTTCCAGAGGGGAGCTGCAGGAATCCGTTCTTGACCCTATACTAATCAACATTTTGAAAATAAAACTCATTACTGATAAAGTTTGCAGATGACACAAAAATTACGGAAGTGGTAAATAATGAAGAGGACATGTCACTCATTCAGAGCAATCTGGATCACCTGGTAAACTGGATGCAAGCAAACAACGTGTTTTAATAAGACTAAATGTACACATCTAAGAACAAAAGAATGCAGGCCATGTTTACAGAAGCAGTGGTTCTGAAAAAGATTTAGGGGTCATGGCGGATAATCAGTGGACCATGAGCTCCCAATATGACATGTGGCCAGAAGAGCTAATGCAATCCTGGCATGCATAACCAGGGGAAACTTGAGTAAAAGTAGAGAGGTTATTTTACCTCTGTATTTGGCACTGGTACAAATGTGTTAGTTTCTGAGGTGCCACAAGTACTCCTGTTCTTTTTGGTGGAATACTATGTCCTGTTCTGGCGCCCACAATTCAAGGATTGTTGATAAATTGGAGAGGGTTTAGAGAAGAGCCATGAGAATGATTAAAGGATTAGAAAAAGTGCCTTACAGAAAGAGATTCAAGCAGCTCAATCTACTTCGTTTAACATAGAGAAGATTATGCGGTGACTTGATTCCAGTCTATAATTTTCTACATGGGGAAAAAATATTAAACAGTGGTCTCTGCAATCTAGTAGAGAAAGGTATAAAATGATCCAAAACCTGGAAGTTGAAGTTAGACAAATTCAGACTGGAATTTTTTTATTTTTTTTTGGGACAGTGATGGTAATTAACACTGAAATAGTTTTCCAAAGGTCATAGTTGATAGTTCATCACTGACATTTTCTAAATCAAGACTGAATTTTTCTCTAAAAGATACACTCTAGGAATTATTTGGGGGAAGTTCAGTGGTCTGTGTTATTATAGGAGGTCTGACTGTTGAATCAGAATGGTCCCTTCTGACCTTGAAATCTATGAAGCACCAGAGTCCACTAAACATAACATCTGATGGTTACAGTACCTTCTCACTGGTGAAGACCTCCAAATGTGATATCAGCTCTTTTATTGTTCTCTCCTTTTCTGCCAGCTGAACCTACATGAAAAAAAGTTTGCTTCACTTAGATTACGGAATGTATATACATTTCCCCATGTATTATGCTGTAAACACACAAAACTCAGCAATTTAAAATCACATTTCTGTCTGAAAATATTTTACCTACTATAATTACATGCAACATCCTTTACAGTTGAATGAAGTTAGCAAAAAATATTTCTCTATTTTCTTCAGTTTGTTTACTGTGTGCATTTTTCAGCACTGTGTTTATTCGATGTCATTTACCTGGTAGCAGTGGGACATTAGAAGGACTCTTCTTCAGATACATGGCTAGGGATCAAGGGGAAAGGGCAGGAGTGATGACAGTGGTAAGGGATACATCTCTCCCAGGGAGGAGATTAGCAGTGGGAAGTAAATACTGCTCCTGATGAAGCCTGCCAACAGGTTTGTATTTGCATGGATGAGGGGCCAACTACTTTGATGGTGTTGTTCTCAGGCCTGCCCACACTCCTGCTCAAAAATCCCACATGAACATCAGTAGGTGGGATAGAAAAACAATTTTTTCTCTAAAAGAATGCTTATTAAATGTGTGTGTGGTTCCACAACTCTCTACTTTGTGCCTCTTCCTATTCAATGTGTAGCCAAATAAGCTTACTTTATACTGGTCCTCCATTGCTGCTAGCTGGAGTTTTGCACTCTCACTGATTTTCACTTGTTCTTTCCATTTCAGCTCCAATTTGGCCAATTCATCAGCATAAACACTGCATTTCATTTTCTCATCCTAAAGTAGTATAACATAAGTCATGATGAATCACTTAACATTTTACAAAGCTATGGAATTTTTTTTTTTTTAATTATCTGACCATGCAACACTCAGTGCTTCCCAGAAATTAGACAATTGCCAGGTGGCTTCCCAGTGGATTGATTACAGGCCCCTATTTATGTGATAAGGCTTGGAAGAGGACAAGAGTATGGGGAACTATAGCAATGAGGTCCAATATACTTTTCCTTCTTGAGCCTTCAACAAGCTGCTATTCTTCTCTCTCCTTATCTGTTCTAGCTTTTTTGTATACACACAGTTTTTCTCCTGCTCTTCAAAACATGCTGCCACTCTGTAAGGTGTCTCACATCCACTTCAATAAAAAACCCATTCCAGCGAGCTTTGCAAACACCCAGAGCACCTTTCATCCAGAAGGTCAAAGGCAAAGGTTTCCTTTAAAGCATCCCATGTAACTCAAATGACCAACACAAGTCAGTAATGAACCAGCACAAATGCGACCCGCCCCCTGCCACAGAAAGTAATGAATGCAATTGCCTTGCACATGTCACACCATGGTAAACAAACATATTAGCATAATATTTTTGTGAAAACATGAAATATAGGGTGGTAATCTTAATGGAAACAAGTGAATGCACTTTATTTAAATAGTTGCCTCCAAAGAAGATCTCTTCGCAGAGATTTCCATTTCACCATTTCAGGTTGTTCTCACCCCAATATTTGCTTTATAAAATTACCGACATTCCACTTCCACCCAAAAATAGCAGACAAACATGCAAAGAATACCATAGCACCCACACAATGGAGTCTTAAAATTCTACTTTGAAGATACCTGCTTATGATAAAGTTTCTATTATGATCACATCTGTGCTATATGAATGACTATTAAGGGAACAAACAGTTCAGTAGCTGAGAAGAGTATTTCAATGTTTGAGATATATTCCCTGTAGCTACTTTCTGTTCAACTTTCCAAAAGCAGCCCTTTACTTACTGATAACATTTGCTTGCATTTCTTATACTTCTCTGTTTTCTCAGCAATTTCTTTGTTCATTTCACATGCTTGCTCCTTTACCACGAACTCTGAAACTATATCAGGTGAAATGGGGCTAGCTGCAAATATTGAAAAAAAATATGAATATTTGTTCTTTGTTTTTTAAATAAACGCAGCACAACAGGAATGAATGAAGGGTGGACAACAGTTCAGATCTTGCCAATGTCACACACACTAATATGCATCTTGGAGACAACATGTACATGACCCAATCTCTGCTGGCCACAGGCATATTAAGATGAGGGCAGCTGTATCAGGCTCTTGCCAATGAAGCCCTCAACTGGGCAAAGTTTGGATAACCATGCTGAACAGAAAATATTCCACAGCACATAAAAAGTGTTTGGAGAACATCCTTTTGAGAAATTAAACCATTTATAAACTTAATTCTCAGAGCACAATATTATTGGTACATATATTTTACCCTTTAGAAAAAATGCTTAATAAATGTCACAAAATTGCAACTATTTACTTTCTCTCCAGTATGTGTTATGACATATTACATGTTCCTTTCTTTATGCTTAGAAGGCTAGATTTGTGGGAAGCTTAATAGTCCATGAAAATTACAACACACAGTCAAGTGTTTTCTAGCAAATCATTAGGATACATAGTTCTGTTCTTTTCTGTAGATAACTGAACACTTTACCAGCACAGATTTTGCAATAAAATATATTAAACTGTAACTGTGCCATGGCTGAAGAGATGTTATGTTACTGTAAACATTTCTTTTTACTGAAATTCTGTTTATTAGCTAAAAAAATTTAAAAAACATGCTATATATCTTAATAATTGATCTTAAACACCAACTCAGGGCTCAATCCTGCCAACACTTACATTTGTAAACTTCACTCATGTCAGCAGACCCAATGAGAATATTTATGGGTGCAAGTATTTGCAGGAGCAGGCTCTCAAACTGGTGTTCATATTTCTAATCGGTTTCCATTGGGTTATCCAAACACCAAGGGCTAGTTGTTTATATACAAGGTACTTTTATAGATTACTTCACAAATTAATATTCTATTTGAGGCCAACAAATAGAAAGCATTAAAAAAAGTTTACATTGTTAATACCTGGAGATGTGGTCAACTTTTTACCTGTAACGACTGCAGTAGCTGTCTCAATGTTTGAGGCATCTGTCACTTTCTGTTGGTTCCCTGCAGTTTTCTTTATGAAAAAATAATTTTGGTACTTTATTCAAAGAAAACGTCAATCAAGAATTACAATGAACTGCTTCAATGATTGTGCAACTGTGAGAACACAGATGTTATAATTTAACTCAGTTCACTACTTTTTGAAGTGGATAACTGTACACCATCTACCACTTTTGTTTAAAGAAAAACACAAAAGCAAACTAATATATTTCTCTGGCTTTATATCTTCTCCTGGAAATGGGCTCATCAAAGTTGCTGGTGTCAAGGTGAGATAAGATTAAAAAAAATATACACTTTATACTATCTCCACTGCATCTTTGCATTGACTCTGAAATATGATCAGTTTACTGCTTTTATAATGCCGTATTTTATAATAATTTTCTTGCAAAAACATTAATCATAAAAAATATTTTATAAAATAGATTATGGAAATCTCCACAATTTAGAGTATCTGCTAAACTTTAAAAATTTAAATTTAATATTCCAATTTAAATTGGAATCTAATCTACATTAGGAATTGGGATGGATGTAAATTAATTAAAAAAGAGATCTTGGATACTATAGTTCCTTTTTTTTTTTTTTTTAAGTTAACATTTGAGCTGGGTGTCAGATATACATGACATACACACAACATACCATACCCCAAGACACAGGCAGGGGACCAGACATTTACCAACAGACATTATGGGATGATACCTCATTCCCTATTGACCTTCAGGATGATACAGGAAATAGCAGATATGAATCAAGTAGCTTCTGCAATATCGATAGAGTGATATAGATAAAATAAGCAACCAAGCACACACATAAAAGAGGTGCAGGTGCACAGTTCTGCTGCTGCATGAAACCCCTTTACCCATCTCTGTACACAGTCTTTCTCCCAAGTTCTCTCACCCTCTCTGCAGGAGGGGGATGAGTGAAGGAATGAAAATGCAATGCCATGGTTTCCTCTCTTTCACAGTTGGGGAGAGAAGATGCCTCAGCAAAAGAATACTATGCTTTGAAGATAATCCAGTTTATAACATCACACAAACTCAATAAGCTTTCTACATATACCAAATACTAGGATACTATGTTTGGTTTCAACAGCTTATATCCAACATCATAGATAAGTTGGCTCTACTACAGTATTATATTCATTGACAATTCCTCACACAATGTTCTGATTCTTGTTTAAATGCATTGTTCTTTGCCACAACAAATTTTTAAACAAACACTGAAAAGTCACGAAGAGCAAATGGATTCTCCAATTATACTTACTGTCTGATCTACAAGTTTATTCACTTGTTTTTGGAGCTTTTGGCATTCCTTGAACTTTTCTCGATAATGGTCAGCAGCCATCTGCAGACGAAGCTTCAGATCCTCAACCTCTCTGCGCAGTTCCTGCTCTACTGTGCTCAAAATTTCCTTTTTTAAAAAAATAAAAATAAAAATATATATCAAAATATATATTCTCTTTTGTTCAAATCAATACTATAGAACCTTTTTCAGGCAGTGGTAATGAAGACAAAGATTTGATTTTGAGGGGAAGAGATGGGGGATAATCCTTTTTCTTGGTAGCAAGAACACAGGTCCTACAATGAGAGCCGCTTTGAGCAGAAGAAGGTGATGGAGTGAGAGGGCATTCATCAAGAGACACAAATATGTCTCTCTGGGTCTGTGAGCTGATCTGCATCCACCACAACATGAGTTCGAGCATTCTAGGGCCTATTCTAATATATGGCAACTGACTATGGTTCTGAAGGAATGATATACAACTAAGAATTGGCAGAGCACAACTGTGTTCCATCATGCCCCATATGTCAGTGGGAGAAGTGAAGTGGAGATATACGATTGTTGCAGGAACCAAATAACTCAGCTTTAGCCACTGGGGTAATTCTCACCTGTTCAGTTTTGGCCAAACTTTGGCTCCTTTCTGCAGCCTGAATGGTGCAATGGACCAGAGATAATCTGGCCAATTTTTCTGAGAATACTTTTCAAAGATATGCTGTAAAGTAATAAATACCTTTTCAACTCTACCCTCATAATAAAGAATGCGGGGATATTTGAAAATGAAAGAATAAAGTAAATTGCTTTTGCTACATTTTGGAACCATAGGTGCACATTCTATGAATTTTCAGGCTGGCACACTATTTTTATAGTCCTACCTGTAATAGCTACAAACCCACTGAAGTCAATGCAAGTCTTTCCATTTGAATTCAATGGGCTTTGGATTAAACAGCCTCTGATGGATAATATACTCATTCATGATGGTTTTAAATATATTGATGTATTACTACTTATTAAAAAAGTTTAGCAAAGAATCCACTTTGAGCCACAAATTCTGAACCATTTGAGAAAAGGATGTATAGTTTTCTTCTACTGAGGAGAGAAACTTTAGCAAGAGAAGAATCCCATCCAGTAGTTCTTATCTCATTTGCATCGATTTTAGAACCTGACCCACAGATGAGTTAAAAAGAGTCAATTTAAAATAATCCAGCTATCACATTGCTGTATTAGTCTGTAAAAATGTCTAAAAAAATTCCTTAATATTCCCATAAAAACTATTAAAGAATCTTCTTTCTAATCAGACCTTCTAATCAATTTACATGCTTTAAATTACAAGTAATATCATCAATGGTGAGATAGAGGTTTTATTAATTATCCAGAAACAAGTTTTGTTTTCATGATTTTATCAAAACTGAAAACTGCTGTAACTAAACAAGCTCACAACATCAGATTTTGTGAACATGAATAAATCTCAGAACAAAAGAGGTAACATTTTACCTGTTCATTTTTTACAAGAGTGACTTTTTTAAGCTCAGCTACAGCATCAGCAAGCTGCTTCTTCAACTTCTCATTTTCCAATCGAGCACTATGAAGATCTGCCATTGTCTTATCTCGCACATTTACTGTATCACTCAGCTCTTTTGACATTAAGACAGCTTCCTGCTTGCTAGCCTGAATATGATCTTCAGCTTTCCGAAGTTGTTCCTTTAAAATATCTGCATCCTCCTGAAAGAAAAAAAAAATAAAACTTGCTGTTTGAATATAGTGCTTCCCATTGCCATGGTTATGGTTATGAGATCTGAACATTTCAAATAAAAAGCAAATTTCCCTGATAGCTCTAGCAAAGACATTATGAAGTATAGTAAGTAAAACAGTTACCTTTTCCGTAACTGGTGTTCTTCGAGATGCGTTGCTCATGTCCCTTCCATATTAGGTGTGTGCGCTTGCAACATGCACTGGTGCCACAAGTTTTTCCCTCAGCAGTATCCGTAGGGGACTGGCTCTGGTGCCCACATGGCACAGTAAAAGGGGCACCGCCGGCTCCCTGCCCTTAGTTCCTTGTCAGAAACACCGAGTAGTGGGGATGGAGGACAGGTTGCGGAATGGACATGAGCAACACATCTCAAAGAACACCAGTTATGGAAAGGTAACCTGTTGAATCTCTTCCGAACAGGTCTGCTCCTCCGGGTTCAGCTATGAAGCATCAACACTGAAAGGTGGAGGGAATCGAGGTTGGGGTGTAAGAGCCAACCGTGGTACTGTGACAGCAGGTCCAGTCGGTTGGGCAGGGGCCACTGACAGGCTCATGAGCCTGCCAAACCAGTGCTGGCAAGGCCACTACAGGTCGATCATGACAACCTGCACTTTGTCTTGACCTTTGCCACAACTCTGCTGATGAGTAGAATCGGAGGGAACGCGTACAGCAGGCTCCCTGATCACGACAGGAGGAAGTCATCAGAGAGGAAGCCCCTGCTGAGACCTTGCCGAGAACAAAACCGGTGGCACTTCCTGTTCTGTCTGGTAGCGAACAGGTCCACTTGGGGAGTTCCACACCTTTGGAACATCATGAAGGCTCCCTCTGGATGGAACGACCACTCATGCGGAGAGGAGAAGTCCCTACTGAGCTGGTTTGCCAGCGTATTCTTGACACCAGGAAGGTGACAAGCTTCCAGGTGAATTCGTGGCTAATGCAAAAGTCCCATAGACGGAGTGCCTCTTGACAAAGAGACAACAAGTGTTCCCCCTTGCCTGTTGATGTAGAACATTGAGGCTGTGTTGTCCGTCAGGACTCATACAACTTTGCCTGACAGGTGAGGCAGGAAGACTCCACACCCCAGCCGGACTGCTCTGAGTTCTCGGACGTTCATGTGTAACTTCGCCTCCTCCAGGGACCACATCCCATGTCTGGAGGTTACTGAGCTGCACACCCCAGACGTGGTCCGAGGTGTCTGACATCAACTCGATGGAGTGAGGGGGGTTATCGAACGGAACCCCCTCCAGGACTGTCCTGAGGTTGGTCCACCATCGCAGTGAGGTCAGTATCGCCAGGGGAATGGTAACGATTTTTTCCTGGGACTGGGAGTAGACCATCGCCAGCCATTGTTGAGGGGCCGCATCCAAAGCCTGGCACGGTGGACAACGTAAATGCACGCTGCCATGTGACCCAGCAGGTGCAGACCCAGCTGTAGTTAGGGGGAACATGGAGACTTCTGCAATGAGGTTCGTCAATGTGCGGAACCTTTCCAGCAGCAGGACCACTCTGGCGCAAGTCAAGTTGAGGACCACTCCGATGAACTCTATCCTCTGCACTGGCACTAACCATATACAACTATATTACAGGATTTCAAAGTTTGCAAGAACAGAGAACGAAATAATGCTAGCTGAAGAAGCAGACATTCCAGCACTGTCACTGGCAGCAAGGAGGAACTGAGGGTGTGGGGAGATGGCGGTGGCCCTTATACCACGCCATGTGGGTGCCACTGCCAGTCCCCTACCGATACTGCTAAGGAAAAAACTTCCAGCACCGCAGCATGTGGTGAGCGCACATACCTAATATGGAATGGATATAAGCAAGCACTCGAAGAAGAACTGACTTGTACACACGCGCCTCCTATTTTTTCCCTTATTTTATTGACTCAAATTGTGTACAATCATTTCTCATTAAAATGAGTTAAACGTATACTATATATGAACAATCTTTGTTTCAAAAATAGATGTCAATAAGTAATATTTTTACTTATTACTTTGCACACTACCTTTTAATTGCATTTCAAAGCTTACATTTTAAACACAATTAACATAACTTTAAAAACGTATTTTGTACTCTAACATTACAATAGTTCTGATAAGTAGAAACAGCTATCTACAGTTTCACAAACAGAATTCACTTGTATGGTAGAGAAGACTTTACATAAAAGCACTGGGTGACATCCTCTCTCTTGCGTGGGCCCTGTACACGCCCTGGTGAAGTGGTGAAGAGGTGCCCTAAGAGCCCCATATATGGCCAAAGGAGGATTCTTTTGGTGCAGGCACTGGGAAAGAGAGCCGTAAGGCTATCTTCCAAGGACCTGCTTCACGAGCCCTGGCATAGGAAGCGTGCCGGGATGGGACAACAACAGGACAGGGACAGAGTCACAGCACACAGTGCTGCAAAGTGCTGCAAAGATTCCAGGCAGCACTGCATACCACAGGGCAGCTCCAGGAGGTTGATGTAATTTAGACAAGACATGCCCTTTGACTGTGTTCTGGGTTGCACCCAATGTTTCATTATGTCAGATACTTGAATTTAGTCATAATTACATTCACCAAAGGTTAGAGTAGCCTAATATTCTCAAGTTTGTCCTTTTGGGGGAAAAAAATTATGTGACATTGAAAGTAACAGATTAGGTTGGATACTAAATACAATTTCAAGGAAATGTATGTACAAAAGCCACCCAGCATAAAAATATTTCAGTGGTAAATCTTTAGTTGCTGAAAAGAGCACCACTGAGTAGACCAGGATGGGCAAACTTTTTGGCCCGAAGGCCACATCTGGGTGGGGAAATTGCATGCAGGGCCATGAATGTAGGGCTGGGACAGGGGGTTGGGGTGCAGGAGGGAGTGCAGTGTGCAGGAAAGGGCTCAGGGCAGGGGGTTGGGGTGCAGTAGGTGTGCGGCACGGGGCTGGGGTGCAGGAGGGGTACCGAGTGTGGCAGGGGATTGGAGTGCAGGAGGGGTTCAGGGTGTGAGCTCCAGCCCAGTGCCGCTTACCTTGAGTGGCTCCCGGGTGGCAGCGGCACACAGTGGGGCTAAGGCAGGCTCCCCATTCCCAGCCAATGGGAGCTGCAGGGGGAGGTACCCACAGGCGAGGGCAGTGCATGGAGCCCTCTGCCCCCACTCTCCCCAGGGACATGGTGCCAGCCAATTTCGGGAGCACTGCGGGGCCCACAGCACCACAGGGGTGGCAATCCCGCGGGCTGGATCCAAAGCCCTGATGGGCCAGATCTGGCCCGCAGGCCATTGTTTGTCCACCCCTGGAGTAGTGGAAATAGGTGCTGAGGTGTGGAAATAGTAAGTGAGGGATGCTTGGGAAGATGTCGAGAGGCAGCTACTGAAGACAGTTTGGGCACACTTCAAAATGGCGACCACTACATGATGTTGGCCATTTGAAGTATCCAAAACCAGGGTTTTTTTTTAAATAAAAGCAGGAGTGGAATCTTACAAAGACTATTGTATTTTTTTAAATCATACACCTTGTTTGAATATGTTTTTAGATAGTTTACATTGTGCATATGAGCTTTTCATTCATACACTAATAAATAGGGTATAATTCCATCATTACAGAACTAAACTAAACTAGTGTCCAAAAGCCCCAACCAAGATTGTGGCTTCATTATACTAGATATTCTAGAACCACATGATCACTCCTTCTTTACCCCGTGGTATAGGTCAGATTAATTACTTACATCTCTGCAAATCTGTGGGACTTAGTAACACATAATAAAGAAATGTTAGGGAACCCTCAAGAAATGGCAGTAAGTGCTCAGCAAGTTTAACAAATGAAATATAGATACTGTTTTATCCATTCCTCGAACAAATACTTCTGAGGTAAAACACAGTAACTGTTTTATCAATATATTCAACAGCAAAACCATAAAGCAGTCAAAAGAAGGAAAATGAGAAATATCTAGTCTAAACTGCAGACAACATGCTCTCCTCTTTCTTCACTTGCTATTTCCATTGTCAACAGCACTACTTTCACATTTCCATTGAATACCATTCTCACAATCCTTGTCACTAGATTGCAAGTTTCTTTTCTTTCAAGATCCTGATGACTTCTTCAAAGAGAAGACTAACAAGACCAGTTGATTTGCCATCCTTGTCATATACCGCCCAAAATCCTCTCTATTGTGGTTCCTACCTTTTCTTCCCTGCTCTCAAGGTTAATTCTTCCTGAAAAAGTCTTGAAGCCAATTCTCTGCTCTCATCCTCGAGTTTTTTTCTGATCTTGCCCTCTTGTTTGATACCTTGTCCTCCCTTGGTCTTCATGTCACTGTTAAATCTTGTCAATGCATTATACTAATTGTTCCTTCAACATCTATTTTGGTGGATCCTCTTCCTCTCCCTCCACCCAACTCCATAAAGTGAGGGGTAGCTCAGTGGTTTCAGCACTGGCCTGCTAAACCCAGTGTTGTGAGTTCAATCCTTGAAGGGGCCATTTAGGGATCTGGGGCAAAAATCTGTCTGGGGATTGGTCCTGCTTTGAGCAGGGGGTTGGACTAGATGACCTCCTGAGGTCCCTTCCAACCCTGATATTCTATGATTCTAAGTCCTAACAGGGATACGACCTTGGCTCCCTTCTCTTCTGGTATTTTTATCTATTGACATGACAACTACCATCTCTGTGCTGACAACTCACAAATTAATTCTCCATGCCTGTGTCCCTCCATCTCTCCCTTCATTTTAGCCTCTCAGATATCTTCCCCCCTCCCCGATATTTTTCCCATCAACTCAAACTTAGCATGGCTAAAACTGAACTCATTTTGTTCCTAAACCCTCTCCCATTTTCTCATTTCTCTGTCTTTATTGAAAACTCCTCTATCCTCCCTGATAGTCAGGCATATATCCTGGAGGTGACCTTCAACTCCTCCCACTCCTTTGCTGAACACACATAACCTTAAATTAAAAACGATTTCAGCTTGTGAAGTACATTTTCAAATTGGGCCAATTATATCAGTACCGCTTACCTTGTTTGAGGAGGAAAGCAAGAAAGCTCTCTTCAGGTTTTCTTTTTCAGCTATACATAGCTGTAACTTGCCAACCTCCTCTTTGTAATGGGATATCATATTTTCTTTGTTTGCATCCAAATTCTTTAATGTATGGACCTCTTTTACTAGCTTGGTGTTTTCTATTTCTGTATTCTTCAAGTGTATCTGTAATGATACTCAAAAGTGTCAAACTCATCTTTTCCAATTAAATCACAGGAATCAGTCACATTATAAAGACCATTGTGTATCTCAAATCAAAGAATAACTTCTTACCTGTTCATTTAAACGTTTTCTAAGTCCTCCTATATCAGGCTTGACTATCAGTTTCCAGCAGATAGAGATACTAATCAAAAACTTGATAATGTCACTATCCTTATATTAAAAGCTTTCTGACTGCTACTTTCTAGCTGTACCATCCAATACCAGCTTTGCTATACTAGTAGAGACCACAGCCTTGTTCTAAGAATAGAACAAGCATAATAATTCTGAAAACTAACACAGTGGCTCTCAAACTTTCCAGACTACTGTACCCCTTTCAGGAACCTATACCCCTTTCACCTCACTTAAACTACTTGGTCACAAAATCAGACATAAGAATATACAAGTGTCACAGCACACTAAGGGTATGGCTACATTAGTGCTTCAAAGCGCTGCCGCGGCAGCGCTTTGAAGCGCTAAGTGTAGTCAAAGCCCCAGCGCTGGGAGAGAGCTCTCCCAGCGCTGTCCGTACTCCCGCTCCCTGTGGGGAATAACGGACAGCGCTGGGGCTTTGACTACACTGGCGCTTTGTAGCGCCGCAATTTGCAGCGCTGCAGAGGGTGTTTTTTCACACCCTGCTGCAGCGCTGCAAATTTACAAGTGTAGCCATAGTCAAAGAAAAATTGCTTACTTTCTCGTTTCCACCACATAATTATAAAATAAGTCAATTGGAATACATATATTGTACTTACTTTTCAGTGTATAATATATAAAGCCATATAAACAAGTCATTGTCTGTATGAAGTTTTAGTTTATACTGACTTTGCTAGTGATTTTTATGTAGCCTATTGTTAAACTAGGCCAATATCTAAATGAGTTGACATACCC
This sequence comes from Mauremys mutica, assembly GCF_020497125.1. Taxonomy (NCBI): domain Eukaryota; kingdom Metazoa; phylum Chordata; order Testudines; family Geoemydidae; genus Mauremys; species Mauremys mutica. The sequence goes on from NC_059073.1 coordinate 231,070,378, forward strand.
CCTGGAAGACCTCTGCGTACCCCCGGGGTACGCATATCCCTGGTTGAGAACCACTGGGCTAACACTTTCCTGACCAGGATAGGATGTCTAGACAGGTATAAAATGATTTGGGGAAATTACAGAGAGGCATTACTCTTCTAACATCCTCCTCTTATACCAGTCTAGTCAAATGGGACTGCAACAGCAGTACCCAGTATCAGAGACAATGGGTGGGACTACCTGGAAAGGGCAGTCAGCTACAACCAAGTAATATTTGAAGATGCCACTATACCCAATATGTAATGGCTAGTAAATAAGTGTTACAAATCCCATGCATGTGCCCAATGCAGGTCTAGAAGTCTCCCATTTGCTCTGACCGCTCACAAGGAAAACACTGTGGTTATGGAATGTGCCTTGATGTTTACAAGAGACTTAAGGACTAGGCTTTTCCAGTATTGTCTCTAATACAAAGAGCTGCTCCTTGGATGCAGACATGTTTTCAGGCACACCCTATTTTTTTTTTTTAAAGCTATGTAGATACCGTAAAGATGTGAATGTTCTAACATCTCATCCAGACAACTGCTTCTAAGAGGAGAAGATAAAGAATGATCGCCTTAAGTAAGCCCTAGTACAAGCTAGCAGAGACATTTCTGAAGTACCACTGTATCTACCTTCTCAAATCAATTTGTCTGAGGTAGTACAATAGATTGATATAAAAAGAAATACATATTCATAGTAACCTGGATGGCTCCAGAAGCTCACTTTGACTAGTTAGAAGGGTTTGGAATTTTACCATTGAAGCCTTGTCTACAACAGAAAGGGTTTACAAGTATAGCTCGACTGGCTAAACCACCTAGTGGAGATGCAGTTTGAACTCTTTTGCTAGTACGATCATTGGGTCTCCACTGATCCAGTATGCCTCTAGAGACCCTTCCATATCTTGTGCCAAATTCTGATTTTTTTCCCATCCATTTTTATCCAAGAGTATTCAGTTTATCACATCTCTCTCTAAAATGTCATTAGTCTTATTCTAAGTCATCTAGCTTAAGGACATACAGCTGGAAAGAATATGTTACCTTGTAAAGTTCCTTCTCGTCCTTTTCAGTCTTTAACTGACATTCAAGTTGTTCTCTCTCAAAGACGACTTTCTTCAATTTGTCTTTCAGACTAGGGAATGGATTGATTGATATTAATGTAGTAATTCATTCAAATGTTACATTTCTTCTCAATTATGAGTGCATAAACACCAAAAGTAACACTAAAATAAAACAGTCTTGCAAGAAGATGGCCAAATACCTGTCTAACTCAGTTTCTTTTGCAATAGCTTTCTGAGTAACAGTCATGATATCTTCTTCAAGTTGGAGAACTTTCGAAGTAGTCTCATCATACTTTTTCTTTAGTTCTTCATTTTCAATTTTAAGAGTTTCTGATGCTTGAAGATTATCCTTTTAAAATATATATATACATACATAGATATAATTTATGATAAGGAATACATTTAGAAACACATTTTCAAATAGTTTAGAGGGTCAATTGCTATACTTTTAAAGCTGACTCTACTCTAAACAACTTCCTTATTACACTCATTAATGCATTTTTAAAATATAATTTTCCACTTTAAAACAAAACACTATTTATTATAAATTCTAAACTAACTAAATTGTGCATACGTACAACCTACTTTCATACTGTAGCACACTTGTTCAACTAAGGAAACATGGGATGTAAATCAATTGTTTTTTGGTCATGTTACATCTTTCCAGCTCTCGGTATTTTAAAAAAAGCAATACTTATGTCTCTAAAATGGAAACATACTTGCAAAAAGAAGATTCAGTTTTAAAGATTTAATGCAAATTGGGGTCTTGAGAATACCTGTCTTCATATAAGTGTAACTAACCAACTCACCAGAAGGGAAAGAAATTTTATCGGGTTCTCTTACTGAATATACTTTTAACTACATTTAACAGGATGAAACAGAAGGGACTTAAAGACTTAATATCACACTGTAGAACAGACTGTACTAACACAGAGATGGGCTGGATGGTCCCAAAAGGTTTTTCCAGTTCTAATTTCTTACATCTCTAATGTTGTATCTTTTCATATAAATGTATATATTTATAAGCCTGTTCCCAACTACATACAGAAAATAGGTGTATTTACTTAACACACACATATAAATCCACACAAGGGATTAAAGATTAAGCAGAGATCGAAAAGGGGAAAAAAGGTGAACAACTAGAGCCCTGCGCAGATACAAAAAATGTGTATCTGCATCTGATCCGCAAAAATTGTCTGCAGATATCCGTAGATTTGCGGGTCTCTACTTATCATGGCCAGGGTGAGGCTCTGAGCCCCACTCCGGAGCCCAGTTGCGGAGTGCCACACTGGCAGCTATGGGGAGCCCACACAGTGTCACAGACCTTCCACCTGTCCTCAGCCGGGCGGGGACACTGCCGGGGACTGCTGTCACCCCCTCCCCAGCAGCTCCACAGTGGCCTAGCGGGGAAGAGGTGACCTGTGGAGCTGCCTGGGGCCCCCACCCAGGGCAGGTGGAGGGTCCGCCGCAGCTCCCCACAGCTGCCCATCCGGCTCTTACCATGGCCGGGCTGTGACTCCAAGCCCCATCTCACCCACCCTGGCTGGCTCAGGGAGAGCCACACTGGCAGCAGTGAGGAACCTAGGTCCTTCCACCTGCCCTGGGCAGGAGGCCTGGGGGGCAGGGACACAGGCCCGGGGCTGCTTAGAACCCAGGCTCCCCACAGCTGCCAGCATGGGTCTCCCCGACCCAGCTCCGGCGGAGGGGCTTGGAGCCGCAGCCCGGCCACTATGTTCTACCTCTTTACAATCATTACCAGTAATAAAGATTCTGGAAACTAAGTTACCTGGCAATGATGTTTATGATGCCTATGGCTAAAACGAATCCAGCTCATTCTCCCATGACTGTCAGTTTTACTACTGACAACATCTTAGAACTATGTTTTTGTCAGTCAAGCAAGCAGATACAACTTTGGAAGACATGTAAAATAATTCTTTATCATACTTAAAATATACGTTAAAAAAAGATATTTGCACCAGCAAATCCAAAAATAAAACCCAGGGTTTATCATAAAAACTAAAACATAACCTCACTGGTATCAACAGCCACTACAATTATTTCTTTAATTTCTAAGAAAAAATACAGAAGTAGGAAACAAGTGAATCCATCTAAATTAACTATGAAGACAACGTACATTTGCTTTCAACAAAATCTTAAAACGTTTATATTGTGCATAAATCTGAGATATTTAAAAAACAGATTTAAGGCTTAATCCTGCAAACACCCATGTGAAATAACATTGTTCACATAATTAGCTCCACTAGCTTCAATGAGATTACTCAGATGTGTAATGTTTGCAGGAAGGAGTCTATGGACACTACTATAAATATACACACAAAAAAGCCCCATATTGATTTTGTAGCACATGTTATAGTTTACTTTAGGACACATTAATTCTGTCATTTCACAGAAAACTGTCATTTGATCATGGCTATTCTCATAAATACATATTTGAAATAAAATGCAAGAATTTCATTTATCTGTACTACTTAAGAATGTCTGCAAATTAGTCCTTCCACCAAATTAAATCAACAATTTGTCTAAATTAATCAGTTTAAAAAATAAGTAAGGCAAGATCAATTAAAACATTTACAGGTAATCAGTTTTCTCCTCATAAGAACATTGACAGCACTTAAGGAAGAAATCCCTGGTGTCAAAATAAGTAACTCTAGGGGTTATTTGTTACAGTTTTAAAACTTTTTTTTTTAATAAAGATGTCTACCCACAAAAGGTTCAAATTTTAAAAATGTGCATGTTATCAAAAATCATATAGTTTGGGTAAAAAACAGGCACAGAAAATATTTTAAAATGCTCAGTTTTTGTACTTTACGCAGATCTGATCTGGGCACTTGCAATGCAGACTGAACACACTGCTTTAGTAACAAAGTGCTCCCTGTCATTTTCCACCCAGAGGAGCACTTCTAGTAAAGCAGGTAGGGAAGCTAACTCAAATGAATATTTGATATTTGAATACGACTTTTAAATTAATAATGTTATTGTGCAGATCACTGCTGTAGAACCTGGATTTATGCAGATACCTGTTCGAGGAATAAATCACATTAATATAAAAACCTCTTCAAAAACAGCTAAATGAATTTTTAAGACCTGTTGAAAGAACAAATGTATTAAAAATCAATAAATCTGCCTATGTTCCAGTTTATATCAGTGTTATATATACACTGAAACGTTTTCCAAAAGTTTACAAGACCAAAGAAAAAGCAGGTTAAAGGAACAGATTTACTGTACACCAAGGTTATACATTTAGCAAGCTACTGTAAGATCTGTCACCACTGCAATGTTAGAACATTGTTCACTAGTCCTATCTGGCCACGAGAGGGAGACAAATAACTGCTTAAGATTCAGAATTGCAGTATCTTTGCTCTGTACAGTCAACTCAAAATTACAAAATCTCTGTTTATGAGACTTTTAGTGGTGGCACAGACTGTCAAAAGAGCAACTGAAATTAAGGCTGACACTTTAACTAGAACATGCTCCTTGTGCCCATGCAGAGCAATATTAAGCCTAAGAATATCAGGCAACCAAATGTAATGGGAGAGAACTAAGCACAACAAAATGGAAAGTTAAATGATGAAAGTTAATGACAGAAAGGCAGATATAATATACCAATAAATACCCCAGACCAAAATGACACAGTAAAGATGATCTTATCTAAGGACCTGAAGATCTCATACATAGTTACCAGAAGGGCTATCAGGGTTCTTTAGAGCATTGAGGCTTTTCTACCAGTTTCCCATGCACGGAAGAATCCCATGCACTGCTACAGACTAGGGACCAAGTGGCTAGGCAGCAGTTCTGCAGAAAAGGACATAGGGGTTACAGTGGACGAGAAGCTCACCTCAGTCCCTGGAAAAATCATGGAGCAGGTCCTCAAGGAATCAATTCTGAAGCACTTAGAGGAGAGGAAAGTGATCAGGAACAGTCAGCATGGATTCACCAAGGGCAAGTCATACCTGACTAATCTAATTGCCTTGTATAACGAGATAACTGGCTCTGTGGATGAGGGGAAAGCAGTGGATGTGCTATTCCTTGACTTTAGCAAAGCTGTTGATACGGTCTCCCACAGTATTCTTGCTGGCAAGTTAAAGTAATATGGGCTGGATAAATGGACTATAAGGTGGAGAGAAAGCTGGCTAGATCATCGGGCTCAACGGGTAGTGATCAATGGCTCCATGTCTAGCTGGCAGATGGTATCAAGTGGAGTGCCACAAGGGTTGGTCTTGGGGCCGGTTTTGTTCAATATCTTCATTAATGATCTAGAGAATGGTGTGGACTGCACCCTCAGCAAGTCTGCAGATGACACTAAACTGGGAGGAGTGGTAGATATGCTGGAGGGTAGGGATAGAATAGAGAAGGACCTAGACAAATTAGAGGATTGGGCCAAAAGAAACCTGATGAGGTTCAATAAGGACAAGTGCAGAGTCCTGCACTTAGGAAGGAAAAATCCCATGCACTGCTACAGACTAGGGACCAAATGGCTAGGCAGCAGTTCTGCAGAAAAGGACCTAGGGGTTACAGTGGATGAGAAGCTGGATATGAGTCAACAGTGTGCCCTTGTTGCCAAGAAGGCTAACGGCATTTTGGGCCGTGTAAGTTGGGGCATTGCCAGCAGAACGAGGGACATGATCATTCCACTCTATTCAACACTGGTGAGGCCTCATCTGGAGTACTGTGTCCAGTTTTGGGCTCCACACTACAAGAAGGATTGGGAAAAATTGGAAGGAGTCCAGTGGAGGGCAACAAAAATGATTAAGGGGCTGGAGCACATGACTTATGAAGAGAGGCTGAGGGAACTGGGATTGTTTAGTCTGCAGAAGAGAAGAATGAGGGGGGATTTGATAGCTGCTTTCAACTACCTGAAAGGAGGGTCCAAAAAGGATGGATCTAGACTATTCTCAGTCGTAGCAGATGACAGAACAAGGAGTAATTGTCTCAAGTTGCAGTGGGGGAGGTTTAGGTTGGATACTGGGGAAAACTTTTTCAATGGGAGGGTGGTGAAGCACTGGAATGGGTTACCTAGGGAGGAGGTGGAATCTCCTTCCTTAGAGGTTTTTAAGGTCAGGCTTGACAAAGCCCTTGCTGGGATGATTTAGTTGGGGATTCGTCCTGCTCTGAGCAGGCGGTTGGACTAGATGACCTCCTGAGGTCCCTTCCAACCCTGATATTCTATGATTCCCACTGAGTCTTTTCTGCTATGATTAAAAATGGTTTGCACAGCTTTGGAACAGGAACATTCTAGGATTGTTGCCCATCCAAGTACCAAGCTGTGAGATGAAGAACATCCAAGGTGGGATGCCTGACCCTGCCATTCTCTTGGGTCAAGAGAACCAGAAGGTCTGGATACTGGTAGGTGAACAGAATGACGTTTGTGGTAGACTTAGAAACCAGAAATATCTGGGCCATTTGGGGGGAGGAGGGGATGAGGATACCTGTGCCTTATCTAGTAAAATCTTCCTCACAAACCAAGACAGCAGTGGAATGGGAAGGCATAGCTCAAGTGATCTATCCACTGCACTAGGAGTGTATCACCTTTGTCTTTAAGCTCCCCAGAGCAGTACAATAGCAGAGCATCAGGACAGTCCATGAGCTCTCCTGGACCAGTACATATTGCACTTCCTGTTTGCCTGGGAGGCAAACTGGTTACAGTGGGGGTTCCCCATGAAGTGAAGATGCTGTTTACCACTGAATCATGAAACTCTCAATCAGATCGGTGGTGAAATGCCTGCTGAGGCTGTCCAGCAGTGAATTCTGGGCACCCAGGAGGTACATTCCTGATAGGATAGGATATGATTCCAGATACACCATTTCCATAAGTTGACTGCCTCTATACACAAATGGATCTCACCCATCCCTGCTTATTTATAAAGAATACAGTTATGCTGTCTGACACTATCAGAAGATGCGGAGATTGTATGAGTAGTAGGAATGTTTTGCAAGGATCTCTACTGCTCAGGTCCAAATTTAGGTGCATTCTGTTTTTCTGAGGCATCCAAGTACCTTGATTATACATCACCCATGTGCACATCCCAGACCATAAGGGAGGCAACTGTAACTACCAACTTGTTGGGTGTGGGGGATAGAAAGGGAACACCAACAAACTCATGTCTAGGGTCCATCTACCATGTCACCTTGTGGTGTTCATGCTGCACTTGCTCAGTGCATATACTGTTTGGTGGCACGCTTCTAAGCAACGGAGGCAGGGTCTGGTGAAAGGCATCACATAAGAACATGATACCATATGCCCCAAGAGTGAGGCACATCTGAACTGATGTTCTAGGGATCTGTATAACTAGGTCTATCAGAGCACCCATGGTGCAAAAATCTTTCCTGGGGATGGGAGTTGGTCTTCACCCTGATCAAATCCAAGGTCACTCCTATAAATTCTATGGCCTGCATCAGGCAAGGATTTCCCTATACCCCGCTGAACTCTTTTTGATTATCTTTTTTACAGTGCAAATATTTGTATTAAAAAGAAACAGTATTTTTCAATTCACTTTATACAAGTACTGTAGTGTAATCTCTTTATCGTGAAAGTGCAACTTACAAATGTAGAAATTTTTTTTCTACTTAACTGCACTCAAAAATAAAATAATGTAAACCTTTAGAGCCTACAATTCCACTCGGTCCTACTTCTTGTTCAGCCAATTGTTAAGACAGACAAGTTTGTTTACATTTACAGGAGATAATTCTGCCCGCTTATTTACAATGTCACCTGAAAGTGAGAACAGACGTTCACATGGCACTGTTTTAGCTGGAATTACAAAGTATTTACGTGTCAGGTAGGTTACACATTTGTATGCCCCTTCATGCTTTGACAACATTTTCAAATATGTCCTGTGGAATAGCAGAAAAATATTCAAAAATATTTATACGAATTTTAAACTGGTATTCTATTATTGTTTAACGGTGTGATTAAAACTGCGATTAATCGCAATTAATTTTTTAATCAAGTTAGTTTTAAGTTAATTGCTTGCGTGAAATGCGATTGAGAGTCCTAATTCTACTATATATATATATCTTTGCTGTAACGTGCTACTAGTTTAAGACACATGGGCATCTCAGCCAGGTATTAAAGAGCTATCACTTGCTTAAGCTGCCATTCTCCAGCAAAAGGAAGGTGTAAACAACACCCTTACATTTCATTACATGGACAATTCAAACCTCATGTCCACAACAAACTGAGTGTCACCATGACTCAGCAAGGACGTTTCCAGCACTAAAAACTGAATTATAAAGAGGGACGAAAACACTTGACTTCACTCCGTCTCCTCATCTTATCTCTCTGCTCATGACATCAATGAATACCTGAAAGACACTGAACTAAGGGGGAGAGGTGCCAGTCTGAAAGGAGACTCAGCCTGTGAAATTTACTGCAGCATATGGTGAGGAAAACCTTTGCTTTGAATTTTGTTAGTTTGTTAAATTAGCCATTAGCTTGCATTTTATCTTTTATTTCTTTTATAACCACTTTTATGCATCATTACTTGTAATCACTTAAAATCTATCTTTCTGTAGTCAATGCACTTATCTTATTGTTTTATCTTAATCAGTGTGTTTGGATTAAAGTATGTGGGAAACTCCATTTGGGAAAACAAAATTGGTGCATATCATTTTCCTTTGATGAAATGACGGACTTCCTATGAACTTGCATTATTCAGTAGTGTGCTGGACAGTACAAGACATATACTTCATGGGGAAATTCTGGGACTGGAGAGCTTGCTGGTGTTGGTTTAATTCATGAGTGGCTAGCTAGTAGCAGTCAGTATTGTGCAGCCGGGAGTGATTTTACATATTAGAGGCTGTGTGTGAGCAGTCCAGGAGTGGATGTTCTGATCGTGAAAAGTGTAAGAGGCACCCCAGGTTGGAGAACAACAGTCCAGACTGTATTCTGGGGCACGTCTCACACATACATATAAAAATATCTATTCTTGGACGGATGGAATACCTGTTTTTCAAACACAATATAAAGACTCAAGTGCAAAAGAGCATCTGAAATGAGTCAAAATACTATTTGAGTCCTTCTAGCTAAAAGCAGCTGCAGGAAGTTAAAAAACATTAACCCCATCAGAGAATGTACGTGCCAAATTTCAACTTGAGTTAAGTTTAAACCATATAATTATAAATATTGTTCAGCAGAGGCTTATAACAGAAACTCACATCCCATCCTCCCTCCATTAAGTGTTGATTACCCTGCAGCGATCCTACATGGGCTGTATTTGTTCTAATTTTTGATATTTTACTTAATAAAATATGTCTTAAAGGTATATTAGGAGATATAATTTTTTTTAAAGCTCAGTTTCACCTTTAGCTTTTAAATATTTTTTTCTTCTGTATCTGAATAGAATTTCAAAATACGAAGTATTATGGAAAAAATTAAAGAAAGAAATAAGAACCTCTTTAAATAACTAACTACCACATTCATGTGCTAATACAAGATTGTTTCCTATGGTATGCTGCAAGGAGCAATTGTCAATAATGAGCTTCTGTCACCACTTTTAAGAGACTATTCTATAATCTAATAAGCCTCCGATGAAGTGGGTTTTACCCCACGAAAGCTTATACTCAAATAAATTTGTTAGTCTCTAAGATGCCACAAATACTCCTCGTTCTTTTTGCTGATACAGACTAACACGGCTACCACTCTGAAACTTGACAGCAAACCCTATTATTTTGCCTAAATTTAATTTCATTCATTATTCCTATTTGTATTTCCTTAAAACTATTGTATTAGCCTTTATTTGAAAACAATTCACATTACAATTGTATATCTACTTGACTGTCTCTCACCATCTGTGGTCTGTTGATGTCACCACTTTCTAACTAACTATCTTTCTTTAATTGAATCTGTTTCAATGTATTTTCCCTTAGATGTATTTGTCAGGCGGTATCTCAATGTTGTTTCCTGCTTGTATCGCCGAGCTTCTCTAAGTCTGTTCGCATTAGCATTCTGTCCTCAATATTTCCAATTCAACTGAATTTAATATCAGAAAATTAAATGCTTTTACCTCCTTTTCAAGATCACTAACACTAATGCGTATGATATCCCACAAATCTCGCCCCCAAAAGCAATACATTGTCTTTATTACCCTTAATTTACAGTCCTTCAGATACTTTTTAATCCATATTCATATTCTAGACCAAATTAATTTTGCATCCCCGGACAAATTCATTTTCAAACGCTTTAGTGAAGTCTACTTTGGTGCCACAATGATAAACACATCAGACCTATGGTGGCCAAACTGTGGCTCACGAGCCACACGTGGCTCTTTTACCACTGAAGTGTGGCTCACGGAGTCCCCCAGACCCTTCCTCCATTCTCCCTACCAGACTGAGGGTAGGAGAGCTAGGGACCTCTGCTTTGCAATGGAGTGATAGGGTAGGGGATTCTGCCCAGTGTGGAGGGTGGGAGGGAGTCTCAGGGCTTCAGTCCCATGGGGTGTACCTGCTAGGGCTTGGGACTTCAGCAGGAGCAGAGCTGAAGCCCTCCCTCACGGGGTTGAAGCCCCGACCCTGGCAGGTGTGCCCCAGCTCTCGAACCTCTGAAGATTAGCATATGCAGCTCACAGGGTCAGTAAGTTTGGCCACCTGTCATAAATCCTGCTTTCAGTGGATCTTCTTACATGCTTGAAGTTAAATACATCCGTAAGTGTTTGGACGCTTCGGCTTTATTTTGTAATATTACCCTTTCCCCTTCCTTTGTCCCCATCCATTTCCCAAAAAGTTACCTTCTAGGCACTTACAGATTTCTCTCTCAATATTTATTACATTCTTTTACTAAAGACTAAAGTAAGATTTACTGGCCAGTAATAGCCAGATTGCTGCTTCTTCCATGATTTAAAATTGATACTAGAACTTCTTCATCCTGCAACACTCTAGCACCTGTCCATTTCACCATGAATCTTCAAAAGTAAATTACAATGGTTCATTAAGGTATTCAGCAGAATCTCTTCAGATCCCTGGCTATATCATTCAGAACTGTTGATTTGTATATACACTGACATTTTACAAGTATTCTATTAACTCCTTTTTATCCACAGCTATATTACACAGGCTTCATTACTTCAAAGTTGTCCATGCCATTACCTCGTGTCTATCCCCCAACTTTTTTATTTCCTTCTTAAAAAAATAGTTTTGTTTTTTTTTAAAAAGCATTATATTTTAATAATTGATTGGGAGTCTATAAATACTCTGCCTAGAGTAATTTGTTTCCTCCCTGGTATATGTGGAGTAATTCTTATTCCTAATTACAACCATTAGTTCTTTCTGGTTTTTGCTACTCTTATTTCCCCTGCAAACCTTACCTGACACTGTAAATTCTTGTAACAGTTGTCATCAATTATTTCATCAAGCCTGGTACCAAAATCCTGAAGTATTTTAACCATTTTACAACACAGAAGAATAGTGGTAGAAGGGTAATAGGAACTGACCTAATTTAGTGTAAACATCTAATTGCTGAGGGTTTTTTAATAGCTGGTTTTCATCCAGTTTAGTTAGTTCTTGAAAAAGGTGGATTACATGTTATGCAGTCAGTTATATAACTGATTAAAGCTAACCTTTTGCTCTGTTTGGAGTTGATCACATCTCTGCTTTTCATGGTTAAGTTCTTTTTCCAGTCTTTCAAGTTGATCTCTAAGTTGTAGAGTTTCTTTTTCCAGAGCAGTAGCTACCTTTAACAGCTCCTCTTTTTCTTTCATTGTTTTTTCAATTTTAAACTAGAAAACAGAATAAATATTGTTTTCAGGTGATTTCCACCCCCCACACTGCCCCCCAGGACTCCCATCAAGCCATTACAAACTAATGTGTATTATTTCCCATCGCATCAGTCAAGCACTAGATGACAAGCAGCAGAAGCCAAAAAGGTGTGCACCCTCTGGCTACATCAGCTTAACATACTCTCTCTCTCTTCCCTAGTTTGTGAAATTTCAGAGTGTAGGTTAACTTTGATTAGTACTAGACAACCAAATTTTGTTGTGAGCTTTACTTACACTCACATTTCTGTGAAATTTTCCTTACCCTTCAATAAAGTACTATTGTTGCCCCACCAGTGCTAGCAACAGTGGAAGAGCTATATTAGACCCAGAAGCAGTGTTTTTAGCATGCTATCATCTAGACCTTCCCTAAGCAGGTGTCTACATGTGGTACAGCAATGTTGGATGAACATCGCAAAATCCTGACTGTAGACAAAGCCAAAGCATGGGAAAGACAAATGAAGCATGTAACAGAATAACAGACAAGAATTCAAGTGGGAATTTCTTTTTTCTGTGATTCTGGTGACATGAATAGCTATTCAGATCAATCTGCATTCTTTCACCAGACAGCAAACAAGACAGGGAAGGTATGCTATCTCAGCTAGATACCCGGCACCATGTAAAGTCCCTATTATCCCCAGTACTTGAAATCCCCAAACCAACTAGCACAGATAAACAACAATAACCTAGATGGGGCACAAACATGACATCTGAAGGCAAGTTAAAAACAGCAATCAAATCTGAAATATGGGGAGAAGATGTAGAGTGATTTTGCCAATAATTAATTCAAACAATTTCAACAAAGACATTGCCTTTTTCCGTTTATGAAGTAGTGACCACAAAGTGTAGGGATTGTCACTGGGCACATCTTTGTAGGCATTTGTGATACAATCACTAAATGGATGCAACTGTGTGAGGCAGAAGATAACAGAAATTGTTTGGAGAAAATAAAAGCGATTTCTAACTTGTTAGGCATCTGGATACTATGCAGCTTGATTTTTCTTTTTCTGCTTTGGGGCTCTTTCAGAGGGAACACAGATTAAAAAAAACTAGAACAGGAATGCGGTTGAAAGACAAGGAAGGGAAGCACAAGATGGCACATATAAAAATAGCTACTTAACTTTTTATGCTATGCTCACTGCTGTGCTGAGCACTTAAGTTTAAACTTTAATTCATGTATTTTACAAGTTTCTTCTGCAACGAGACCTGCTTAGCTTTATATAAAGTTAATTCACCAAGTTCTACAGATAAAACCAGAAACAAACATATATAAATAAGAATATGGAGAACATTTCTGAGTTTGTTGAATCAAACCTCAAGAAGTCCAGCTTTTGTGGTCACCACCAACATATCAGAATTTCCTTCATCCTCCATAGTCAGCAATTCTTCAACAGGCGAAGAGGTTCGAAACTGAAAAGGGGTACTTGCTCCACGGATCTCACCCTTATGGGTTACATAACAGAATTGGTAAAATTCTCCGTCATCATTTGGTAGATAGTATCCTAAAGAAAGAAAAATTAACATTTAAAACACAACAGTTTTACATGGCAACAAACTGATCATGAGAACTACTGCACACAGTACACAATTATGATTCCTGTATGTTAGTTTTGCTTTATTGCTTAATTTAAACCAAGTGTGAATTATGATATAATTCAATGGCTAAAAAACTACATTAATGTTTTCTTGGTGGTATGTCATCCTCCTGCAGACCACTGAATTGGGCAAAACAAACTTCTGAAAACCAGGAAAGGCACAGTTAAGATTGCCCATGCAACCTTATCTCTGCCTCTTTCAGCAATATACCCCATTAACACACATACCTTTACACTGACAATTCCACAATTGCTGAAATGTACAAACTCATTCACTCTCACCCACAGGATTCCATCTAATACTATTACAGGACAAAAAGGTGGGAAGGAGGGAAAAGGCTGCCCATGCCACCTTCCCTTCTGGTCCCCTGGAGCTAGCTGTAGCCAATGGGAATTATCTGCATATATTTCTTCAGATGCAGTCAGTATGTTAGGTGTATCTACACTAAATGGTGGCGGCAGTAGTTGGGCCTGCTTGATAAATGTGTGTTTGTGATGCGAGGTTGTGCACAAGGTATTTTGAAGTGTTTGACTGAGTTATGAGTATAATATGAGGAAATTGATGTTTTGCAGCCAGTCAAAAACCTTGTTTTCTGCTGCATTCCCTTATCTGTATTCTGTCTGAAAGTTCTTTGGAGCAGGGATCTGTCTTGCTATACGTACAAGGGTTTTGGCATGCTTTTGGATGACTGATAACTCAAAGAATAAAAATCTAATAATTCAGCCTCAGAAGCGAGACGTCAGTAGCTCCAGAATGTGATGCATTTTTCCTTAAGCACTCCACACTATCTCAGATTTTAAAACAAAACTTCCTGTTTGGACTATTTGCAGAACTTTCAGTTTAGGCATTAGACATAAATGCTGCTAGTAGTTGGTGGTAGACCAAAAAATACTCCACAAAGCTAGCGATATGCAAGTAACTAGATCCTTAGCTACCAGTCAAATCCTCTAAAAGTGGATGAAACTTTGGTTGTGTGTCACAGAACCAGTCTAAACCCTGAACTATTTTTTTAGTGACTTGAGATAGAGGGCATGGGACTATAAAGCATCATACACAAGTATTCAAACTTAAGCTGAATGGAGACACTTTTCTCCATATAAAGGAGCTAAATCAGAAGTTGCCCAAGAGCGTCTCTAAAATGGAGCAATCTGAGATTGGATACGTTTATGTTACTGTGAGCATCTTTCATGGAAGAGTCACTGTCATTTCCCTTCAGATCAGATACAGCTAGTGCATGGGAAGATTACATAAATGATCCTGAATTTTTTGCTCGAAAAGTAAAAACCTGAGTAGTATTCCTACTCCAGAGATCAATCTACACAGCTCATATGTTTTGTCATCTCTCTAGCTCCAAGAATCTTCCTCAAATCCTTGAAGGATAAATACTAACACTTCACTCTATACACTGAAGTCACACAGTTGGTGGCAATGCAGGTTAAGACCACCACTCTGTAAGCCATTTTTCTACGTAGTGGTACGTTATTCAAACAATTGGTCTTGTAGTTAGAACCATACATAATATTCACCTCCAAAACAGCATTCAGCAACACTGGTTGACTCAATTTGTCATTCTATTATTATTCAAAGTCTTAATTCTATACTTAACTCAAAAGCACACAGATATAACCACCACTAGTTCAAGCAGTAATCACATACCCATCTCTTCCCCATCTCTGACTGCTCTATATTTCTGTTCACTGATGCCTGGTGAATCTTACATGCTAAAGAGAAAAGAGTGCATCTTCTCTCACAACTAGAGAATAAAATATTCTGACAACTTTTTACTACCCAAATTCATTTTTCACAAAGTGAGAGATATGAGGAATATGGACATTCAGTTTTAGAAACCAGAGGCAACACACAGGCAATATTTCAAAGGCAACATGGGCATTTTGAAACATTTCTTCAAGATAAAGACAGCATATAAAAATGAATGTGATAAAAAGATTGGTAGAAAAGTTACATTTGAGGGAACCTGGTATAGGACAGAAAATCTTAAATGGAAAAAAAAAAAAACACCCTGAAAATTTGGAAAGAAGAATTTCATTTCCACCATTCTATCATCTCTTAACCTGAACATCATTCTCAATTTAATGAGGGGTTTCAACACTGGAGCAATTTTTCAAAAGAATGTTTGTAGTGAGGTAGTGAGGCGGAGAGGCCTCCCACTCAGACCCAGAGGGGAATGGACCACTCGCTAAGCCCTGGTGGGTGGAGCCAGGCCATGCTCACCCCTTCCACCACAAGTCAGTGGGCAGGACAGGAAGTATAAAAGGTGGGTCTGGAAGCTCAGTTGGGCTGCAGCCACTGAAGGAGACAGATGCCTCCTCCCGAGCTGGGAGACAGCCACAGACCCCTGTGGCACTGAGGACTGGCAAAGCTGCCAGAGCTACCCGCTAACCAAGCCATGGAGAAGTTGCTGGCCTTCTACCCTGACAACCCAGAGGATCCCCTACTGATCCAGGTACACCCTGAGGGGGAAGATAGGAAGTAGCCCAGAGAAACTAGACAAGAGTCTGGTTAAGAGCTGGCCTGGTACAAGGTCAGCATGTTGTGGGTGAATCCCCACTGACCCAGTGGTGAACCACTCTGCCACTGTTAGGGCCCTGGGTTGGGATGCGGTAGAGCTGGGGGGGCCTGCATCCTCCCTGCCACCCCATCCCTAGATTCTGTTTGGGTGCTCTACCCCGGCCTAAGTCCTAAGGACTTGTTGCTCCACCCTGACTAAGGTCTTGGGCCCCTAACTCTGTTTGTTGCTCAACCTTAAATACAGGCCTGAGCTTCAGACTCTTATTGCCCGGCCCTGATTTAGGGCTCGGACGCCTAACTGTGTTTGCTACTCTGTCCTGACTGCAGGCCAGAGCCCCAGGTTGTGTATTGCCCCATTAATTGCTCAACAGTGGCCACCCACAAACCCAGAGGAGGGTGGGGGAGGACCACCACCAACCTGCTACAATCTTTAATGGTATTAAAAAAAACCAAATGATTGAACAAGTCATTTTCTGTATTCCTTTTTCTCTTTATTGAAAAAATGTGTTTGACTACACCTTCCAGGCAACAAGGTTCTCCTGTGATCAGTCATTTATCAACAGCCTGTTGCTATGTAAAATATGTGAAATCACAAATTCACTATTATAATTTCCCTGAAGCTTGAAGTATAGAAACAGTCTGCAAAAGGCAAGACTCTCTCAAACATCTCATAAAAATTAGTAAAATGTGACAAGTAAGAAAAAAACGTGAAAAATAAACAGACATGGAAAATTCCATTCTTAAGTCCAAGTTCTCTTTGTTAAACTTGGAGACACTATACACTTAAAAATTCAATAAATGTACAGTTAAGTTAATATAATTGCTATTTGTAAACTGCAAAAATTGGCAACAGAATATCAAATCCAGACAGATGCTGATTTACCAATTATGTACTTGCTCACCTTGAAAAGACAGCACACAGTTAACAGTTGATCCTTCCACATAATTTTCTGGCATAGGTGACCACAGAAATGTATAATAGTCTCGAGCAGTACTCCAACCAACCTAAAGAAAATAACCAAAAGAAAAAACCTAAGTAGAGTAATATGTTAAGACAGCATGGTCTGATCTTTACAACACACTGTAACCCACATACTTGAGTTACACCATACAGAAAAAAAGATATTGGCTCATGTTTACAAATTAGGAATATTTAACAAGTCAGTCAAAATTTTAGTACGGATTTTATTAAGCTGTTACCTGATGCAATAAGAGTTTTATATAATAAATTAAACAGTTTTTACCTTATATTAAATTTCAATTTGATAAAGACATCAGTAAATACAAAAATAAAGAGACATTTTTACTACTTAGATAAGGAGACAACCTATGCCAATATTGACTACATATTTCTGTCACAATGCAAGTAGAAATAAGATTTTGGAGGGTTAAGAGTGTTATCTTCTCCATTGAAAAA
This sequence comes from Mauremys mutica, assembly GCF_020497125.1. NCBI lineage: Eukaryota > Metazoa > Chordata > Testudines > Geoemydidae > Mauremys > Mauremys mutica. The sequence continues at coordinate 231,087,761 of NC_059073.1, forward strand.
GCAGGAATTGATTGCGATACAAGACTGATGTAGTCCCAAAACAATGAATTTCAAATCCTTTGCCAATCACTGCAGAATATGCAGGTGTTGACTTTAAGACTAACACTGTACTGGAACATTGACTCTTCATTAGGTGCATTCCAATTACATGGAAAAGAACTGGGCTAAAACTGTGGCCAACGGATTTCAGTAGTATCCCTGATGTTAGGCAGTTTAATATCTCATCTGCCCTCTACTGGGAGGGATCCCGTAACAAGCCCTTGCAGAAATAAAAGATCTATTAGATCAATTTTGATCCTATCTCTAACTAATATGATTTAATGATTTTTCACTTAAATCCTCTTAATCACTAGATAGAACTTCCTTAAAGAAAGTATCCCACATGATACAAACCAATAGGAAATAAGTATGATTTACTGAACTAGAATTACATGGATCTGAAATATAGGAATTCTGTTTTGTGGGAAGAAAATCTCCTAATTATCAAAGCCACTATCACAAAGCAATGGGCACAAATTAATAGCATAATGAAAAATAGGAAAGGGGGGGGGAAAATCAGATTTTACAGAGTTTTCCTGTGATATGATATAAAAGTCTTATTACCTAGCCAAAACTCTGGTGAAATGGGCCTTATTAGTGAATGAGTGGCCACCTCTCCTTTCATTGCCTCTCCAAGACAAGTTTTCACCACTTTTGTAAAGAGAGAAGACAGCCCTTCAGATAGAAAAGTGGAGTAAGCAATGAACTTAAGCAGTCAAGATTTCTTTCTCAGAAGAATGAGAGTTCTATGTAAAGTTTATGCCAAATCTTCCTTTACGACTAGGGTCAAAATAATCTCAATGTGGAAAAAACTGGTTTTAAATTATGCCAGCTCCTTTCTATGGAAAATGAGAATAGCTACAGGATTTTAAAGAAAATATACAGAAGTAATATAAACCTAAGCCCTTCAGGTAATAAGGCAACTAAAAATGACAGTAAGCAAGACATTTCTGGACAGGTTATTCCTTAGTTATCCACTAATGGGTATTTTTTTACCTGCTGCTAAAGCCTCTTGTACTGTCCAACACTAGAGACAGAATACCGAACTAGGCTGATCTACTATGGCACGTCCTGTGTTCACTGTGTGACGGTGCCCCCCCATAAGGCTTTATGGAATTATGCTTATGAATGTATATATAACATAACTAGAATGTTTTATGCTACGTATACCATATAACACATTTCAAAGGTTATGATCTATTCAATCCTATTTGTATGCATGTATTATTTTGTATTCAAAATTATGAATATTGGCTGTGTACTAGCTTGATTTTTAAGTAGCCTTTGTGAAGCATTTGGTCAGCTTCTTGAGAAAGGATGTGCAAATTAAGTGCCCAATCAAGAAGCACTTAAGGGACAATGGATCTTGGAAGGCTCCAATCCACATAAGAAGTCTACATGAGGACGTTCAAGGTAGCAGGTAAGCAATGGCTGCTGCCTGAAAAACTGAGTCATGCATGGACTTGTGACTTGCCCATGTGAGAAACTCCATCTTGAAGCTGGACTTTGCATAGAGGAGAGGAGGGGATCTCCACCCACAAGAGAGTCTATTTAAGCCTGTGGGAGACCCCTCTATTTGGTCTTCAGCTGGCTCAAGAGATATCCTTGGGGTTAGAGAGGCTACCTGAAAGAAATTGGAACAAAGGACGATAATTACAGTGGGTGTGAGTGATTGCTGGACCCAGACTAGAAGGAGATTAGTCTGTAAAAGGAAGCTTACTAGGTGAAGTTTTTATCTTTATTCAGTTTTCTTAGTCATAGACTTGCATGTTCTATTTTATTTTGCTTGGTAATTCACTTTGTTCTGTCTGTTACTACATGGAACCACTTAAATCCTATTTTTTGTGTTTAATAATCACTTTTTACTTATTAATTAACCCAGAGTATATATTATATTATAACTGTGTGTTATAGGGGGAGAACAATTTATGAGTAAAATTGATTAATTTGGGGTTTGGACCCCATTGGAAGTTGGGCATCTGAGTGTTAGAGACAGGAACACTTCTTAAGCGGCTTTCAGTTTAAGCCTACAGCTGTTAGGGGATGTGGTTTAGACCCTCGGTCTGTGTTGCAGCAGACTGGCATGTCTGGCTCACCAAGACAGGATGCTAGAGGCCCGAGATGGCAGGGAAAGCAGGGGCATAAGTAGTCTTGGCACATCAGTTGGCAGCCCCAAGGAGGTTTCTGTGATCCAACCTATCACACACTCCAACACTAGGAGGAGGAATAACTACAAAGAAATGCTGTTAATTGTACAATCCTTCTGGCACAAGTTATAGTGACTAGCAAGCAACTCTGATAAAAACAGAAGTATAACTGATCTTTGATAGTTCAGCAATAAATTGGAAAAATTCTCTCAAGCACCAAAATGGAATCAACTAACTCTTGACCCTAATCTTAGCTAAAAGAAAAAGGCTTCAATGACATCTCCAAACTGGTACCTTACAAAGATATGTTTGAAATATACTGTCCTGGGAAAAAATACTTTAAGTAACATCACTATAAAACTAATGCTGGAAAGTACTGAAGTAAACTTCCTCACTGTGCACTAGGTCATTTTACAGAAGTCATTTTGACTCTCTCTCATCACTTTAAATGGCAGTTCTTGCTGGTTATTAGCATATAACATCCTGCAAAAAGGCAATAATCAGCATAATTTTTTAAGAGGACTGAATGGGGAGAACAACAGAAGAAGGGTAGAGAGTCTCCTAAGATTTCAAGATAGGCAAATACTAACTATTTTCTGGATATGAGAGCATCTTTTTCCTATTCAATTGCCATAGGGTGATATGTAAACATAATAGCCCATTCTGAAACTTTGTTCTGAATTAGTGTTTTTACATATTTCATTTCTATTGATCAAGATTAAATAACTGAGACTCAATAGAACGCAGGATTCATGGCAATTTAGATATAAACAAAACAGCCAAGTAGACTATAGGCGAATTAATCCTCCTGGCCTATTTCTGAGCAGATAATTCAGGGAAGGAAATATAAATCACTATTTAAAACTCAGTAAGACTTTTTTATATATCTCAGTAAAGGTGAAGTTCACATAACTTGTACTAGTACCTAATTTACATTAGATTAACTCCAGCTTGTTGCACGTTACAAAGAATCCTGCCATGGGCCAGATCCTGAAGTCTCTATGTAGGAAGCAATTCTATTAACAGTGGGAGTTTTCAGAGTAGGGATGGCAGGATCAGAACCCAAATTCTCAGAAGTAGTACTACAAATAGAAGAGCAAGTCAAGGAAGTGGTACAGTATCTAGTAAATATTTTAAGTAACATTTGTCTGATGAAAAGACTTTTGATAAGTTATTATATCATTTTGACATGGTCCTTTTTAAAATCTGGCTTGGAGGTACACAGTGCATCTCACAACCACAAAATACTCTTATCATAATCTTCTCTAGGTCAAATTTTACTGTCACAGACATGGGGATTACAAAAATCACACTGTACCCCAGCAGTGACCTGGATATGATCTCTTCACAGTGACATTTGTATCATCTCTGAAGGAAAGCCAATAGCCTTCAGAAAATAAAGAGCTAAAATGGGAAAGATAAATTTGAGGAGAATAGTTTAGTTTAGGAAAAACCTTAAACTCATCTAAAATCAGTTGCAAATCCAACAGAGGAAATTGACACTGAGGAAGAGGAGGAAATAAGTATTCTCAGAGAAACATGGGGATAACAACCCCACTGTAGGTTTAAGGCTCTTAGGGTCCCCTAAAATTGCAACTCTGGAAGCGAAGTGGACTGGAGCTCCTTTATTTTAAATTAAATTAATTGGAGCTATACCTATCTCCTAGAACTGGAAGGGACCTTGAAAGGTCATTGAGTCCAGCCCCCTGCCTTCACTAGCAGGACCAAGTACTGATTTTTGCCCCAGATCCCTAAGTGGCCCCCTCACGGATTGAACTCACAACCCTAGGTTTAGCAGGCCAATCACTCACAGTGGTAGGGCAGGAATACTGCATCTCATTGTGGTGGTGGTGGGGGAAATAAACAGAGAAACTAATCTATTTATTTATCTACTGGTCAATTCACCTGGAATTACCCTCATTGTGGTTCATGTAGCCCAGCGGTTCTCAAACTATGGGTCATGACCACAAAGTGGGTTGCAATTCCATTTTAATGTGGTCATCAGGACTGGCATTGGACTTGCTGGGGCCGAAGCCCGGGGCCAACAGCTTCAGCCCTGGGTGACAGGGCTCAGGTTACAGGCCCCCAACTGGGGCTGAAGCCCTTAGGCTCAGGCTTTGGCCTCCTCCCCTGCCCAGGGCAGTGGGGCTCAGGCAGGCTTGGGCTTTGGCTAGCCCGCTGCTGGGGCCACATAGTAATTTTTGTTGTCAGAAGGAGGTCATGGTGTAATGCAATTTGAGAACCCTTCAGTAGCCGATTCTCCTCACTGATGTATAGATGGGCGCGAGGGAGCAGCCCAATTCACAAATGGGAACCGATCTGTGGTGAGGTGTTTATCTGAAACCTGGTGAAACATACTTTTCAATGGGCAGGGTAGAAGGTTCTATTTGAGACAAAGGACTTGCAAGTCATTTTGAAAAACAGTCACAAGAAGCTAGCTAATTCTGCCTAAGATCCACAGGCGCCTATTGTTAACCAACAAAGGTAGCACATGTTTGGGTTCATTTGTATTAATATTAATCTATATTACGTGGGTGTAAGGTTGAGGGAGACTGTTAAACACGCAGACTTATTTATTCCATATCCTTTGTTATTTTACATTGACACTTCCTGTGGTAAATCCAGAAACCCAAAACAGAGGTCACAGTACACAGACAGATTAAAACGTAACGAGGAGCCTGATGATTTGAAAAGGCAAAATGTCAATCAGAATATTCAAAACCACTTTTAGTTCAATTACAAATAAAGGATTAAGAAAATAAACCAAGGCTCTTTGTGGCAAACTTCTCCTCACACAGTACAAATAAGGCTGGGGGGTTTGAATTCTGCAGGTATAGGATAGAAAGTATTATATCCCCCATCCCCGCAGTCTGCAAAGCAAAAGCCTTCTGCAGGTGATACTTCATTCCATGCATTGCCACCGTGCCTGGGTCCCTACTCTTTATATGTGGGGAAAACAGTGGACAGTGAAACTACTTAGGCCTGGTCTACACTGGAGGGGGGGCAAAAATCAATCTAAATTATGCAACTTCAACTACGTGAATAACGTACCTGAAGTCGACATACTTAGACCTACTCACCACAGTGTCTTCACTGCAGCGAGTCGACTGCCGCTCCCCCGTCAACTCCGCCTGCGCCTCTCACGGCAGAGGAGTACAGGAGTCGATGGGAGACCACTCGGGGGTCGATTTATTGCGTCTAGACTAGTCGCGATAAATCGATCCCCACTGGATCAATCACTGCCCACCAATCCGCGGGGTAGTGTAGACATACCCTTAGTAACAGTGTCCAGCAGGCCCCATTCCCAAATCTGAAAGATGTTTTTAAGACTGCCAAGACGAGTTTGGTTTGTGTATCCCATAACACCTGACATGACTAACACTAGAACAAAGTGATAAACTAGTCTCCACTCATTGCATTAGTGTGTGTTGTAGTGTTATCCAGGCAACACAAAACCTGAAATCATAGCTTTGGAGGGAAGTAACAGATTCAAATATTTTGTTCTATAGTTACACCTTAATTATTTCTCTCAATTGACTTTTCACTCTATCCATGACAAATCATATTTAGAAACAATTCAACTACATCAGTCTATTTTTCCTTCATTTGTTATAGAACGATAATTGATTATTAAGTGTGATCCTATAAACACTTACACAAGTTCTTGACATTTGTGAAGTCAAAAGCAGGACTAACCAGTTTTCATTCGAGTATTGTTTTAAAAAAAAGAGATAATATGAAGCAAGACCGAGGTAGAATTTTTAAAATAATGCTTTTCAAAAAGTTTGCCATAAGCAGTAAATGGCTCTTTCAGCATTTTGACATGTAATATACAAGGATTACCCTAAAAATTACTATTAAATTCAGACCACCACCTTTAGACTTTTATTTTTAAAGTAGTAGCACATGAAACAGATGGTACACAGAGCCAATAAGACCATAAATATAGTTCTTGTGTAAGAACTGAACTGGAACTCAATTTAGTGAAAGTACAGCGTATATAGATATAACTTTTTCCTCTATCGGAGACCAATATACAGTAAGACCCAGTTCCAATTACAGTTGAACCCTGTTATGTCGCCGGCCTAGGGGTTTGCCAAAAAGCGTCGAGATAACCGATGATCGAGATAAACCCCTATCCACCCCCCCACCCCTGAACTCCCCTGCCCTCTCTCCAACACCCCCTCCCTGCCCCCTTACCGCGGTGCCTGCACGTGGCAGGATCCGGCGAAGCGGGACGGGGAAGCGGGGCCGGGCGGCCGTGGACGGGGACCCGGAGCCGGGCAGCCAAAGAAGCGGGACCCGGTAAGCGGGCCGGGCGGCAGGCGAAGCGGGACCGGGTAAGCGGGCCGGGCGGGCGGCAGGCGAAGCGGAGACCAGGTATGCGGGGCCGGGCGGGTGGGGACGGGCAGGGACCGGGTATGCGGGGGCGGGCGGGCAGCGAAGCGGAGACGGGCGGACGGGCGGGCGGCGATGCGGGGACCGGCGAAGCGGAGCCGGGCGGGCGGGCGGCAGGCGAAGCGGGGACCAGGTATGCGGGGCCGGGCGGGGACGGGCAGGGACCGGGTATGCGGGGCCGGGCGGGCAGGGACAGGCAGGGACAGGGTATGCGGGGCCGGGCGGGCGGCGAAGCGGAGCCGGGCGGACGGGCAGGCGGCGAAGCGGGGACCGGCGAAGCAGAGTCGGGCGGGCGGGCGGCAGGCGAAGCGGGGACCAGGTATGCGGGGACGGGCAGGGACCGGTTATGCGGGGCCGGGCGGGCGGGGACGGGCAGGGACCGGTTTTGCGGGGCCGGGCGGGCGGCGAAGCGGGGACCGGCGAAGCGGAGCCGGGCGGGCGGCGAAGCGGGGACCGGCGAAGCGGGGACCAGGTATGCGGGGACGGGCGGGGACCGGGTATGCGGGGCCGGGCGGCTGGGGACGCGGGGAGCCGGGCGGCTGGGGACGCGGGGAGCCGGGCGGCTGGAGAGCCGGGGAGCGGGCGGCTGGGGACACGGGGAGCCGGGCTCGAGATATTAGGGTTCGGCGAATCGACATAACGGATGAGAAACCCATAAGACAAAGAGGAAGTTTGGTGGTTCCACTTGTAAAACGTCGACTTAATAGGATTGGCAAGTTAACCGAGGTCGAGATAAATGGGTTTGACTGTAAAAGAAATGCAAACAAAAAACAAACAGCAATTCCTTACAATCATTTTTCCCTTATTCACTTGGATGGGGGGGTGGCGCAAAAGACGGTTACTCACCGTAGTAACTGGTGTTCTTCGAGATGTGTTGCTCCTATCCATTCCATGTAGGTGTGCGCGCCGCGCGTGCACGGCTCTTCGGAACATTTTTACCCTAGCAACTCCGGCGGGCCGGCTGGCGCCCCCTGGAGTGGCGCCGCTATGGCGCTGGATATATACCCCAGCCGGCCCGTCCGCTCCTCAGTTCCTTCTTGCCGGCTATTCCGACAGTGGGGAAGTAGGGCGGGTCTGGAATGGATAGGAGCAACACATCTCGAAGAACACCAGTTACTACGGTGAGTAATCGTCTTTTCTTCTTCGAGTGATTGCTCCTATGCATTCCATGTAGGTGATTCCCAAGCCTTACCTAGGCGGTGGGGTCGGAGTGAGACGTGGCGGAATGTAATACCGCGGAGCCGAAGGCTGCGTCGTCTCGAGACTGCTGCACCAACGCGTAGTGGGAAGCGAAGGTGTGGACTGAAGACCAGGTGGCCGCTCTACAGATGTCCTGGATGGGAACATGGGCCAGGAAGGCGGCCGACGAGGCGTGCGCCCTGGTCGAGTGTGCAGTGAGTCGGCACAGGGGGACACGAGCAAGCTCGTAGCACGTTCGTATGCAGGCCGTCACCCAGGATGAAATCCGCTGTGAGGAAACCGGCTCGCCTTTCATGCGGTCTGCGATCGCTACAAACAGTTGGGTCGAACGCCGGAAGGGTTTCGTCCGGTCAATGTAGAAAGCGAGGGCCCTGCGGACGTCCAGGGTGTGGAGCTGCTGCTCACGAGGTGAGGCGTGCGGCTTCGGGAAGAAGACCGGGAGGAAGATCTCCTGGTTGAGGTGGAAGGCCGACACCACCTTGGGGAGGAAGGCCGGGTGCGGTCGAAGCTGCACCTTATCCCCATGGAAGACGGTATACGGGGGACCTGCCGTCAGGGCGCGGAGTTCCGAGACTCGTCTGGCGGATGTGATTGCTACGAGGAAAGCCGTCTTCCAGGTAAGATGGAGCAGAGAGCACGTGGCCAAGGGCTCGAAGGGTGGCCCCATCATCTGGGCGAGAACCAGGTTTAGATCCCAAGTCGGAGCAGGAGGACGCACCTGAGGGTAGAGACGGTCTAACCCTTTAAGGAAGCGGGCTACCATTGGGTTGGAGAAGACGGAGCGACCTCCTATAGCGGGTCGAAAGGCTGACAGAGCTGCCAGGTGCACCCGGAGGGACGAGATCGCGAGACCTTGACCTTTTAGGTACCAGAGGTAATCGAGGACGATCTGGATGGGGGCCGAGAATGGGTTAAGACCTCGCTGGTCGCACCAGAGCGCGAAGCGTTTCCACTTCGCGAGGTAGGTAGAGCGCGTCGAAGGCTTTCCATTAGAACTTGTTGCACCGCCGCCGAACAACCCCTCTCTGCGTCGGTCAACCACTCAGGAACCAAGCTGTAAGATGCAGCGACTGCAGGTTCGGGTGACAAAGCCTGCCGAGGTCCTGAGTGATGAGGTCCGGCCATAACGGAAGGGGAATGGGATCCCGAACGGACAGCTCGAGCAGCAGGGTGTACCAGTGCGGTCTCGGCCAGGCCGGAGCGATGAGTATTACGCGGGCCCCGTCCCTCCGAAGCTTGAGTAGCACTCGGTGGACGAGCGGAAACGGAGGGAACACGTAAAGGAGGGGGTCCGTCCATGGCAGGAGAAACGCATCCGAGAGGGAGCCTGGAGCTTGACCCTGGAAGGAGCAGAACCTGTGGCACTTCCTGTTGGCCCGGGAGGCGAAGAGGTCTACCTGGGGAAACCCCCACCTCTGGAAGATTGCGTAGGCCACATCTGGGCGAAGGACCTGCTCAGACGGTCGGCCAACGTGTTCTGCACCCACGGCAGAAAAAACGCTTCGAGGCGAATCGAGTGGGTCACGCAAAGGTCCCAGAGGAGCATCGCCTCCTTGCAAAGTGGGGAGGATCGAGCTCCGCCCTGCTTGTTGACATAGAACATGGCTGTGGTGTTGTCCATGTACACCGCTACACAGCGGTCCTGAAGGTGGGTCTGAAAGGCGAGACACGCCAGACGGATCGCTCTCAGCTCCCGGACGTTGATATGGAGGGAGAGCTCCTGGGCTGACCAGAGACCCTGGGTGTGCCGGTCTCCTATGTGAGCCCCCCATCCAAGCGCCGACGCGTCTGTGGTCAGGGTGATCGACGGTCGAGGAGGGCGGAACGGAACCCCTGCGCAGACTGTCTCCGGATTTAGCCACCAGTTGAGCGTCTGGAGAGTGGGTCTCGGCACCGTCACCACCATATCCATGGGGTCGCGATGAGGGCGGTACAACGACGCCAGCCACATTTGGAACGGGCGAAGTCGCAGCCTTGCGTGCGCGGTCACAAATGTACACGCTGCCATGTGACCTAGGAGACGTAGGCAGGCCCGCACCGTTGTTGTCGGAAAGGCATGCAGTGTCCGTATAAGGGAGACCAACGTCTCGTGCCGAGTATGAGGGAGGCAGGCTCTGGCCAGAGTGGAGTCGAGGACTGCTCCTATGAATTCCACTCTTTGCGCCGGAACTAAGTGGGACTTTTCGGCGTTGATAAGTAGGCCGAGAGACCGGAACAGATGCAGTATCTCGGACACCTGAGCCGCCACCAGCTCTTGGGTGCGGCCATGAATCAGCCAGTCGTCGAGATATGGGTACACATGAATTCGACGACGACGGAGGGCTGCGGCCACGACCGCCATGCATTTGGTGAATACCCTCGGTGCGGTGGAGAGGCCGAAGGGTAACACCGCAAACTGGTAGTGGGCCTCGTTGACCATGAAGCGCAGGTAGCGTCTGTGGGGGGGGGTAAATTGCCACATGAAAGTAAGCATCCTTCATGTCGAGGGCGGCAAACCAGTCTCCCGGATCCAAGGAAGGGATAATGGTCCCCAAGGTTACCATCCGAAACTTGAGCTTGCAGAGGTACTTGTTGAGCTCCCGGAGGTCTAAGATGGGACGAAGACCTCCTTTCGCCTTGGGGATGAGAAAGTATCTGGAGTAGAATCCCCTGCCCCGCCTGCTGGGAGGCACCTCCTCGATGGCACCCACGCTCAACAGAGACTGGACCTCCTGTAAGAGGACTTGCTCGTGAGAGGGGTCCCTGAAGAGGGACGGGGAAGGTGGGTGGGAGGGAGGGGGCGAAATAAACTGTAGGCGGTAGCCGTGCTGGACGGTGTTGAGTACCCAGCTGTCTGATGTTACAGAACACCACGCCTGGAGGAAGTGGGAAAGGCGACATGAAAACAAAAGGGATGGATCCTGGGGGGAGAGTGGTGGGCCGTCCTCGGGCGTCCCATCAAAAGGCCGACTTTGGACCTTGAGGAGCCTTGGACGAGCCTTGGGTCTGGTTACGACGCCCCCCTGACGGTCTGCGGCGGAAGGGGGCCCTTCAATTATTAAATGGCCGAGACCTGGCCTGCGGGACGGGCCGATAGGGTTGCTGCCGGAACGATCGCCTTTGTGAGGCCGGCGTATGCATTCCCAAAGTACGGATCGCCACTCGTCCGTCCTTTAGGGTCTGAATTCTCGTGTCAGTTTTTTCAGAGAATAGACCCTGCATCTCAAAGGGGAGGTCCTGGAGGGTGTATCGTACCTCCGGCGGCAAAGTGGAAGACTGCAGCCACGCAATGCGCCGCATGGTTACCCCGGACGCCACGGTTCTGGCCCCCGAGTCCGCTGAGTCCACCGCCGCTTTGATTAAGGTCCTGGAGACCAGCTTTCCCTCTTCCAGGAGCGCCGAGAATTCTCGGCGGGAGTCCTGCAGGGTCAGCTCCGCGAATTTTCCCAGGCATCCCAAGATGTTAAATGTATATCGGGATAGTAGGGCCATTTGATTTGCAATGCGGAGCTGGAGGCCTCCCGCCGAATAAATCTTGCGGCCCAATAAGTCCGTGCGCCGGGACTCCTTGGACTTCGGCGCAGCGGCAGGCTGTCCGTTACGCTCCCGGTCGTTCACGGACTGGACTACCAAAGAGTCCGGAGTTGGGTGCACATAAAGATATTCGTACCCCTTGGGCGGGACAGAATATTTCCTCTCCACTCCGCGTGCCGTGGGAGGGACGGAGGAAGGCGACTGCCAGATGGCGGCATTGTTCCGCTGGATTGTGCGGATGAATGGCAGCGCTACTCTCACGGGGGCATCTGCTCCCACCACATCCGTGATGGGGTCATCGACCTCCTGGACCTCTTCGATGGGCAGGTTGATGGCTTTCGCTACCCTCCGGAGAAGGTCCTGGTGCGCCTTGAGGTCAATAGGCGGGGGTTCTGATGGTGACGCCCCTGCCACAGCCTCGTCGGGAGAGGAGGACGAGGAGTGACCTGGCAGCACCTCTTCAGGTGCCTGCTCTGCCTCTGGGCGATCAGGTGCCAGTGTCTCATGCCCCAACCGTGTGCCGTGAGCGGCGGTCTGTGGCGTTGGAGACGGGGGTGGCCTGCTGATAGTGGCCGCTGGCACCGAACGCGCCGAGCCTGGCTGCCTCGGTGGAAGGGGAGGCCCTTGCTCATGTTGGGCCTAGGGTACCCAAAATCCCCACTGCTGGGGTCCATGGTCCTGCAGAAGAGACCCCGCTCGGAAGTCTACCGCACTGCCCTCAGGAGAAGCAACTGAGGGTTCCCTCGAAGGCCAGGGGGGAGCCGTAGGGGTTCCCGGGCGGACGTCCGGTGCCGGAGTAAACTGTCTCTCCGGTGCCGAAGGACGGTGCCAGTCGTCATGTGGTCTAACAGGCGAGCGGGATCTGTGCGTGGCGCGGTGCCGGGAGCTCGACCTGCGGCGCCGGGAGTGGGACCTCGAGCGCGAGCGGCGGCGCCTTGAGCGGCTGCGTGACTCTCGACGTCGCCCGCGATGCCTGGTGCGGTGCTGGTGACTCGGCGACCGGGACCTGGAGCGTCGCCGGGAGTGCGACCGATACCGCGATTGGGAGCGGTACCAGGACTGCGACCGGCGATGAGACGGGGAGCGGCGTCTCGACGTTGACCGTCTCATGGATCGGGCCCGGTGCGTAGGTGACCGTCGCCTTGAGCGAGATCAGGATCGAGACCGGATCGTGGTGCCGCGATCACCTCGGCTGCCAGGGGAAGGAGGGCGCATCATCAGCGGCTTCCCAATGGACTTGAGTGTCCGCACCGGCGGTACCGGTAGCTGATGGCCCGTATCAGCGGTGAGGTCAATCAGCTCCCTCGCCGTCGCGAACGCCTCGGGCGTGGACGGGAGCCTCAGCTCCTCCTCGGTAGGTACCGGGGAGCTGGGCGGTGCCAGACTCGACGGGCCTTGCGGCGCCGGAGTCGACGGCCCAGTGCACTTCCTGTGCACTGCCTCAGCCTGTACCGTTTGCGTCGGAGGCGGCTGGGCTAACGGCTTCTGCTGCTGCTTCGCAGAGGCCGATTTCGGCACCTTGTGCTTCTTCCCCGGGGAGAGGGAGCGGTGCCGGGTCTTCGGTGCCGGGTGCCGAGAGGCGTCGGCACCGGAGCGGCTCGGTGCTGCCGGTGCGCTGCTCACGGAGGCAGGCTTCGGCGCCGATGGAGCTGGCGCCGGAGGTTGGAGAGCCGACTCCATAAGGAGTTGTTTTAGACGAGAGTCCCGCTCTTTTCTCGTACGCGGCTTGAAGGCTACGCAAATCGGGCACTTATCCGATCTGTGCGACTCTCCGAGGCAGCGGAGGCAGGAGTCGTGCGGGTCACTCACCGGCATGGGCCGCTGGCAAGCCACGCAGGGCTTGAATCCCGGTGCTCCGGGCATAAGCCCGCACCGGGGCGGAAGAAGAGGGCTAACCCCTCTAATTCCCTAACTACTATACTATACAACTAACTCTACAACTATAACAAGAAACTTTAACAAATTATTAACAACTATATACAGTAAATCTATGGAGAACGCTAGGGCTGTGGAGGTAAGGGAGCACTCCACTGTTCCTACTAGCCGTCATGGGCGGAAAGAAGGAACTGAGGAGCGGACGGGCCGGCTGGGGTATATATCCAGCGCCATAGCGGCGCCACTCCAGGGGGCGCCAGCCGGCCCGCCGGAGTTGCTAGGGTAAAAATGTTCCGAAGAGCCGTGCACGCGCGGCACGCACACCTACATGGAATGCATAGGAGCAATCACTCGAAGAAGAACCAAAAAAACCAAAAACCCACACTTCCATGATCAACCGATTAATTGTGAAACTTTTACAGACACTAGTAGTCCCAATTATCAGAGGGGTAGCCGTGTTAGTCTGTATTCACAAAAACAATGAGGAGTCTGGTGGCATCATAAAGACTAACAGATTTATTAGGGCAAGTCTCCTTCAGAGAGAGACAAACACCTACAAGATCTTCATCAAGCGTTCTTAAAACTACAATACCCACCTGGGGAAGTGAGGAAACAGAGTAAGATGGGTACCCAGAAGTCAGCTACTACAGGACAGGCCCAACAAGGAAAACAGACCACCACTAGCCATCACGTACAGCCCCCAGCTAAAACCTCTCCAGCACATCATCAACAATCTACAACCTATCCCTCACTCTCACAGATCTTGGGAGGCAGGCCAGTCCTCGCTTACAGACAGCCCCTCAACCTGAAGCAAATACTTACCAGCAACTACACACCACACCCCAGAAACAAACCCAGGAACCAATCCCTGTAACAAACCCCACTGCCTACTCTGTCCCCATATCTACTCTAGCGATACCATCAGAGGGCCCAACCACTCCATCAGGGACTCATTCACCTGGACATCTACTAATGTGATGTATGCCATCATGTGCCAACAATGCCCCTCTGCCATGTACATTAGCCAAACCAGACAGTCTCTATGTAAAAGAATAAATGGACACAAATCAGACATCAGGAATGGTAACATACAAAAGCCAGTAGGAGAACACTTCAATCTATCTGGACATTCAATAACAGATTTAAAAGTAGCCATCCTTCAACAAAAAAACTTCAAAAACAGACTTCAAAGAAGAAATGCAGAGCTACAATTCATTTGCAAACTTAACACCATTAATTTGGGCTTGAATAGGAACTGGGAGTGGCTGGCTCACTACAAATGCAATTTTTCCTCTCTTGGTACTGGCATCTCCTCATCAATTATTGGGAGTGGACCACATCCACCCTGACTGATTTGGCCTTGTCAACACTGGTTCTCAACTTGTAAGGTAACTCCCTTCTCTTCATGTGCCGGTATATTTATGCCTGTATCTGTAATTTTCACTCCATGCATCTGAAGAAGTGGGTTGTTTACCCATGAAAGCTCATGCCCTAATAAATCTGTCAGTCTTTAAGGTGCCACCAGACTCCTCGTTGTTTCAGTAGTCCCAATGACATCAAAGCTCAGATCTATACCATTTAGTGTCATCTGTTCTCAAAAGTAGTTTGTCACAGAAAGAATGTGATATTCTTTTTCTCAGAAGTTAGATCTTATGGAGAGACTGTAATTTCCCCACAGTTAAGTATACAACTAGCTTTCCTTTATAAACCCAACTAATTAACTTCAAAATTTACCATCCACCATTTACAACTAGAATCACTAGCTCTCACTGGAGCCAAAAGATGTAAAATGAATCAGAATTTTCTGTCTCTCTAATTTTGAGAGACATGTTCCTCCCTCTCCCCCCCCAGCACCAAACTACTATTTTTTCCAATAGTGAAATACTTCACTTTGGGGAAAAAAATAGTAACTCAGGAAATCCTTGAAGTTTCCTGATGTCCTTTTATATTCCACTTTAAAGAGGAAAAAAAAACAACTTCCAAAAAAAAATTTCTAGTTGAAGAGAATACAAGAGAAATTTCAGGTGGATCAGTTAATTTGTCAAAATTATCGGGAGCATGGGAGAGTCAAAATCCATAGTTTTTGCTAACCGAATACAAAATTTATTTGGCATGATTAAGGATACAAATTGGTCACAGATTTCAGGATTTTTTGTGACCTTTGCAACTTCAGTCCTGGGCAGCAGGGCTAGGGCAGTCAGTTCAGAAATACAGAATTCCTTTTGATAAAGTCACTGCTTTTGTCATCACAATTCTGCATAGAATCAGGGTTGAAAGGGACTTCAGGAGGTGATCTAGTCCAACCGCCTGCTCAAAGCAGGACCAATCCCCAACTAAATCATTCTAGCCAGGGATTTGTCAAGCCTGACCTTAAAAACTGTCCGAAATAGATTGCGGTTCGTTAAAGCTTGGTATTGAGTGAGGAAAAACAGGCAGGACCAGAATAACAGTGAAAAGCCAAGTGGCTGCGTTTATTTGGGGGATAATTACAACTTGGGCCGGGGGAGTAGGCAACTTTGGCAGAGATGGTATCAAAAGTACAAACACACCCCAAAACACAGTAATACACTTTATACTGCTCACCACACCACACCAGATAGGCAGACACACCAATCACACAAGATGGGAATCGGGTTCGTCAGGGCGGTGCCCGGTGCAACACAGAGAAAGAGACCCACGGGCCACTGCCTCAGCCACCCTTGCTTTCACACGAAGGGTAACCCAGAGTGTGGTGCGGCTGCAGCTGGGCAGATTCCACTCATTCAGACCGCGGGGACGGGAACCCCTTGGTCAGCTAATCCCCAGGTGGAAACAGCTCCCAGATTCATTCACTCCAGACAAAGACAGAGCAGTGATTCACACACATAAAACAGTTTGCAATTAACAATTCAATAACAAATAGAACAATTATACAAGCGAGCTAAAAAATTGTGCAATTCTGAGCTCACTAATACAATCCTGATATCCTGAGTAGATATTTGGTACCAAGTTAGGGAGGGGAAAAAATAAGAGGCTAGATATCCTAACTGTCAGATATTAAAAAGCAAATACTGCACTCCAGGCACAGCTGACCAGCAGAACAGACACCAGAAGCATGACGAGCTGACAGGGATCGGGTCCAAACGACAACGAATCCAAACGATATGACACGAGCGCGCTTTACCGGGAGGAGACCCTGGCCGAAAGAGTGATCAGGTCCCTCAGCTAACACGCGGATGCTCCACACAAATTTTGGGGGGAAACCTAGTTTTATTGAGAGGTCTCACTCCCTCGTGTCAGCATCTGATTGGCTCCCTGGTCCCTCCTCCCTTCAGGCTTCGAGCTGTTGCCACCCCACGTCGGCAGGATTTGCACACGGCACACTGGAGTTGACACGTAAACAAACTTGACCCTTAGATGACTGGGTCCAAAAAGAGCGGGAAAGTGAGTCGCTGGGCAGAATTAACCTGACCTCCAGACGACCGACCCAAAAAAACCAGGCTGCCGGGCAGAATCAGGCCTTCACACACAGAACTAGCCTGACCTTTAGATGGCCCAGCAGGAGAGAGAAAAAAAACAAAAACACAGGAGAGCATACACAGCCAGTGTTGCTGGGCAGGATTGAGTCTCTGCCCTCTCCTATACAACAAGAACCTGGTCCAAGATGGAGGCTGCCTTGTCCTTTTAACAGGACAAGATGGCCGTGGACCGACAATTGGCCATACAGAGCCATAACTATGTATCGGATTGCGACAAAAACCTCTAAGGAAGGAGATTCCACCACCTCCCCAGGTAACCCATTCCAGTGCTTCACCACCCTCCTTGTGAAAGTTTTTCCTAATATCCAACCTAAACCTCCCCCACTGCAACTTCAGACCATTACTCCTTGTTCTGTCATCTGGTACCACTGAGAACAGTCTAGATCCATCCTCTTTGGAACTAGGGTGACCAGATGCCCCAATAAAATCGAGAAGTCCCGATATTTAGGTGTTTGTCCCACGTCCCGACCGATCTTTGGTCAGGATGCAATTTGTCCCGATATTTCACTCCGCCGGCAGCACTTGGCTTTTTTTTTTTCGCTCTGCCAGCAGACGACCCCTCCCCCACGTGTCCCCATATTTTTTTCCTCATCTGGTCACCCTATTTGGAACCCCCTTTCAGGTAGTTGAAAGTAGCTATCAAATCCTCCCTCATTCTTCTCTTCTGCCGACTAAACAATCCCAGTTCCCTCAGCCTCTCCTCATAAGTCATGTGCTCCAGCCCCTTAATCATTTTTGTTGCCCTCCACTGGACTCTTCCCAATTTTTCCACATCCTTTTTGGAGTGTGGGGCCCAAAACTGGACACAGTACTCCAGATGAGGCCTCACCAATGTCGAATAGAGGGGAATGATCACATCCCTCGATCTGCTGGCAATGCCCCTACTTATACAGCCCAAAATGCCGTTAGCCTTCTTGGCAACAAGGGCACACTGTTGACTCATATCCAGCTTCTCATCCACTGTAACCCCTAGGTCCTTTTCTGCAGAACTGCTTCCTAGCCATTCGGTCCCTAGTCTGTAACAGTCAATGGGATTCTTCCGTCCTAAGTGCAGGACTCTGCACTTGTCCTTGCTGAACCTCATCAGGTTTCTTTTGGCCCAATCCTCTAATTTGTCTAGGTCCCTCTGTATCCTATCCCTACCCGTCAGCGTATCTACCACTCCTCCCAGTTTAGTGTCATCTGCAAACTTGCTGAGAGTGCAGTCAAGTAACACAGGGTTACCACATATATGAACAAAATCTGGGAATGAAGCCTCAAAGCATTTTTTCTGAATGCAGTGCACATAACATGCACTGCACATTATCTCAACTTAGGGGGCGATATCTGGAGAAAAACATTTGGAAAAGTAAATGGACTTGTCATTGCTGTAAAACGTGCATTCACTGCCTGCCTTGCTCGCAGAGCATGGTTCAATCAATCATTGCAGGAAAAAGGGAAAGTGCCTGCAATTCCCATTCCCCAGTAATTACATGGTGGAACAGCTGATTTGAAGCTGTCCATTTTCATACCACGCAACTGCAGGATTGTGTGGGGGTTTTTGAGGAGTGAGAGTGAAGCTGTAGTTCATCTGTTTAAGATGTGGTCACTTTAACAAAATCAACCAAAATAAAAGCAGATATATTGCAGCAATTGAAGCATTTGGACCAAGAATAATGGCAACTCTCACTGCTTATGAAAAACCAGAAATCAGACTGCATACGGTGGTAAATGATTTGCCTGATCTTGCCAATTGTGAAAAGTCCTTCAGTGGCACAATTGACAACCTGTTAGCTAAGAAAGCCCTTTGCGAAAACAGCATTAAAACTGAAGCCTATGACTGGTTCTTAATGGTTTTGTCAATCCACTGTTTTGTTTTTTTTGTTTGTTTGTTTAAAACCCTGCCAAGTGTTTGATCCCAATCAGGCCAAACTTCTTGACCTTGCATCACTAAATGTATTTGAGTCTATTCCCTTGTTTGAAGACAATGACTTGGCAAAAGCCATGTTTTTTAGCTACAGCACTGCAGTTTCTGAAATGAAGTGCCTTGGCATTGTGGCACTGGGAAAGATACTGATGTGGAAAGCTAATAGCTCTGAGGTGTTTATCATTGCTGGTTAACAGTGCAGGCAGAGATCATTTTAGTCTTACAAAGATATCTTGCGAGATGACAGCTGCTCAAAGATGACAACCTTGTGATATACAACATGCTGTTTCAGAATCATGGAAAGCTCTGTTAGTAAATGACCATTTTACACTCTAACAATTAAATCATGTCAGTAGTCAAAATTATATAACATTTGATAGCAATTCAAAAGCTCCTGTACTGATGTAGTGAAAACTGCATTACTGAGTGCACATTTCCATGATTTCATTGTTTATTGCCACGTCCTGTCCGTGACTTTTAATAAAAATACCAGAGACAAAATCTTAGTCTTAGTCATAATCCAATATGGACATTCCAACAGCCACATCCAACCATGAAAAGATTACAAGGTATACAGTAACTCTGAATGTATTAAAGTTATGCACACGAGAGACGTGACATCAATTTAAATAAAAGAGGAAGAGCCAGGAAATGTTGACTCCTAGTCTTGGATCTGCTGCACTGTGTGGTCCTAATATTATTTCAGTAAGTTATATAGAACCCTTCATCCAAAGATCTCAAAATGTATTACAAACCTTAATTATGTGCCAAAACGCTCATAAGATAGGTTGGTAACAGTATCCTCATTTTACAGATAGAAAACTAAGGCTCCAAAAGATTAAACTTGCTGAAGGCCACAGAACAAATCAGTGACAAAACCAGGACTCAACTCCCAATTCCATCCATAATCCAGCAGGCCACATTAGCTTCTAAATCATTCATTTAACATCTCTGTGCCCCATCTATAAAATTAAGATGTGTTGCCCTCCACAGAGCTCAAAGAAAACGTATAGGCAAGGCTAAATTCTTTCTTCACATTCCCTATCCATACTCTACCCACAAGCATGAGAGTACTCTGACTGGTCACCATCTATACTGACAAAATGATGCAAACCACCAGACTATGATCATACATAACATAACTTAAGTACTGTGTAAGATGTACATGCGTTATCCTTACGCAACTAAAAACTATCCAATTCATCACTCCTTTATAAGACAATACCAATATCACATCTTTTTTCATTTCATACACGACAATAACCCAATATATTTCCCACATACCAGAAGTTGGAAATTTTACTATCATTTTAGCATTTTGCTATCTACAATGAACAGGTGTACTCCAGTCACAAACATCTTCAACATAAGAACAGACATACTAAGTCAATCCAATGGTCCATCTAAGCCCAGTATCCTGTCTTTTCACAGGAGCCGGTCAAAAATGCTTCAGAAGACGAGAACTGAATGGGACAATTTCAAGTGATCCATCCCCTGTGGTCCAGTTCCACTTTCTACCAGTTGAAAGGTTAGAGACAACCAGAGCGCAGGGTTGTGTCCCTGATCATTTGAGATAATAGCCATTGATGGACCTATCCTCCATAAACTAATTCTTTTTTGAACTGAACTATACTTTTTCCCCCACAACATCCCTTGGCAAAGAGTTCCACAAGTTGACTCTGCTTTGTGTGAAACACTTCCTTATGTTTGTTTTTAAACTTATTAACTGCCTGTTAATTGTGTGACCCCTAGTGTGTGTTATGTGAAGGGGTAAAGAACACTTCCCTATTCACTTTCTCCATACCACTCATGATTTTATGGACCTCTCTCATATTCCTGGTTAGTTGTCTCTCTTCTCAGCTCGATAGTCCCAGTCTTTTTCATTTCTTCTTATATCAAAAGCTGTTCCACACCCCTAATCATTTTTGTTGCCCTTCGCTGCACTTATATTACATACACACACCCCACAATTTTACGTGGTGGTGTTATATCTTCTGTTTTATTATCTATCCCTTTCCTAGTGGTTCCTAAAACTGTTAGCTCTTTTGACTGCTGCTGCATACTGAGATCGGGGTCAGCAACCTTTGGCACGTGGGCTGGGCCAGTTTGTTTACCTACCATGTCTGCAGATTCAGCCAATCGCAGCTCCCACTGGCCGTGGTTCGCTGCTCCAGGCCAATGGGGGCAGCAGGAAGCAGCATAGGCTGAGGGATGTACTGGCCACCGTTTCCCACCGCCCCCATTGGCCTGGAGCAGCAAACCACAGCCAGTGGGAGCCGCGATTGGCCGAACCTGCAGATGCGGCAGGTAAACAAACCGGCCCAGCCCACCAGGGTGCTTACCCTGGCAAGCTGCGTGCCAAAGGTTGCCAACGCCTGGAGTTTTCACACCACTATCCACAAGAATGCCAATCTCTTTTTCATGAGTGGTACCTGATGATTTAGATCCCGTCATTTTGTACATATAGTTGGGAGTATATTTTCAAATGTGCATTACTTTGCACTTATCGAGTTTCATCTGCCATGTGGTAGCCCAGACACCAGTTTTCAGATGTCCGTTTGTAACTCTTCAGTCAGCTTTGGATTTAATTATCTTGAGTGACTTTGTATCATCTGCAAACTTTGCCCCATCTATCCCCTTTTCCAGAGCATTTATGAATATGCTGAAAATCTGTAGGGAGCCCCATGTGAAAACTGACCATTTATTCCTACCCCTTGATTCCTATCTTTAGTAACTGGTTCAATCTATGAGAAGACCTTCATTCTTACCTGACTGCTTAGGTTGCTTAAGAGCCTTGGGTAAGGGAAAGGCTTTCTGAAACTCCAAGTACCCTATATCTACTCTCACCCTTTTCCACATGCTTGTTGACACCCTCAAAGAATTCTAATAGATTGGTGTGTTGACTTTTCCTCAGTTTATACATAACCTTTTGGCTACATCTATTCAGCTGTATAACCCATAGAGGACGTGCTATAAGAGTATCATACCCACAGATAAGTGCCACATACTTTGGCATTTCCAGACTTCCCCACCTGTGTTCCCTCTGAGCTGCGTGGTTGGGCATCTGCCCAGGAGAGATTCAAGTGCTGCCCAGTTGATTAGCAGAGCGCACACATCTGGCAGCATGTGTTCAAGTGCCCCTTCCCCCCGCTGCTTTGCAGCCACATTGCTCCATTCTGCAGCTGCTTCTGGGACCCTCCTGGTAACTGTACAGAGCAGGGGAAAGGGAGGTGCTGATGTCAGGGTATCCTCCTTCCTCTACCCCGTACCCCATCTCTGCAGAGCAGGGGAGAGGGAACAGTCTGGCTCAGGACTCGGAGCTGTGACAGTCTGAGGTCTGAATAGTGAGAGTGCCTTTCTTAGAGACACTGCACAGTTTCTGAGACTTCAGCTCACACAGTGTCTCTCTATGTACCCCATCTCCACAGAGCGGAGCCCTTCAGGACAGAGCAGGAGAGCTTTCAGTGAGTGCTTTAAAGAGTGCACGGCGTCTCTCAAACTTCCCCCACCAGCACAATGTCTCTGGGTCAGTCTCACACACACACACACCCACCCCCCAGTCTTTCACACTCACCTCCCAACACATTTGTATTATTGTTGTTCTTACCTCTTGGTACTTCCTGCAATGCACATATATTCTCTGTAAATTTCAAAGTGTTATTTTAGTGTTTTGACTGGTCTATGCATTTGATAATTTTTATTTCTCTTACACTTAAATTTAATTATTTGAGTAGTGAGTTCTAAAATGCCTAACTTGTCCTGGCTGAAGTAATAATTATCCCTATGGTAACTTATTAAAAATATATATTATATCTAGGTTTTTTGTTTCTACTGGTAGCGCACATCTGCACATACATAGATGCATGTAAAATTTATTCTACGCATGAATGGAAAAAAGAGAGGGAACATTGTTCCCCACCCTTTTAGGTATAAGCCAAAATAAAGATACAACCTTACTGCTAAAAAACTGGTAGATGTGCATCAGCTGCACAAACAAACATCATGATGTATCAGATTTGTCTTTCTGATTTACCAGTTGAGTTGTATAATAATCAGTTTAAAACTTTAGAAAAAAGTAGCTCCCCCCAAAAAAAATAGTACATTAATTCCTCTTACTTGAAAGAGGAAACTTCTTTTAATTTTCATAGATATATGCAAAGTAGCATAATACACATTGTCTTTTCCTTCCACTATTGCTTCTGTCAGTGATTGACCCTATTTGCTATTCCATTCTTCTCTTATCAAATGTAACTAGTTTAAGAAAACTAATACATCTATATGACAAAGAAAAAAAACTGTATGTAATTCAACTCAAGGACACTAATATGGAAATGACTAAGGACATCTGGACTTAACTAATAAAGGGTATTACATTATCCATTTTCTCTACCAAAAAAAGGAAAATTTTCAGATCTTGTAAAAGAAGAGTCTGAAGCCATTTCCTCCTCTGTCCCTTTCATCCTTTTCTTTGTTCAAGGCTGGCTCAGACTACCAAATCAGATGTTTCTTCAGAGGAGATGCAAGTGGAAAGAAACAGCATTAGTTTAGCTGAGACAGTACAATGCTTCTCTAGTGGGATAAGGCACTTTTCCCCTCATTTTTAAAACTGGGAGGTTTTGCTAACTACCCCATTGCATTCCTCTCATGACGAAGCTTGAAGTCATGACCCCAAGACTGATATCCATGGTTCAGTCTATACCCAGCTGATGCAGCAACATGAAAATCAATATTCATCATGTTATTCAAGAAATCAAAATGTTGCTCAGATGCTAGGATTTGACCTATCGATGGCATGAGCAGTCAAGGTTGGTATAAAGTCCTCAAAATCTGAAACAAGAACTGAAGCTGGGCAACAAAGGATGGTCACCCACTAAGGCCTTTATTTGCACTTCAAGAGGCCAAGCTTCTTTGTATAGTGACACACAAAAATCACATCAATGTTCTTATTCTGAAGCCTTAGTGTGGGCCTCTTCACTCAAGCCTGGAAAAGCCGGCAAAATGTTTTAAGAATAGTTCCACTGTAGACATAATAGCCTTGTAGCTGATTCAAAGGCTTCTGCAAACCTTTATTATATAATATTCAATCTTGCCTTACTTTCCAGTTTACTCCTAGGAGAATTTTGTGTTGAATGCTGCACACGTGTAGTATTCATGTCCCCTGCAGATTTATTTGCTTCCCTGCAAAAAAAATTACATCTGATGAGGAAGCAAAGGGAAGGTGCAAGAGCAGTCCCTCCCCCGGCAGCACAGGCAGGTTGGCTTGGACATCCAGAGCAGCCAGTAGAGACATAAATCACTGCCGGGGACCAGCAAACATGTACAAAAGAGAAAGAGAGACTCTGTCTCTCTCCCTTGCTATTGCAGCAAGCTTGGCATGGAGGGGCACGGTTTTGGGATGTTTCTGAGGCAGGCAGGCATGGAGCAGGATCTGTCCCCTCGGTCAGAGCAGAATATAGCAGCCTGCCTGCTTAGTGAATTGTTCCCATTGTATTTATGAATTCCCTCAGGAGTACAGAACAGGTGTAAGAGTTTCAAGGCTCCTTTACATTGCCAGAGTAGTGTAGAGGACAGTATGACCTTATAAATGCTTATGATGATTTAGAAGCAGCAAAGAATCCTGTGGCACCTTATAGACTAACAGACGTTTTGCAGCATGAGCTTTCATGGGTGAATACCCACTTCTTCAGATGCAAGTCTTGCATCTGAAGAAGTGGGTATTCACCCACGAAAGCTCATGCTGCAAAACGTCTGTTAGTCTATAAGGTGCCACAGGATTCTTTGCTGCTTCTACAGAACCAGACTAACACGGCTACCCCTCTGATATATGATGATTTAGTGATTAGAACTGGTCTGAATTTTTGGACTGAAAATTTTCTATCAAAATGTGCTCCATGAACTGTTTTATATTGGCTACTGCCCATCTCCAGAAAGGTCAGTAGCCAATATAAATATTGAGTTTGATTCCCCAGCCCTCACTTGCTCTTCGGTTGCCTACGATGTAACACTGAGCATATGGCTGTATATTTTTTTTTGACTAATAACTAGAAATAAAGGGTCAAACCTAGTTAAATTACTATTAGGTAAGCGGGTTTGGTGATTTCTTCCAATGCTCCCCGCTCACATTCTCCATCCATTGTATTGTAGTTTAAATAAGTTACCGAAATAATTGAAACCACAGTAATTCTATTGCATTATTTTGACAAATAAAATATGCAGAATTTTAATATATGGTGCGCAGAATTTAATTTTTTGGTGCAGAATACCTCCAGGAGTACCAGTTGTCTAACTTCACTGTGTTTCTGCATACTTGATCAGCGAGAATTAAAGTATATGGCAATGTCCTGGCAATGTCAATCCTGCAGAAATATTTCAAGGCATCCCTGCCGCAACACATGGATGTAGATTCCTCCTTCCCACCCTGGGCTGCCCTCCTCTCCCTAGCACCAGAGGTGCCCTCCGAGCTGCCCTCTTGAGCCCCCCCCGCCGCAAGTTTAAGTACAGGAATTTGTAGTAAGAGTCATGGACAGGTAACGGACGTGAATTTTTGTTTACTGCTTGTGACCTGTCCATGACATTTACTAAAAATAATCATTACTAAAACGTAGCCTTACTAATAAGTCACTTTTTGTGTATATACAGAGTATTTCCCTTCTCTTATAATATGTAGGTGGTTCAACCCTTTTTTTATTAAATAGTCTCCACATTGGATTTTGTTCTTACTTAGTCCACAGCATGTCATGCTAGATGTATGAATAAATTTGCTTTTTAAGGTTTTCCTACCTTTGTCTCTATTTATAACTATTTATAAAAAAAAAAAAAGCAACAAGGAAGAGAGAAAGGATGGTCCATTGGTTAGGACACTAACCTAGGACTTAGGAGACCTTGGTTCAGTTCCCTGTTCCTCTGAGCAAGATGCTTGGGGTCTCTGCGGCTCAGTTTCCTATTTGTAAAATGGGAATAAAAGCATTGTCCTATTTCACAGAGGTGTTGTGAAGATAAGTTAAAGATTGTGAGATGCTCAGATATGATGATTGAGGAAAGTTAGGTACTTAAGACAACCTAATGTGATCATCTTCTAAATACACCACTAGGACATTATGGAGAAATCAGAGGCAACACTTCTGTGTGTGCACTGAAACACACAATTATGTTATTTGATAGAAGTACAGATCAAACACATAAACGAGAAAAACCACTAAATACTCCTGTTATAGCTTGGTTTTGAGTCTTCAGAAGCTCAAAGATTTAACAAATGATCTAGTTTCCAATTCTCTCTGAAGCATTAAGTTACAGATAAATCCATGTATTGCCTTGACACTAATGCCAATTTAAGATTTGACCTTTTCAGCACTAACATCCAAGGTGAGTGTGTCTGCCCCTGGATAAATTCAAAGGCTTACCATGGTTTGTCATTCAATTTTCTCTTTCTGTTCTATGCTTAAAACTCAGACCAGGCATCAATATGTAAACAGAAAAATAAGTTTACTTCTCTTCTAAAAGGGCAAAAAGCCAGTCAAAAAGAAAATATCAGTATTAAAGAAAAGCCTAGAAAAACATGTAATAACCTGTCCAAACAAAGTTAGGAGTCTGAATTCAGGAGGCAAGGTAATTCATTTAAAGAAACATGTATAAATTAATTAGGACACCAGTTCCCCAACTGTGGTCTATTAACCACTGGTGGCTCAGAAAGCACCTGCTGGTGATTAACCAAGAACCGATAGGTAACATGGTGCTGGCCCTCTCTTTTTCCATCTACTTCAAATGTCCTTGCCAGAATGCCCGTAAAAGCAGCTGCAAATGTGGCCAGTTTAGCTGCCTCCCTTTCAGGCCACTGCTCCATAACATAAGTAAACAGAAGCCAGGCACCATCAGCAGCCCTTTTGGGGAAAAAGAAATACCTAGAGAAAGATGGAAACAAGCAGCATGCACAAAAGAGGAACAGAACAGAACAAAATGAAGAGAAAACAGTGATTAATTTTAAAAAGAAGACAATACATTTATTGCATTAAGGACAGTTAAATATATTTAGTCCTTTCCTAAAAATTACTTATTCATGTAAGCAACTGCTATATTGCTATTGCTACAACAATGTCCTGCAACCCCAAAGGCAAGGAGAGAGAAAACACTTAAGTTGTGGTTCTCTCCATGAGGATGTCTGAGAACCCAGGCTAGGAGCTAGAGAAAACAAATGCCTTATACAACACACAAAAATGGAGAAACTGACTGTTTGTGAAAGGAATCAGTTTAAAACTGCATTTAAGGATGGAATTCTAAAAGGGACAAAAAGAATAGGGGCAAGTACTAAAACGAAGGCCTTAAAGGAATTAGGACAAACTTCATTACACTGAGCAAACTTTATATACATGACCAGAGGCAGCAAAGGACAAAAAAGAGTTTGTAAAACTGTGCCCCCCCCCCCCACTGTCCCCAAAGGGAGTTAACACATTTAGACGGGGGAAAAAATATGGCAAGATACCACAACTCACCTCAGTATGTGGAAACAAACATAAGCCTTGTCTACACTTAAAATGAACACTGACCTAGCTACGTCACTCAGGGATGTGAAACATTCATATCCCTGAGCACTGTAGTTAAGCTGACCTAACCCATGGTTAAGCAGGGCTACTGCCACTCAGGGAGGTGGATTAGCTGCATTGATACAGGAAGCATCTACAATACAGTGGCATAGCTGCAGTTGTGCCACTGTGACTCCCATAGTGTACACAGCCCTTAGATCTTAGTCGGGTCCCTCATCCATCTCTGTAATCTCCTATGTTGAACTAAATGAAAATTCCACTAGACCTCGACATGACAATTTTTAATACAGACACACAACTATCACTGGTGCAACAGCAATAATTTCCCATAAGACTCAAAGACAGCATTCAAACTTTGAACAGTTTTGGCTTTTAAGCAATTCATTCTCCTCCACAAAACGCAAAGGTCTTCCCATCCCTCTACATTTACCGCCAATAAACTTACACTTTGAGGTCACTGACAGAAGTCTGATTCTCTTTAGACACAACATCAAGACCACTACATAGGACTTTAATAATTCTTGTTATTCAGTGAGTTCAGAATCCCTTGAAGACCACTTCACTAGGCATGCTTCGTATCCTTCACACTATTACTCACCTTTCTAAACCTCATAAATAATAATCAAGTGTGATTCATCAACTTTCCCAGCAACCCCGAGGTATAATCAATCTCTAACAGTCGTTTATAATCTTTGCCCCAGTACAGAGTCTGATTTTTGTACCAATAATGGTGGTTTCAGCAAGAAAAGTTTCTCCTTTTTCATTTTACTCCAACTTGTCACTGTTCTAGTCCTTTCTCTTCCCCACCCCTTGCTCCTTTTCTCAGTTCAAATGTTCACTTCTCAGACTTCTCATCCAGTCCTTCTCTATGGACTCCAAGTCCTAATCTGCCCCCCATTGTTCCAATCCCAGTCCCCTTGCCCAGTCTCCCTCCATTCTCCTGGCTCCATGTCTCCAGTGTCTATACTTAGCCAGTCCCACTTCCCCCCTCTTGACTCTTCATTCAATCTTCCCCTTCAGATGTCCCCGCGCACATGTTCCTCATCCCACTGGCTTCCAGTACCTGTCTCCCTCCCTGAGTTCTTTATCCAATCTTAGTGCCTCACCTCCAGGTTCTCTGTCCCAGTCTCTTTGACCAACCAGTCCCCATTCTACTGCCACACCAAAGCTCCTTAAAAGCTATGTCTCTACCTCCCAACAAGTTCCCCGTCCCACACTCCTCATCCAGTTTCAGGCTCTCCCCACCAGACTCCCACTCCTAATTTTCTCGCCCAGCCAGTGCCAGTCTTCCCACTACCTCAACTCCCACTCTGTTTTCCTCCCCTTCACCTTCAATTCCTTCCACCACCATTCCATTCAAATGGCTTCTTACTACATGCTGCCAAGGGAAGGAATCAGAGCACAGGGGAGACAGTCCTTGCTCTCAGTTCCCTGACCAGCCCACAGAAACCTAAAGTTTCTATTACTAGAACAGTCCTGCTCAGTCCCCTGCAGGAGCTTGCTCAGTGTGGACAGACTCTTTGGGTAATTGAGCTACGAAGCTCTAGCAAGCCTCTACTGAGCATGTGCAAACTGATTTTTCACATTATTATAAATCTGCCCAAATTTGGGCAGATTTTCACAGGGACTGCAAAAGGCACATCCTTAACAGAGACGATACCCCTTCCAAGTTTCATGTTCTTTGCTCCAAAACATGGGCACACTAGAGTCTCTCAAAGAAAAGGTTGCCAGAATTTAACATAGCAAGACAACATTTTTCTCCCTACCCGTTATCAGAAATAGCCAAACTGTTTTGGCTGAAGTTCACGTCAAGCTTAATTTTTTGGGAAGACACCCAGCATGGAAAATTTCATCCCAAACAGTTATAGTTTGGCAAAGTTACAAGATTCTGTTTCAGTTGCTTATCACAGAAAGCACTGTGCTTCCTTCATAATAGATGGTGCTACCAGCTCACTTAGAATACCTGCATTTCAATTAACATATTTGAAAACCAAGAGACGTCAATAATTTGCAAGCGTCAAGATCTAACATCACCAGGATTTATCCCACAAACATATTTCAAAGAAGTTTTAGAGTTTATTTTTTGAGTCAGTAATTTAGAATGCAACGGATATTCAGTTATTGAAAAAGTACAAACTCGCTTACCTTGAAAATACCAACCCAATCCTTTTGGTGTGGTTGGATATACTGGGTCAGAGTGTAATGACATTCAAGGTGTACATTAGGAAGGTAACTTTTTGCCACATTTTGAAAGATCACATGTGCAAAGTTGGAAGTCTGCAGAGCATTACTTGAAGATGGAGCTTCTTGAAAGAATGACATGACTGATCTGTAACAATATTAGAATTCTTATTACTTCAGAAAAGTTATACCAGAAGAATAGTCTAAGATGTCATAAATGAGTTTAGTTCTCTTGAATGGTGCAACAATGTGAGCCTTACAAAATAAATTTCTCTATTCACAGAAAATATACTCCATAGCAAGCAGCTGCAGCACAAGGTTTCACAAAATACTCTGCCTTGTCTAGACTACTTCTAAGGATAAAATGGTGGCTCGCTTTGCATGTCCAAAGACAATAAGAAGATGGAACACTCCAGGTGGGTGTGTCTGAATCCAGAGACAAAGAGGGCTACGACTTACAACCAATATTCTTAATGATGCTGGTTGCCTTGGTAAAGAGCACCCTAGGCTTGCGGACTTCCATAATCTCCCCTCTCAGGCTGCTGCTGTTCTTTTTCTGGAGGGAAGGTTACTAAGCCTGGTGCCCCATCTAGTATGGCAAGCAAACAGGAAGGTCCACTCCTCAGTTGCTGTAACTGAAATAGTGTTTTTTTAAAAAAACACAAGTACTAGTTTCATTCTAAGACATTAAACTGTTTATTAAGAAGCTGTCCTATTGATTTCAATGGCACTATTCATGGAAGTAAACCTAAGCACATGCACGCACAAGTGTTAACAAGATTGAAGCTTTATACATCTATAGGGAGAGGAGGCAGAATATTTGAATGTTGCAATTTATCTTGCTCCATTTTGCAGTTGTTATTAAAAATTATAGTAATTACAACAACTGAGTACAAGCCTTGATTCAGGCGACAACTGAACCATTAGTAAAACATATTGTTTCAGGAACTACACACCCAGTACCCACAGGAAATATTTCCATAGTGGGCTGACCAATTCCAGTTCCCACTGAAGTGAGAGGGAGTAGAATCAGCTCTTAGTATGTTCCCACCAGCTTTCCGAAATATTAAGATATTTCCAAAAATTAAAAAAATAAAGCAGTTAAGAGTTAGCCCAATTTTTCAAATAAAATGGACAACTGGAAT